>NC_053169.1:84424054-84798221 GCF_016835505.1 Polypterus senegalus | reverse complement strand
CAGATAGGGGGATGGATATCTGAGGAGTAAACCGCAAGACAATGGTTAATAATTTTATATTATGCACATTAAAGAACTATCAGCAGCAAATCAAATCAAATTAATAATATATTGAACAATTATTATAAAAGTAAAGTTGAATAAATCTTACTCTTCAGCTGCATAAAAAAATTAAAAAAAATCAAGTAAATAAAATCAATTCAGGTCAAGTACCACTTCCAGATTTGGCCCAAAAGTTAATACAGATGTGCAATTTTGGTGTAACAACCACATGCCGAATTTCATCTATCTATCTTGTTGCATTTTTGAGTTATCGTGTTTACACACACACACATACACACACACAGACATAATTGAAATAAACTGCATTTTCGGACTCAGTGAGGTCTAAAGTGTTGAGATTCATCAAAATCTCGAAGTCGAATTTGTTCATGATTACTTTCTCTATACTTCGTATACAAGAAAGTAAAAAATGATTCCTCCAGTGTAAACTGACAGATGATTTACTGTCAATGAAAAGCAGACACCTCATTCGTGATTTTTCTATCCATACAATAAAGGTTTTGTTGACCAGCACATTCTGATTTCAGGTGTTTGATTTACATCTTGGTATACAACAAGCGCAAAGAAAAGCAGCACAGTTAATCGCTTTTTATTTCACATGCTTTACGTGCCTGTATTCGCAAATGTTGTGTGGACACCCGTCCTCCGTCACCAGCTGCTGTTCACTGGATGAATATATGTGAGTGGCTTGTGGTGGATGACTCTCTGTTTTAGAGTTAAAAGTTACAAGGGTTAAAGAATAACGGCAAGAATATTCATTCAAAAACGAAAACTAAAAATATTTTTGGTAAATTATTTTATTTCAGTTAGTCGTTCCAGCTACTTTAATAGTTTTGTTTAGTTTTAGTTTTTCATTTCGGTTTTGTTAATTATTTTATTTAAGTTTACGAAAATGATTTTTTAATAATAGTTTCAGTTTTTATTTTAGTTTTCTTTAACTATAATAACCTTGGTCCTTACTCATCAGCACCCATTTTTGTAACATTGTAGCCACATAAATCCTCACAAATTCCTATTCTGAACTATGTTTCATATCTCAAGGACATAAGCCACAATTTTTTCCTGGCAGCATCACAAACAAGAAAGAAAAACACACTTGCATGGGAAGACATTCCATTATTAAACACTAACAGAATACCCGCCCTTCACAGTGGAGAAGTAGTGTGTTAATGAAGTTATGAAAAAGAAAAGGAAACATTTTAAAAATAACGTAACATGATTGTCAATATACAGTATTTGTTTTGTCACTGTTATGAGTGTTGCTGTCATCAAGGATTTGATTATCATTAATTCTTTCAATCAGGTTCGTAATAGGAGGCTGTGTTGTGTTCAAGTTATATTCTGTGTTTGTCAACCGTTGTAAAGATAACAGGTTTCATTCATCGAAGTGTTCACTACCTAAATCGGTACCCGTGAATCTAAGATGTTCAACAGGCATTCCCGGTATTAAGTTGTGGATTTGCCTGCGAATATTTAGCCGGCAGCGTGTCTATGAACTTAATTTACCCTTTCCCAGTCCTGCAAAGTCAGTTCACGTGAGCCGCTCGAAGTACATGCATCGAAGCTTCTCAGCTGTGCTTGTGCTATCTCGTGCGATCTCCACGGCTTTATTTAATGTTAGCTCAGACCTGGCATACCAGCCATTTAAACTCCGTTACAGTAATTTTAACTCTGTTACAAAGTGATCAAAGTCTTGTTTAAACCATGCGTCTTCTCATTATACTTGTATCTTGCGAATATCGTATTCGTCGTGGGCATGACAAACGCCAGCGGCAGCCTATCTATGAAGTTAATTTAAACTTACGGTTTACACCGTGCTTTGTTTCCGAAGTAGCTGCACTTATGAATATGCTTGTATGCGCCACTCGCTTCATATTTTTTTGCTGCCTTCTCAATTGTGTAATGTGAATGAATGAACGGGTTTCACTCATCGAAGTGGTACTCGTGAATCTAAGATGTTTAACAGGCATTCCCAGTATTAAGTTGTGGATTTGCCTGTGAATATTTAGTGGCAGCGTGTCTATGAACGTAATTTAAACTTAAGCTTTACACCTTGCTTTCCGCACTTAAAAGTTGTATCTCGCAAATATCGTATTCATCTTAGGCACTACAAATGCCAGCAGCAACGTGTCTATGAACGTAATTTAAAGTTAAGCTTTACACCCTGCCTTCCTATTCGTTTGCATAAGCAGAGTACTTCACCAGCAATTTTAACTCCGTTACAGCAATTTTAACTCTGTTACAAAGTGATCAAAAGTCTTGTTTATACACTGCGTCTTCTTATTAAACTTGTATCTCGCGAATATCGTATTCATCGTAGGCATGACAAACGCCAGCGGCAGCCTGTCTATGAACTTAATTTAAACTTTAGGTTTACACCGTGCTTTGTTTCTGCAGTAGCTGCACTTATGAATATCCTTGTTTGCGTCACTCGCTTCATATTCTTTTGCTGCCTTCTCAATTGTGTAATGCGTTTTTTGAACATTTAAACTTAAGCTTTACACCTTGCTTTCCTATTGATATGTGTACAAAGGCTTGTTCAGCGTCAGAGGGTTTCCGCAGTAGCTGCACTTATGAATATGCTAAGCACAGTACTTCACCCGCGAATATTTACCGTATATGGGCAGAAACTCAATTACGTGGGAGGCGTAATGATGCGGGGCGCAACTCCGCCTCACACGGCGACCGAGCTGAAGGCTATGACTATGGCCGTATATATGGACGAAAGTAGGTTCCAGTTATGACCGTTACGCGTAGAATTTCGAAATTAAACCTGCCTAACTTTTGTAAGTAAGCTGTAAGGAATGAGCCTGTCAAATTTCAGCCTTCCACCTACACAGGAAGTTGGAGAATAAGTGATGAGTGAGTGAGTGAGTGAGTGAGGGCTTTGCCTTTTATTAGTATAGATAGGCCCATACAAAGCCAATGCAGAGTCAGTTGGCGGTCAAGAGCTGGCGGTCAAGAGCTGGCAATTAAGCTTACATGCATGTCTTTAGGGTGTGTGAGAGACGGCCGGCAGCTCAGCCCCTGAAAGAGAAGGATGGGGGAAGGCACTGCATCCTCCAATACGCTAGATGGCAGCTCCCCTGGAATGTAGTGGTACCCCGGATACCCGCAGTTCGGTTTCTCAGCCCTGTTGGGTGCCGTGGGTGCCACCAGGGGGAGCTGTGAAAGGACCTGGGGAGTCATGCTTCCATTGTGGCCGGGAAGTACCAGGAAGTCATGAGGACGAAAGCCTGAAATACTTCTGGGCTGATTAAAGATTCGGAATTCTCCAGCTGAACCGGAACTGCTGGCAAGCCACATGGGAGGAAGAACAGAAGCACTTCCGGGTCAAGGACTATTTAAAGGACTGCTGTGAACCCAGCAGTTGGGTGGAGGTGGGCAAAGCTTGCTGGGAGGTGTGGAGGAGCAGATTATTGTGTTTGATATTTGTTATTGTGGCTGTGATGCTTAGGGCGCACTGTTTTGGAGTAGAAAATAATTAAAGATCTTCTTGGTGCTTTCAACCTGTGTCCTGAGTGTCTGTCTGTTGGGTTTAAAGGGGCAACTGCGACCCCTAGAGTCCACAGGTGTTAGAAAAACCTGATGTATGAGAAGAAAGGCCCTGCATAATGCCAAGTCAGTAGTTTTCCTACTTTCTAAATTTTCTTTCTTTTTAGTCATTCTGGTGTGTGTTCAGACTATAGTGTGTGTGTATATATGTATTTATTTAAAGAGCTTCTTTGAAAAGCGAAATATTGTGTGTGTGTGCGTATTTGTATTTATTTATTTATCTATCTATTTATTTAAATAGTTTCTGTAAGGAGCCAAATTTCTCCCTAGGGACAAATAAAATCTCTCTCTCTCCCCTCAGCTGGCATGGGCACAAATAAATGTAATCAGAGATCTGTTTCTTCCTGGTGCACACAGAGAGTCACAGGAATTTTCTATAAAAGAAGTGTCAAGAAAAAGAACACAAAGATCCAAACAAAAAGGAAAAGGCCTCTAAAGAGGAACTGAAGCCAAAGTAAAAGCCAGTGATGTGCCTGAAGAGGAGACCACCAATGTATACACTGGCACAGGCCCAAAGCAGCCTGGCACTACAGCTGCTGAGGGTTCCCAGCCTGCATGCTCTGTACTCAGCTGAGGCTGAGCTATTAGCTCAGTCCCTAGTGGGACTAATTTGCTGCAAAAGCAAACCAGGGGGGTCCTTCGTCATCTTCATCTGGAGCCATCACACTGTTAACGACACCATTTCATGTGTCCGGAACTCATTAATTATTCTCCTTGTTCATTTTTGCTTCACGCAGTGTCAAAGATCATAGAGAAAATGCTCCTCGTTTAAGAAAACTGAAAATTAAGTTGGGGCTGGATATGAAACAAATAAATATGAGCATTGCAAAAAGGTATCAGTGATACAAGTCGGGAAATTAAGGATTTGAATCTCGGCCGTTCATTGCCAATACAGCATATTTTCTTGAGGAGCAGGGGTTTTGGGAGGCTGTCAATTTTTCTAATGCCGTTTAATATTTTGGCCATTTATTTAAGCGTTTAAATCCACGTGGTTATATTATGTCAAATGATGGCAATATCAAAGGATATCACAATGATCCGATGCCCATTGAGACAGACCAGGCACCAGCATCCCATTGTTTGATCGATTTTTTTTATGACATTAATGGTGGGTGAACTTGTTTTTACTAGTCATTAGCAAAACTAGGGCAGATATGATTGGTTTGGTAAGTTAATATTTAGGTTAGAGAAGTCTGTACACATAAAGAAAAATTCTGGAATGGCCGCACATGAATCTTCATGCCAAAAAAACGCCCCCGTTACTTACTACATAAGTGAGGGTTTCGAGCAGGTCGAAGCCTTTACCCTTTCACAATACGTACTTGCAGATCATAACAATACAAAAAGTTTATTGGAATCATGTGTGCATTGGCATAAAAATAAGCCATATGAAGATTTTAATGTTCCAGTACTCATAATACTGAAGAGTCCTTTAATTAATACATAAAATAAGAAAATCGACTGCAAAGAGAAGTCAGAATATGAAGTGTGTGAGCTAACATTAACCTGCCAGCAACAAGGACGCCTGAGTTAAGTCATTTAACCTTTTCCTATTTCTTTTAACAGAGTCTCCTTAAACTTTTCAACGCTGGACTCTTCATTTTAAACACACTCTTGTGTATATTTTTAAACGACTGCTATTGATTGGTGTTAATTTCTGTACCGTTACTGATTTGAACCTTGTATCTTTCAGATCATTCTTTAAGAATCTTAAATAGATTGCTAATGTATTAGATTAGAGGTAGCTAGAATGGACAAACAGCCTGAGAAAGGCGAACACTGATTGATTATTCTTGTAATCATTGCTAACTGAACGTGAAGTTAGGCCTTTAAGTTTGGGGTGCATGCAGAGCAGAGCGGAGCAGGAGAGAGAAAAGCAAGGAGCCCAGAAATTGACTGATCAACAATCACAAGCAACAGACTTTAAAAGACTCCTCTGTCATCAATCTTATTTTCTCCATAAGTATTTTAATAAGATTTTCTTTCAAATACATTTCCTGTTTTTGCTACCATGGATTTTACTGTGTTTTTATTATTGTTGCTTTATTATAATATTGATCTTATATTGTTTGATGGGGTCAAGCTATATTTGTTAAGAGCACCTGAGGTAGGTGATTGCCATATTCCCACAGGGGTTGGCAGCCGAGAAGAGACTGGTGAGCGGGCACCTCCTTTGATGACTGGCATGGCTGTAGTGTAACTGTTTGGTCTGCTTATGCTGAGATAGTAAGTCTCTTTGCTTGAGGCAGCTGTCCACATGCAGGTAGGGCTGTGCACGTGAGGCGCTATGAAGCAGCTACCTAACACTTGTATATAAAATCTATTTACCAGTATTTACCTGTAGTGTAGATGAACCAAAATAATGAACACAGGAATCTCCATAATAATATATTCAAGGTAAGTGTGGGTGATTTCCATATTCCCACAAGGGTTAGCAGCTGAGGAAAAGATGTTTTCCAATAGTATGAGCAGAGTGGTGAGTGGGCGCCTGCTTTGATGACTGGCATGGGTGCAGGTTAACTGTTTGGTCTGCTAATGCTGGGCTAGTAAGTCTCTTTGCTTAAAGCGGCTGTCGATGTGCAGATAAGACTGTACACACGTGGGCATGCTATAAAGCAGCTGGATTAAGGAGAAATTCCACAATAATACAACTTGGTAGCAAGACTTGACTGTTTGGTCTGAAGGAAGTATCTAAACTTCTCCATCCATTCTTTTTTTAGGGAGGCAGCGTGCATCCACAGCACTGGACACAAGGTAAGAAGCTGGGCAAGTGTAATCATATACATGGCATCACACACATGCCCATAGGAGGTAGCTAGATGGCTTAAATAATAGTAATACCATGTCAGACCAGGGGATGGCAAGCTGCACTAACTTTCTCTCTCCATCCTCTGCAGACTATCCTCGGGAAATCCCATTAGACATCAGCGCCATAGATGACACCAGTTCCAGCACCAATGCCATGGATGACGTCACTTCCAGCACTGACACCATAGATGACACCACTTCCAGCACCGACGCCATGGATGACGTCACTTCCAGTACAGGGGCCATGGATGACACCACTTCCAGTCCCGAAGACACCACTTCCGGCACCGGGGCCATGGATGATGTCACTTCCAGTCTCAATGACAGCACTTCCGGTTCCAGTCTACTCCCCGGACTGTTGAGCAACTGAAGTTGTACAAAAAGGAAAGAATGGAAAAGAATTCCACCTACACAGCTTCAACAATTAGTGTCCTTATTGAGTGTTGTTAAAAGGAAAGGTGATATAACACAGTGGTAAACATGCCCCTGTCCCAGCTTTTTTGGAACGTGTTGCAGGCATCAAATTCAAAATGAGTGAAAATTTGCAAAACAACAATAAAGTTTATCAGTTTGATCATTCGATATCTTGTCTTTGTAGTGTATTCAATTGAATATAGGTTGAAAAGGATTTGCAAATTATTGTATTCTGTTTTTATTTACATTTTACACAACTTCATTGGAATTGGGGTTGTAAGATTGATATATAAAGTCTGGATGAATAGTCTTAAAAAAGCTTGCTGAAAGAAATCAGGATGAATGCTCCAGGGTGGCATTTCATTTAGCAATCAATGTTCATGAAAATGCCGTTAACTGACAATCAGATGAAAACTGGTCACACGTGTCTTTGTTTTCTCTTCTGATGTCACTCTTCTGTCATCGCTGTTTCTCTTCTGACATTGCTTTTAGATGAGGCATATCTGTTATAAAATTTCATGCTGGGGGTTTCAGAACACATGATTGTTGCTTGCACCTGATTGGTTGGCTGTCAATACGATGGATGAATTTTGTTCAAACTCTTTAATTTATCTTTTCCCAAATAATAAAGTTTATTGATGTTGCCTGAGGTATCGACATGTCTTCATTTCCCAGGCTGTAAACCAATTTAGCACTATGTTATGAACAATTGTTATACGTTAATGATTTATAAGGGAAGAGGATATGCTTCTGATATTATAATACTTATACAAGTGTCCTGCATCTGAAATCAACTTGTTGGGATTGAGCAAAATATAATGAAAATATAGAGAATTATTTGCAGATTTTATACACTCTAACAAGGTGTATATCTAGGTGAACAGACTCCAGAAGTGATGTCAGAGGTGGAAAGGTGTCAATCGTCCCTTCTACAGAGGGAAGAGAAGAGAGATTATTATTATAGCGTGCCATCTCCAGCCTCGGCAGAGAACTGACATTACCCAAGCCTTTAAGCAGTTTCCCATGAGCATGCGTGTGACAATACTATTAAGCATTTTTGAGCAATGAAAGAAACCATAATATCAAGAGGACTTGATGTGCGCAATCTACTCTGTGGACTACAGTTTGAGGAATACCTGAACATGATGCCATGTTTTAGCGTGATTTTGTGATTGGTTTGTGCATCTTTGCTATGTACATTCGTTTGGATAATCTGCTGAATAAAACAAAATGCATCCCAACTGCCATTGTCTGTGTTTAACCAAATTTAACCCCCTTCTTTCTGTGGTCTTGTATAAAACTGGGGCAAAGAAAACTGTAAGGAACAGAGGGACTCTTCACACAATGAATAACTTAAACAAAATATCATGTTGCATGTTTCTATGTTGGCACAATTACTGTATATATTAACGAAATGTGTGAGAGCCTTCTTTTTGAGAAAATAGTGCCTGGCTTTTTGCGCACCACACATCCTCATGAAAATTCATTATGTGTCTGCAGATTCATGAGTGTGTGTCACATCGCCTAGGCTGCTCTTGATTACAGTGAATTAAGTAATGCATGGATTTCAATATCAAACATCTGGTAAGTCTTACAAGAACACATATTAAAAATTGCAAAGATTTTATTTGTAAACTAGAAGTACATAACATTCAAAAACCTACATAATCCAATTTAGGGTCATGGTAGGCCGGGGTCTATCCAAGTGGCATTTTGCCCTGGAATAGGCACTAGTACACTGAGTTTTGTTATATCAGTAATGCTTCACATATCTTTCTATTATATAAAAAAAAATCCTGCGACGAGACGAGACTTTTTGGAAGATCTTTTAAAGTCCCGCGGGACGAGACTTTTGACATGAGATTTCTTTCAAGTCTCGCCTTCCTCTCAACCATATTTAACCACGCACACGGCCCTCTCACCTCTCATTCGTGTGAATGTTTTTGACAGATACATTTCCTGCTCTCTCAGCTCTTATAAATTTCAACATTTTCCTCACTTTAACTTCCCAATTAAAGAAGACATATTATGTCCAAATCTTATTGAAGAATTTCATCCTAAAGGTTTATCAACAGAAGATATGAGTACACGGGCAATCCTAGCACTGAGGAATGATGAAGTCAAATGAATTAACGTGAAAACTGTTGATTGTTTACACGGGAAATTGGTTAAATGCGTATCAATAGACTATGCTGGTACAGTTGGTGGTGATCGTGCGGAAGATAAAAACATCAACTTACAATATCCTGAAGAATATCTGCAACCATTCACACCATCCGGTCTTCCACCACCCGAATTAGTGTTGAAAGCAGGATGTATCCAAGAATGGTAATGTAGTAAATCTTCCCCAGATAACATTACACAACAAAGGATATCATGATATGCCATTCATATTAAAAGATTAACCGTTTCCCGTTAGAATAGATTTTGCAAAGTCAATTAACAAATTTCAGAGCCAATCATTCGAAAAAGTTGGTTAATTTATTAAAGAGAAAGAAACGAAATTATACGTTGCGTTGTCGCAATGTAAGTCCAAACACAGAATCAAAATTCAATGCAATATTGATGAAAATTAAATTCAACAAATTGTTTTTAATGAAGTTTTACAGTAAAAGTGTAAGTTTAAAAAGTATTTGCGTGTTAATTTCAAAGCCAAACAGAATGAAATCGTATAACGCAACAAAAAACTCGAACGCAACATGAAACATAATTTACTTTCAAGATATTATGTTTTACTATTTTTTAATATGGTTAATTACTCACTGTAATGTAAGATAATTATTTCTATGATGCATATGTAACAATTCCCATGAAAACAATAATCTGTTTAAATTGTACATCTGCATCCCCATACGCAAGTGACAGAACCGCTGGGGTTGGCAAGCGAAGCGAGCAGGGGGCAAACCCCCTTAGTTATCTTTAATATTATGTATTGATGGCCTGTGTTTCTTTATCAATGTCATCTCTGTACTTCATGACAATGCTCTTAAATTTAACCTTTTGACAGTCACATTTTCATCAGCACAGGAGAACTGTCATGGAAGCAGTTTCCATTCCTGTTACAGCAAACATTTAAGCAGCTCACATGGAAGATAATTTTTATCTTTGCTTCTGTTAAATAACTGTATGCTGGAAATATTAAGGACCCAGAGGAACCACAAAAAGGGTTGGGGATCCAGCGGGCCCTAGTTTAATGCAGACCAATCTGGATTCTGGAGGAATTAAAGAAGTGGTTCCTGGAATGGGGAGGGGGGTCTTGGTTGAGTAAAACCTGTAAGTACCATCACTCGTCTTCCAGTTGATGTTCCTCTGAGAAAAAGGATGTGTTAACAAGCCTGGATAGTATCACTCAGGTGTGCTTGACAATGCGTAACTTGTCTTATTACTAAAATATTTCTCTTTCCTTTATTTAAAAAAAACCATGCTCCTTTCATTCATCCATGCTCTCTCTAAATCTTGTTCTATCAATTGCTAGCATACAGTAATTAAACACACAGGAGCAGTTTATTATTTGCCTTTAATTTTCAGCTATGCTCTCTATCACTAATGTTCATGTTTCTGTGTTTTCATCCAAACAGAACTGCGTGATCACCGTGAGTTTATCAAGTAGGGCAGGCATATGAATACACATTTTACTGACAGAGTTACAGCTTTAAGTGGGCGGATAAAGCTTTGTGAATGGGACACCTTATTGAATGCATAATACAAAGAACTGCTAATATCCATGCATTTGGTTATTTCACCCTTTTTAAATATGCTAGGGGGAGTACTGAAACATTAGAATTTATGAACCTTTAACACAGCTTTTAATAAATAATGGCATTTTTTTGTGTAATCTTAAAACTGGGGATTGTGTAGTGAAAACCGCAGGGTTCAGCTCCAAACGACAGAACACTGCGTCATTTTCCTTGTTTACGATGTAGT
This sequence comes from Polypterus senegalus, assembly GCF_016835505.1. NCBI lineage: Eukaryota > Metazoa > Chordata > Cladistia > Polypteriformes > Polypteridae > Polypterus > Polypterus senegalus. The sequence goes on along the minus strand of NC_053169.1, from coordinate 84,787,457 downwards.
TGTAATTTACATTAAGTGTGATACTTTACAGTTGTAGAGCTTTCTGTCTCTGTTTAACATTGGTGTGGTTGCACGACCAACAGTGCAATCTACTCTTCTGTTCCCGTTTACTTATCTGTGGATAGACTTCAGTGAGAGAGGAGCACAGTCCTGGAAAATGATGAAAGTGGAGCATATGATATTATTTATCTTGACTTTAAGAAAGCATTTGATAAGGTGCCACATGAGAGTTTTGGCATCAAATTAAAAGAAGTGGCAGTTCAGGGTGATGTTTTTAGATGGGTGCAGAATTGACTCAGACACAGGAAGCAGCGGGTGATGGTGTGAAGAACCTCATCAGAACTGGCTGTTGTTAAGAGTGGTGTCCAGCAGGGGGCATGGTTAGGACTGCTGCTATTTTTAATCTATACTAATAAAAGGCAAAGCCCTCACTCACTCACTCACTTACTCACTCACTGACTCACTCACTGACTCATCACTAATTCTCCAACTTCCCGTGTAGGTAGAAGGCTGAAATTTGGCAGGCTTATTCCTTACAGCTTACTTACAAAAGTTAAGCAGGTTTCATTTCGAAATTCTATGCCTAATGGTCATAACTGGAAGGTATTTTTCTCCATTAACTGTAATGGAGCTGAGCTGCAATGACGTGGGGGGCGGAGTTTCGTGTGACATCATCACGCCTCCCACGTAATCACGTGAACTGACTGTCAACGCAGTGCGTAGAAAACCAGGAAGACCTCCAAAAAGTGCTTAAGAAAACATGCATTATATAATTGAGAAGGCAGCAAAACAATAAGAAGTGAGCGAGTGACATATACTACCATATTCATGAGTGTTGCCAGCTCGGAAAGAAAGCAAGGTGTAAACCTAAACTTTAAATTAAGTTCATAGACAGGCTACCGCTGGCGTTTCACATACACACAGGTAATGCGGGATACAAGTTTAATGAGAGGACGCAGGATATAAACGAGAGTTTTGATCACTTTGTAACTAAGTTAAAATTGTAGGTGAAGGGGTGTGCTTATGCAAATTCCGAGAGACTGTGTTTGTGGGGATTGACAGTTAAGGCGGGTGGGGGAGTCACGTCATCATCTCCCCTCCCACCTCATTTCGCTCTGAGCTGAGCTCTGCAGCTAACGCCGTCTTCCGAAGCAACTTCCTCAGACTGCCACCAAATACTCACAGAAAAATCCACAAGTTAATACACACGCTGTCTCTATAGAGTTTCTACACACTGAATCCTCCAGGCACTACTTACAAAAGGTCACATTGACAATCGTGTTACGTTATTTTTAAAATCTTTCCTTTTCTTAGCACAAGCACAGCCGAGAAGCTTCGATGCATGTGCTCCATAACGCTTAAAAATAATGCATTTAATCACACTTTGCATTACAAGCAAGGGAGCTTTTGTCAATGCATGATTTCCTGGTACACGGATTACATTGATCAGCATCCCGATTCATTTTACCCTCGCACCACCTTAGTTTGAGAAGAAGTATGAAAAATATGAGGTTAACACAGAAAAACAGATCACCAATTCAAGCTTTATGAATAATCGATTCGCCATCAATAATTGTTTTGGTAAAGCCATCCTCCTTCCATTTTATAATTTTTCCGCCACTAGCCGTGATTAAATGAACGGTAAAAAAGTAAGAGCAAAGCAAAGGTGACTTATTTAGGCAGGCATATATATGACAGCAACACTCATGACAATGTCAATCATGTTACGTTATTATTAAAATGTTTCCTTTTCTTTTTCATTACTTCTTTAACACACTACTTCTCCGCTGCGAGGCGCGGGTATTTTGCTATATATATATATATGAATGACCTCCAAAGAGCGCTGAGACTTTTGATATCATGAACGTGTCTGCAAACTGGGGTCTCCTGCCCAGCAAAAGTCGAGCAGCCAGCGGGCGTGCATAGCTGTGCCGCCTTTGAGACGCTGACTGCGCTTCTGCCTTAAGTCAAAGTGAGCACTTTTAATTTTTTTCATCCTCCCCCTGCGCTATAGCCCAGACAAGTGCAAACACGGGACCCCTTTTCTACACCACGGAAAAATAATATTAAGGCGATTCACAATCGAGGCGAGGCGAGGCACAAATTTGAGCGCTCACATAGAAAATGTAATTTCAATGTACCTGTACTTCTTAAAACGTTAATGTTTTACTGTTTAATAACTTATAGACTATAATTTATTATTTTTCCCTTGCACTCAGTGACCAAACCTATACACACACATATAGACACATACAAACATACACACAAGTATATGTATGTGTATATATATATACACACACACACACACACATACATACACACATATATATAATTTGTGTGTGTGTATGTATGTATGTGTGTGAATATATGATGTAGATAGGTATGTATGTATATATATATATATATATGTGTATATGTAGATATGTATATAGATATGTAGATATGAAGATATGTATATATATATATCTATATATATATATATCTATATATATATATATATATGTCTATATATATATATGTCTATATATACTGTATGTATGTATGTATGTATGTATGTATGTGTATATATATGTGTGTGTGTGTGTATATATATGACAGCAGCAATCCAAGCTGTGAGAAAACAGTAAAAAGGAGGCGTGTCAGACGTCGTGGTACATTTTCTGATGCAGCTGCCGAAAACAACTTTGTGACGCTGCCGCCAAATACACAAAACAATTACTTTGACAATCATGTTACATTATTTTTAAAATGTTTCCTTTTCTTTTTCATAACTTCTTTAACACATGACATCGCTGTGAAGCTGGTATTTTGCTATATATATATATATATATATATCACAGTGACACTCATAACAGTGACAAAACAATTACATTGACAATCATGTTACGTTATTTTCAAAATGTTTCCTTTTCTTTCTCTTTCCTTCTTTAACACACTACTTCCGCTGCTGCTGGTATATATATATATATAGATAGATAGAGATATATATATATATAGATAGATATGAGAACAACATATATATATATATAGATACATAGATATATATATATATATATATAATAGATAGATATGAGAACAACACTCATATCAATGACAAAACAATTACATTAACAATCATGTTACGTTATTTTTAAAATTTTTCCTTTTCTTTTTCGTACCTTCTTTAACACACTGCTTCTCCGCTGCGAAGCGCGGGTATTCTGCTAGTCTATACTAATAAAAGGCAAAGCCCCCTCACTCACTCACTGACTCATCACTAATTCTCCAACTTCCCGTGGGTGGAAGGCTGAAATTTGGCAGGTTCATTCCTTACAGCTTCCTTACAAAAGTTGGGCAGGTTTTATATCGAAATTCTACGCGTAATGGTCATAACTGGAAGCAGTTTTCTCCATTTACTGTAATGGAGATGAGCTTCAACGCCGGGGCGGAGTTTCGTGACATCATCACGCCTCCCACGTAATCACGCAGTACATAGAAAACCAGGAAGAGCTCAAAAAAGCGCTGAAGAAAACATGCATTATATAATTGAGAAGGCAGCGAAACAATAAGAAAGCGAGTGACATATACAACCATATTCATGAGTTCTGCTACTGAAACAAAGCACATGTAAACCTACACTTTAAATTAAGTTCATAGACAGGCTACGCTGGCGCTTGTAATTTAGTGCCTGCCCATATAAGGCCGTCCGTCAGCGCAATCCAATAGCAAACTGCCACGGGTAAATATTCACGGGTGAAGGACTGTGCTTATGGAGAGGAAGATGAGATGGTCAGGGTGGTGTTTGACACAAACTCAGCTTAAACTGCGAGAGAAAGTTTTAAGTGCCAGGACTAAGGTAACATTAAATACAGCCATGGACATAGCACGAGATGGCACCAGCACAGCTGGGAACCTTCGATGCATGTACACCGAGTGGCTCACGTGAACTGACGCAGTGCACAGATAAAAGCAACAGTTCCAAAGAGCTGAACAAAACCAATTACACAATTGAAAAGGCAGCAAAAATATGAAGCGCCTGATAAGCATATTCATAAATCCAGCTACTGCGGAAACAAAGCACACGGTGGAAAAGTCAATGTCCCGCTAAAGGAAGACAGTGTAAAAAAACCTGTGCATGCAGTGTGTCAGGTCTCAGATAAAGAAGAAGACGAGCTGTTTATTGATGCAGTAAGAAACGAATCGATGAATGAAACCTGTCATCTTTACAACGATTGACAAACACGGAATGTAACTTGAACACAACACATCCTACAAATACGAACCTGATTGAAAGAAATAATGATAATCAAATCCTTGATGACAGCAACACTCAGTAACACTCACAAAACAAATACTGTATATTGACAGTCATGTTACGCTATTTTTAAAATGTTCCCTTTTCTTTTCTACCTTTTTAACACACTACTTCTCCGCATGATACGCTGGTATATATATATGTATATATATATCATGATCTACATACTCGAATAATGGATACTTTATTCGCCATCAATGATTGTTTTGGTAAAGCCATACTCAGTGTATTCATTAGATGAACGGTAAAAAAGTAAGAGCGAGGGAGGATGACTCATTGAGGCATGCAGGCTGTAGTGCGCCAACTCTATCTGAATTGCGCGATCACATTTGAAAAATATATCTTTTCAAGTTCTATTTAGTCCATATGTGTCAAACTCAAGGGCATGGGCCACATCCGCCCGGCGTAATTATATCCGCCCGAGATCATTTTATATACTGTACTATTGTTATTAATGGCCCGGGTATATGAAGCGCTGGTAACACAATAAACTACAGATCCCATAATGCAGTGCTTCAGCTGCCTTGCCGAACACTTACTGCGTTAATCAAGTCTACCTTATGATGCTGCAAGTTATTGCAAGCTAGAGTTATTGCGCACTGAGTTTGCACGGCGCTTTGGTGACTTTGAAGAACAAAAAAAGTCCGTCTACATGCGGCTCGAACCTTGTGCATGTTTGGTAGCACATATCTGTGTGAGAAGCTCTTCTCAGTGATAAAGACTAACAAAACAGCACACAGGAGTCGCCTCACTGATGAGCACCTGCAATCCATCCTGAGAATCTCCACAACACAGAACCTCACACCAAACAGAAACGAACTTGTGGCCAAAAAGATGCCAGGCGCCCAGCTCTAAAATGACATATGAGCAAAGACAACTGAATGATTTGATTTGTTATTGCACGTAAGAGCGGAGTCAACTGTTTTAACAAACAGCGTATTGCACTGATACTAAATAGCTGTGTGTGTATATATGTAGATATATGTATATGTATATATATGTGTGTGTATATATGTGTGTGTATATGTAGATATATATGTATGTATATATGTGTATATGTATAGATATGTATATATATATATGTTTATATATATATATATATATATATATATATATATATATATATATATATAACACTCATCACTCACAACAGTGACAAAACAATTACATTGACAATCAGGTTACGTTATTTTCAAAATGTTTCCTTTTCTTTTCATTGCTTCTTTAACACACTACTCTCCGCTGCGAAGCGCGGGTATTTTGCTAGTATATATATATAAATGATTTAGGTAGGAATATAAATACCAAGATGGGTGGATTAGTAGATAATTTGAAAACTGTTATATCGTTACAGAAGGACTTGGATAGCATACAGGCTTGGGCAGATGAAATTTAATGTCAGTAAATGTAAAATATTACACATAGGATATAAAAAATGTTACGTTTGAATACACAATGGGTGGTCGGGAAATCGAGAGTACACCTGATGAGAAGGATTTAGGAGTCATAGTGGACTCTAAGCTATCGACTTCCCGACAGTGTGCAGAAGCCATTAAGAATGCAAACAGAATGTAAGATTATATAGCACGATGTGTGGACTACAAGTCACAGGAGGTTCTGCTCAACCTTTATAACGCACTGGTGAGGCCTCATCTGGAGTCCTGTGTGTAGTTTAGTTCTCCAGGCTACAAAAAGGACATAGCAGCACTAGAAAAGGTCCAGAGAAGAGCGACTAGGCTGATTCCAGGTCTACAGCGGTTGAATTATGAGGAAAGATTAAAAGAGCTGAGCCTTTACAGTTTAAGCAAAAGAAGATTAAGAGGTGACATGATTGAAGTGTTTAAAATTATAAAGGGAATTAGTGCAGTGGGTAGAGACTGTTAGTTCAAAATGAGTTCATCAAGAATAGAGGGACACAGTTGGAAACTTTTTAAGGATAAATTTCACACAAACATTAGGAAGTTTTTCTTTACACAAAGAACAATAGACACTTGGAATAAGTTACTTGGAAAAGACTTTAGGGACTTTCAAAACTCGACTTGATGTTTTTTTAGAAGAATTAAGTGGATAGGTCTGGCAAGCTTTGTTGGGCTGAATGGTCTGTTCTCGTCTAGAGTGTTCTAATGTTCTAATAACATCAATACTATGGCTTACTTTTTTTAAACATCCAGTATCACATCTTTTTCTAGACTTACCTTATTCATGTTCTGATTTAAGATTCCCAGACCTCAATACAGCTAAACAGTTATACAAATCTCTTACTCCATACATAATTAGACACATCACCCCCCTGAGATGCTAGGAGTTAAATCATCTTTTATTTTCTACTAAACTCCCCCTGTCCTGCCTCTCCAGATCTGACACCCTTTGTGATCTGAAATCCATCAATTTTTAAATTTAAAGGTGCTATTAAAGATCTTTGTTTACAGCTTTGTAACACTGAAATGTATTACACATTGTCTGGTATTAGAATACTGCAGTACAAAGTAAAAAAAAACTAATGTTGACCGTCAACTGTTAGGCTGTTTAATTGTAGAACAGCTCAGACAAGAATTTTAAAGGATTAATAGGACCATGTTAAACTCACTTGTGTATAGTTTGTAAGTGGCTTATTGTTTATAAATTCTTATTTTTTTAAGGTCTAATTTAATTTTATTTTTATCTTTCATTTGTAACATATGTGACCAAATACGTCCTATTGTTGAGTACCTTGATCTTGACCCTGATGAGAGAGAGACCTGGGGCCAGATGCATGACGCCATGCGCAGAATTAACACTAAAACATGGTGTACGGACAAAAGCGGAAATGTTCGTATGCACAAAAAATCCAGATGCATAAATCTGTGCGAATGCCAACTTCCACGTTCTTCCACTACATAAATTGCGATTATCGTGAAAAGTAATGCATGTGCACGCACCTGCTGTCCCGCCCCGTCTCCTCCCAGAATTACACCTCTTTGAATATGCAAATAAATATAAATAGCTCTTAAGTTCAGCATTCTATAAAGAGGCAATGGCAAAAGCATTGGGGGAAATAGAAGAATTTCAGTGAAGACAAGGAAAAACGTACAATTTGTTGGTTTAAACAGTGATATAAACAACAAAAGGAAGTTGATCGAGTGACTTAGAGTGTTGGAGAAACTCGAAAGCTCAAGTTGACAAAGTCGCACACTGCCTAAAATAAAAAAGAAGTTGTCAGATATCAAAGTCATTGTAAAAAGGCGACTCGTAGCCCACCGTCTGAGTTTCATATGAAAGCTTATTAGGGTACGGTACAGAGAGAAAAAAAATTGGCACAAAGTGGGCAAAAAGCACGAAATGTCAACTTTAATCTCGAAATTTCCACTTTAATCACGTTGTTTATTGTGTCATTAAAGTAGAACATCATAAACTTAATCTTAAAATCGTTTAATTTACTAGTTTCTCAATCCCATCATAACTAAAGTAGCATGTTAAATGCTTTGTTTTGTATTTGATCTTCTATGTGCTCTATGTGTGTGAATCACTATGTGTTTCTTAAACGGGTTTTCTCTTCCTCCGACAGGACACAGAATCCATTACATTTGTAATATTACAGCTCTCTGAACAATCTTGCCTCACGCAAGATGTTTGCTACGCCATTGCTCGACCTTTGATGAAATACTTTATTGCAGCAGTACTGTCTCTTTCAAACGTACTAACCCCCAATTCTTGCACTTAATTTTCTTTCTCCAAATGCTCAATTGCCACACAATAAGCTCTGTAACAGACGTTAAGCCATTTGTAAGCTTAGAACACAGATTCTTCAAAACTTTTAAGGAACATTGAAATATTTTCGTAGTACGTGTTTAATTATTCTATCCATCTGTCCTTCCAGTTTCGCGCCAGTCCCAGCAAGCATACAGCGCGAGGCGGGAACAATCCATGAACGGAGCGCCAGCGACTCGCTAGTGCAGAGACACCGTGTCCTCACATGTTTAATTATTAGCAATATAGATTATTTAAATGAAGTTAAAGTTTTATCTGTATAATATAACAAACATATACTGAGGAGCACACTGCACGTTATTTTGTTCAGATTGCTTCGACCTAGCGAGAGTTATTACAAAATAATTGGGGCCTCTTTTGAGTGAATCTCCCTGTATTTTTAAAAATGATACAATGATTCATAACATGAAAGGATTAATTATAGACTCATTATGCTTATTCTAACAAAACATTAATGAATTCTTGCCATGTTTTTGAAATGTTTTGTACGTATCCTCTGAGAGAGTTTTAATTTTCATTAATTTGTGATAATACAGAAAGTCATTTACCCACTGAGTTATAGATGGTGGGTTGGAATTCTTCCAGTTAAGCAAGATTAAGTCTGTGCGCTAGTATAGAGTAGTATAAACTATTACAATCCATTATCCCTCATCACATTAATGTCATCTGGGAGCACACTGTGACCAGCAGGACAGACCACAAATAGCTGCCAAAAACTGCTGGGGCACCAACCAGGCAACCCCGTTTAATGTAAAAAGAAAAGAATAAGGAGTCTTAGTCTGGAGTAAAGTTGAATTCATGTGGGAGCTCTGTCCTCAGAGTGAGATCCCACCTTCCAGGAGCCATTATTTTATAAGGCATCTGGTCTGCTCTTGGCACTGTAAGTGGGGTTAGTTGACCTCCCTGGACAGATTCTCAGAACTGTGGGCAAAACAGAAAATATAGTTAGCAACAGCACCCACTCTTGTTCTGGACTGGTATTACTTACTTTAACAAACTCAAGAAGATGATCTACTGGCGCACATGTGTGACAACATAAAATACTGCTGTTAATGGATTAAACGTGATTGTAACACCAAGGCTGGTAGAGAAGTATGTAAAGATGTTGGGAATTCCCAAGATATGCGGCCCTGTGAAGCTGGAGCTAGATGGCAGCACCAGGACCAGGACCAGTGGTTGGCACTGTCCTATAATACTTTCTCTCTTACTCCCTTTGCAGACCAATTGAAGGAACCACCCACTGATGACATCACTTCCAGTCCTGGCTCCCCTGGACCCGCCCCTTCTCATAATTCTGCTATATAACCACCATTTTGTTCTGTTGTATTCAGTTCATTCATGAGCTCTGTCTGTAAAGACCATTTTGTTTTGCCAACTGTTTTCCATATATATAGGGTTACTGTATTGGTATACCCCAAATCTTTATCTTGGTTTGCTTCTGTTTATTTCACATGGTTAAAGGGCAATTTTTCTTTTCACTCATGTAACACTGTCTTTTTAGAGAAAAATGAAATGCAAAAAAAGAGGATGTAGCTCAACTGCTATGTGCTTTCTGAAATGTCACGCCTCAAGCATGTACTTTTCTGAGCGAGTCTTGCAGTCAGACACTGCCATAATCAAATGCAACCCTCAACTTTCTGACATTGTCAAATCGCTATTTTGAATTAAGCCCCTCCACATCTTGTTCCCACCAGTAATGGCTCCTCTCTAATGTACAGATTTCACATTGATGATTCCACTCTAAGCATTTTTTAGCACTTGTAAGCTGAAAAATGTACAGACATCTGGTGTTGTCATCGGTTTGAAGCATTCTTGGTTGTTTATTATGTCACTTCTGTCTGATGAATTAATTTTTATTGATTTTACAGGTTCAGGATATATATCGATGCACAGTCATATCTGACATGATTATCCTGCAAAATTAACTTGAACAGTTAAACAAAAAAAATCAGATATGAGCCAAAAATCAGAAGTGAGTCACTGTTAACTACAGTCTGAATGTAGCCTTAGGCCAGGTTTAAACTTCACGCGACGGACGGTACGCAAGCGTTTTACTGTTTATACTTGTGCGCGTACTTTACATACATCTGGAGGAATCCAGCAGGTGGCAGTGTGAGATATCATCACGGTGAGAACATGTTCGGCTTCTCTGTGTTGTGCATTGCCTGGAACACCCATTAAATTCCGAAGACACCTTACCGCATTATCTCTGAAAAGGATGTTTAATGATTAAATCCATCAATCCAGGGATGTGTCCATTCCAGCAAGCATTGGGCACGAGGCAGAAACAATCCCTAGACGGGGCCTCAGCTCATCACAAGGTGAATACAAGCACACACAAACACTGGAGTCATTTTAGTGTCACCAAATAAGATGAAATCAAACAAATCACCAGGACCAGATAATATTTATGCTCGTGTTCTTAAGGAGGCTAGTGAGTACAGATATAAACCCTTGACACTTTTAGGAAGTCACTGAGCACTGGAGAGATTCTGAAGGACTGGAAAATGGCAAATATCATCCCATTATATAAAAAGGGTGACAAGGCAGATCCAAGCAACTATAGGCCAGTAAGCTTAACATGTATCACAAAAAAATTAATGGAAGGAATTATTAAGGATAAGATTGAGCAACACATGGCAAGGACAGGAGTTATTCTGAACAGTCAGCATGGGGTCAGAAGAGGGAGGTCGTGTTTTACTAACAGCCTGGAATTCTATGAGGTTGCAACAAAAGCATACAATCAAAGTGGAGCTATTATGATATTTTTTATCTGGACTTTCAGAAAGCATTTGATAAGGTGCCACATGAGAGGTTGGGCATCAAATTAAAAGAAGTGGGAGTTCAGGGTGATGTTTTTAGATGGGTGCAGAATTGGCTCAGACGCAGGAAGCAGAGGGTGATGGTGTGAGGAACCTCATCAGAACTGGCCAATGTTAAGAGTGGTGTTCCACAGGGGTCAGTGCTAGGGCCGCTGCTATTTTTAATATATATAAATGATTTAGATAGGAATATAAGTAACAAGCTGGTTAAGTTTGCAGATGATGCCAAGATAGGTGGATTAGCAGATAATTTGGAATCCGTTATATCATTACAGAAGGACTTGGATAGCATACAGGCTTGGGTAGATTTGTGGCAGATGAAATTTAATGTCAGTAAATGTAAAGTATTACACATAGGAAGTAAAAATATTAGGTTTGAATACACAATGGGCGGTCAGAAAATCGAGAGTACACCTTATGAGAAGGATTTAGGAGTCATAGTGGACTCCCAACAGTGTTCAGAAGCCATTAAGAAGACTAACATAATGTTAGGTTATATAGCGCCTTGATCTGTGGAGTACAAGTCACAGGAGGTTCTGCTCAACCTTTATAATGCACTGGTGAGGCCTCATCTTGAGTACTGGGTGCAGTTTTGGTCTCCTGGCTACAAAAAGGACATAGCAGCACTAGAAAAGGTCCAGAGAAGAGCGACTAGGCTGATTCCAGGTCTACAGGGGTTGAATTATGAGGAAAGATTAAAAGAGCTGAGCCTTTACAGTTTAAGCAAAGGAAGATTAAGAGGTGACATGCTTGAAGTGTTTAAAATTATGAAGGGAATTAGTACAGTCGATCGAGACTTGTATTTTAAAATGAGTTCATTAAGAACACGGGGACACAGTTGGAAACTTGTTAAGGGTAAATTTCGCACAAATATTAGGAAGTTTTTCTTTACACAAAGAACGATAGGCACTTGGAATAAGAGACCAAGTAGTGTGGTAGAAAGTAAGACTTTAGGGACTTTCAAAACTCGACTTGATGTTTTCTTGGAGGAAACAAGTGGATAGGACTGGCAAGCTTTGTTGGGCTGAATGGCCTGTTCTTGTCTAGAGTGTTCTAACGTTCTAATGTTCTAAAATCCCCAAATCTGCATATCTTTGGAAGGAAATCGGAGCACAGTGTGGAATCCAAGCAGGGAATATCAGTGACGTGACTCCCTGCGAGACAGCAGTGCTACCGCTCCTCCACCCTGCCACCCCCATGTGTGTAATTATTAACAGTATTCATTATTTAAACAAAATTAATGATTTATCTGTAAAATGTAACATACATACTTTAATGCATTTCATCATGAAAGTGATATCAAGTATAAATCTAAAGATTGTAAATGTGCAGAGAGTTGGAATATCATACATTTAATGTGTTCTGTGTGGTGATCTATTGCGATTAAAAACTGGGATGATGTTTACGACAGTCTGCTTTAATGATAAAGTAAACTACGAGGTTAAAGTGGACATTTCAAGATTAAAGCTGAAATTTCGACTTTAATCACAAAATACACCTTTTTACCATGTCCTTAATTTACTGTACATTACGTTGCTGTTGTGAAGTTGCAAAAAAAAAAGACTTTAAAAATGTATCGTGTCATAGCAATCGGAAATATGTGATGCTTGAATATAAAAGCACCACGAATACATCAGTATGTCGGCATTTTACTTCACCACATCGAACCATTCATCAAACAGCGAACCTACTAGGATCTGCATAGCGGCTTTCTGTCACATGTAGATAGTAACCAGAGACTCTGACGTCACATTCCGACTTTCAGCACACTGCGCCCCCTGACTTTTTGCTGGTATTGCAACTCGTGCACGCGTCACGTTAATTTCTGAGGACCTGCTCAGAGGATGCGTCAAATGAACGCTGGGAACGTTTGGCAGCCATGATGCGGGCGCGGACGCGTTCTGAGCGTGAAGTATAAACGAGCCCTAATCCAGCTGGTCTGGACTTTCAACTCATTTTTACCATCGTGACTTCTCTCCAACACATTTCCCCCTTGCCCACCATAGATGAGTGTGTACATATTGCTGTTCTTGGGACCCCTAGTAATTGAGGGGCCCCTATGCACTGCATACTCTGCACACACCCTATGTGTATCCCTGAAGATGCTGAATCCTCACACCTAGTGCTCTGTAGCTACGTCATAAGAAAGCACCAACTACTGCATCAATATACTTCCCAAATGCAACACAAATAAATATTTTTAATGAACGCTTACGTTGTTGTAGGTAACCATCTATGTGCACCATTTCTATTGAAAGAAATAGTAAATAATGTTCAGACTGAATTAATCTCAATTTGATGTGATAATGAGGATAATTTTATGACACTGATTAAAAAAGAGAGAGATCTTGAATAGTAAATAGCCAGACAAGAAACATAGCTATTAGAATGCCCTTTCATTTACATTTAAAATAGCCTAGAAAATTAAAGTTTGGCTTTTACAGTAACAGAACAATGGCAGAGCTACATGTACTCTTCTCCGTTTTGGCCGGATCACTTATTTGCTAAAGGGCAGGTCACTTCAGATAAGCAGACACTGGTGTGAATTACAGCTGATAACCATTTATTTATTTATTTATTTATTTCCACCAATGTGTTGTCCTCAAATAGCACTACTCCGTAGTACTCTTTTAGAAGGATAAGATTAAAGTAATTTAAATAAAGCATTAACAGACCAACCTATGCAGACATTTACAGGATGGCTAAAACACTGCCCATGCAAAGTACAGTAAGTAGACTTATTAAGGAGGAAGATAATATACAGTTGCAATCTAACTTGTGAACTTGGTTGAAAGGAAGCCTTGCAATCACTGTGACTGTGCAAAAACAATTGTGCCCCTCTTATTTTTTTTAGATCAGGGGTCTTCAACTCCAGTCCTGGAGAGCTACTGTGACTGCAAGTTTTAATTCTGATTCTTTTCTTAATTAGTGACCAGTTTTTGCTGCTAATTAACAATTTCCCTTTATTTTGATTGACTTTTCTTGCGACTCTGACCACTGAATTGATTCTTTTCTTCCTTAAATGGCACTTAAACATAAATTTGATGTGAAGTGAGCCAACAGATGACCAACTAAGTTGGGGCCTCAAACTCCAACCAACTTCACTTCAGTTTCTTAATCTGAAGCCAATTCTCGTTGCTAATTAAACCCGTTATTTAATTCCATGGCGCTCATTCTGCCATGGCAGACATTTCCAAAACTGTTGATTATCTTTTTTAATGTTTTGTGGACCTGAGCAGATCAACATCACTGAGGCCTTCACCTTTCTTTATTTTCAGTTATCGTGTGATAGACGCAGGTTGTTGTTTATGTGTTGGTTCATTTTGTGTCTTAATATTGTTTGGTTACTAATTAAGGAAAAAAGAAATAATTAAGGGGCCTGAGTCTTAAGATGTGCATCAATTAAAATTAAGGCATAGAGTGAATTAGCAGCAAAATCTGGTCACTGATTAAGAAAAGGGTTAGAATGAAAACCTCGCCACAGTAGCTGACCAGGACTGGAGTTGGAGACCCCAGTTTTAGATTAATAAATATGTCATGACTAAATGAATGCCAGTGGCGCGGTGGGTAGCGCTGCTACCTTGTAGTTAGGAGACCCGGATTCGCTTCCCGAGTCCTCCCTGCGTGGAGTTTGCATGTTCTCCCTGTATCTACGTGGGTTTCCTCCGGGTACTCCGGTTTCTTCCCACAGTCCACAGACATGCAGGTTAGGTGCACTGGCGATCCTAAATTGTCCCTAGTCTGTGTGTGTGTGCGTGCCCTGCAGTGGGCTGGCGCCCTGCCCGGGGTTTGTTTCCTGCCTTGCGCCCTGTGTTGGCTGGGATTGATTCCAGCAGACCCCCGTGACCCTGTAGTTATGATATAGCGGGCTGGATAATGGATGGATGACTAAATGAATGGCGGCGGTGCGGTGGCACAGTGGGTAGTGCTGCTGCCTCACAGTTAGGAGACTCAAAGACATGCAGGTTAGGTGCATTGGCATTCCTAAATTGTCCCTAATGTGTGCTTGACGTGTGTGTGTGTGTGTGTGCGTGCCCTGTGGTGGGCTGGCGCCCTGCCCAGGGTTTGTTTCCTGCCTTGCACCCTTTGTTGACTGGGATTGGCTCCAGCAGACCCCCATGACCCTGTAGTTAGGATATAGCAGGTTGGATAATGGATGGATGGATATATGAATGGCTGAAAGTCAGCAGTACTAGGGTGTTGTACTGTGTTAGCCATTATGAATGTAGAGAAAAACCAAGCAAAATGACACCTTTTATTGGCTAACTAAAAAAATTACAATATTCAAGCTTTCGAGGCAACTCAGGCCCCTTCTTCTTGCCTGAAAATCAGCATAAATACATTTGTATTACACACTGGTCAGTACACCTACTGTTAATATGTTAATAAGTAATATTTCCTTTTGGATTAGTGTTTTATGATGGTACTGGGGTGTGTCTTTTTGACACTCGCTGCACGCCCAACCTACCTAGAAAGGGGTCTCTCTTTGAATTGCCTTTCCCAAGGTTTCTTCCATTTTTCCCCTACAAGGGTTTTTTTTGTGAGTTTTTTCTTGACTTCTTCGAGAGTCAAGGCAGGGGTATGGGCTGTCAAGAGGGAGGGCCTGTTAAAGCCCATTGCAGCACTTCTTGTGTGATTTTGGGCTATATAAAAAATAAATTAAATTGTATTGTGTGTGCTTCTGTCTAATCGATGCAGCATCCTGGATTTCAATTGCTTGCTTCTCTGTGAGTGTCACATTTTCACCTTCTCCTTGTTCTGTACGGGTTTTTTACTCCCACTTACCCAAAAACATGCTTGTTAGATTAAATGACCATTCCTAACTGGCTGAGTATTTGCGTAGGTGGGAGAGTGAGTGGGGTCTGCCATGTGGTGGCATCCTGTCCAGGAATGTTTCCTGCCTGTGCTGCAAGAATTATACCTTACTCGGCGAGTTAGACTAAGGTGGGGCGGGGGCACCCTGCCCAGAGATTGCTGCAACCCCCACACGACCCTGTTCAGAATAAGAAAGGTGCAGAAAATTGATGGGATTGAATGTTAGTGTTTACTGAATTGTGGCTCAGCCTCAAGACCACACAAAAGTCTGCAAATTCTAAAACCGAACGATCTTGCGTTACGCTTTAATTTGTATAGGCGTTTTCCACAGTACGCTGTTCGTTTCATACAACATCTGATACGAGGGCATCTTCTGTGGAATACGGCATTTTTGGAAAAGAAAGCCTTTTACGTTTTTTTTTTTTTCTATTAAGGTCCATAACTCATGTTCGTCCCGGCCTGCTGTGTGAAGCCTGCACCCTTAACAATCCAGTGACACTTTTGACTGGAGATGTTATCTTAAAGAGTTTTATCTTAAAGGCATGAAATTCACTCCCCGTAGTTTCTTTCCAAAAGGTAAACGATCGTAAAATGTAATAAGGTGCGCACGCGCTACCATGCATTCTGTAGACATCTGCAAAAGTGTAGGGTTAAAAAAGTAACCCAAGTCACAACCGTATGCCCATTTTGCCGTCGGTATAAATAAGTTTAATTTCGTTAATTTTCGAATTCTTCGTGAGCTCTGAAAATATGTAAACAACGGGTTATTTTTTTTTTCAAAAGCATTAAAACCTTTCGAGGTACGTACGCTAAAGGCTAATTTCTACTGATGACCTCAAGTCGATCTCTCAAATATAAACCCTAAGGTGTATTATGAATTCGTAGATCATGCTGTTCTACTTGGATTTCCTTGGTTTTTCGACACGTTCTGGTTGCCCTCCACCGCTGCCACGCCACGACACGACATGTAAACAGCTCGTGCCAGGCAACATTGACTGTCTGTGGCATCGGCGGCAGCTCCGCTGTAAACGCCACCAGAGTGCCTCTCCGCGCATGACAAACACCTTCCGCCGCGAAAAGCAGCTCTCGGCCACTCTTCCATTCCCTCTCTTCTCTCTGTCTACGACCGAGGCAAAGAGACTTATGCGAAGGCGAAGGCATACACGTGGAAAATCGTGCAGAAACCTTTATAAAAAAGCCCTTCCCATGTCAAACCAGCAAGCCGCGAATTTATATAAATGAACAGGCGGATGGATACCTCACAGAGTGACAGTGCTGCGCAGAAAGGGGAGTTGTTTAGGGAAAGCGTGCCGAGTCACATTAATAATTCGCCTTTTTTCTTGTATATTTTAATTACTTAATTTAATAAATAAATACATGACGATTTGATCATGCCGGGGATGATGGAAAAGGGTCCAGAATATCTGGGAAAAGGACGATCAAATGGGACAAAAAGCCCTTCCAACGCTTCTAATGGACATTTTTCCGAGGAGAGTGGCAGCGACGAGGAACACGGTGATAGCCTCGAACTCCACTATTTGCACAAATGCAGTTTGGCATTGTTTTTTTTTTTTTATAACTGAAAGCGGCTAACTTATTCTTTCTTGTTTTATTCGTAGATGTGGGAATGCGCGTGGGATCGGAATATCAAGCGACTATCCCTGAATATGATCCCGGTAACGTTATCTATGACTATTTGGCGCTTACTGTGAGTAGCCTCGACGAGCAAGAGATCAATGCCTGGGTATCGCAGTGTGAGCCGAACATCGAGCTCTGTCACGCTTGCCGGCGACCTTCTTGTTTCCTTGTTGTCTGAGCTTTTTGAATGCAAAGAGAGTTCCTTCGTAATTTGTAATTACTGTGCGATCCCGGCCTTTGCAAAGGGCAACATGGAAAGTAATTTTCAAAAAGTGGCATAAACAAAGGCGATGGTGTGTTAATGTGCACATTTTAATGTGACGGTGTTCGGTTAATTGGCGTTTCTGAATTGGCCGAGTGTGGATGCGGGTGGGTTCGCGGGGGTCCGGTGCTCTATTCAATGTTGATTCCTGCTGGGCATCAGATGCGGTGGGGAAGGCTCCGGTCTCCCACAGTAGTTAAGTGGATTAAAGGGTTTACGAATATTGCGTTAGTTTATAAAGACCTGCATATGTATATATGATTTCCTCAAGTGTAGTATATTAATATTGTAACGAAATGCAAACTCGTAACGGGCTATCAAGGCTACCAGTCAACCCTCCAGCGTTGGTGGCAGCTTGTGCGACCATCAGCAACCCGAATAACCTGGCAAAGCACAGGCTGAATGCGTTTAGATCGCTGCTGTGGGTATCGAAGAGCTTTAAGGTGATGTTCATCATGAAAGATGCCAAATAAATGTTAATCTGAATGGGATTCAAAAATAAAACAAGTAAATGAAATATCTTTTTTAAGTATTAAAATATCATTTAGCTGAATGCCAGCATGCTGCAGCTTTCAAGTAATTCTTACTATTTTTGATACAACTTATACAATTTTAAGCCTTTTTATGTACAGTTTTAACTAAAAGTCACTTCTGTTTTTCACTTTTGAGGTGCTACAAAATACAGTGACAAAGAAAGTGGGGGGATGTTGGTGTGGTCTCCATTTCACACTATTGTCGATGCTAAATGTAAGTAAGAATTGTGGGAGTATACATGTGTGCTTTTAAAGAGCGCAGTTATTCTTCGTTCATTTTGCCAAATGTATTTAATGTTACTGTAAGAGTCACCATTTTTCTTTTATATCAGTCATATTTTAGAAAGTGCAATTGTTAAAATTATACAGGGTGGTCCAGACCTAATTATGCAGATCCAGATCGTCTGGATGACTTTGATTTATACGGGGACGATTCCAGTTCGGCGCGAAGTCGATTCTTCATTTTGTCAGTTTGCACACTTTTCAATGGTCCGGGATTTTTCAGGTGATTTTCTGTGTAATAAACTTAGTAAGTCGTAGCGTAATGAAAATTGCATAATTAGATCTGGACCACCCTATAGTGTTGCTTTCTGCTTTTATAAGTTCCAGACAGATCATTAATGAATGAAAATGTACACTCTTAAATTTTTTTTTTAGAGTAAAGCACTGCCAGCAAAGTTGCCAGTATGTACTGTAAATATTACAGTAAGAAACTAAATGAAAATATCAGTAATATACTGAAGTCAATATGTAATACACTTCATAGTGCATTACTTTCATTATTATAAAACGAAAGTATGATATAAACTTAACTTTACATTAAAAGTAGAATTATAAGTTTACCTACGGTGGGCTGGCGCCCTGCCCGGGGTTTGTTGCGCCCTGTGTTGGCTGGGACCCCCGTGACCCTGTAGTTAGGATGTAGCGGGTTGGATAATGGGTGGATGGATGGATTATTAGTTTACACACTTTCAAACATCAAAGGAAATTCACATTAGGAAAAGTTTACACTAGTGAGACCACATCTATAGTATTCTGTGCACTTGTGGTCACCACGCTACAAGGACCCTAGCAGCAACTAAAGCTGTGCAGAGAAGACAACTACAGTATGTGCATCCCAGGACTTCAGGACTTGTCATGGTCTGGTTGACTCAGAGAATTAATTTAGTTTTGAGCAGAGGAGACTGTGTGGGGACCTAATCCATGCCTTCAAAATTTTCCAAGGCAATGATAAAGTAGGTCCAGCTGATTTATTTCAGTTCAACAGTGAATCACATACTCATGGATACCCGTTGAAATTAAAGGGAAGTGCATTTAGGATTGGACCCAACAAGCACTTCTTTACTCCAAGGGTTGTGAAAATCTGGAACAAACTACTAGAACATGTAGTAGACACAGAAACTAGTGATGGGTGATTCGCAAACAATATGCTGTTATTAAGTGACTCGTTTTAGTGAATCATATCAAACGACCTGTGAGCCCTAACAAATCGATTCAGTGGAGCTCAACGGGAGTGCTAAAGCGCATGGGTGCCCTTCCCGCATGATGTCGTCAGCATCTTTCATTTCGCTGAAACAAGTTTAAATCTGCTTGAATCATGAGTCTTGACTCATTTGATTTGTGAACAAGTTGCTGCTCCAGAATCAGCCTAATGATTCTCATTCATTTAATTCACGAACAAGCCGCCACACCAGAACCAGTCTGTTGACTCCTGTTCATTTGTAAACGAATCATTATGAGTTACACATTTTTCTTCTCTTGTGATTCTGCAACAAAACATCTTATTTTAATTTTGTATCTTAAATATGTTATTGTGCTTTGTGTATGGAAACAGGACTATGACATATGAATTTTCATTTTAAATATATAATTAATTATATTTAAATAATATCATGAAATACCCATCACTACCAGAAATGGTGAAGACCTTTAAGATGTCTTAGGATGAGATAATGGAACAGCTTAGCAATTACCTAAACAAATGTGTCTAATGTACTGAACGGTCATCTCTAGCTTGTCATATATCGTGTGCATTTTGACACAAGGAAAAGCATGCATTTGTAATGTGGATAGGTTGTACAGCTAAAACAACCAACCATATGTTTCCACAACCACATAAAACCTTCAGCAGTCTGTAAAAATATTTGTTACCTTTAACTTCTTTTCCCACTGACCAAAGCTGCAGTAATCACCAGGAACCATCTGCACCTTTACCCCAAAGAGGGTGCTTCCAAATATAAATCATCCAGCTTTATGCAAATATAGAATTCTCTGCCATGAAAAATAGATAGAGATAGGCTACCTCTGTGATATACGGTGTGTGACAGGTTTCATTCCAAACTCGTTTATTTTCAGCTAAAAGTTAGACCTCCCATGATGCATTGCATTTTTCCCTGGAAGTACAATAATTTGCAATAAACATGCTTGACTCTAATGTATTTTCTAGAATGCATTGTGTTTAACAGCAAAATACTGTAAACAAATAAGACAGTACTTTTACTATCAAAAATACCAGTAAAATTATAGCCATTTTTTACAGTGTACAATTATTACACATGTACAGGGGGTCCTCGGATTACGACACAGTTCCGCTCCTACAACAGTGATGTAACCTGAATTTTGGTGTAAGTCGAAACACACCCTAGCCTTAGTCACTTACCTATCCTAACACATTTATAAAATCATAATCTAGAACATAAAAATACAACTAAGCCACAGAAAAAGGAAAAGGACATAAATATACTGTACTGTACACTGTGCTGTAGTCACAGAAAAAATGACAAAAATGAGTGTAAAAAATTCTTTACCTTTATTCCTTCTGATCTCATTACGTCTAATTTCACTTCCATCGTGATGAGTTTCCTCTTCTTCGAAGCACTGCCATCTGAAGACTCTGACTTTTCTTTAGGAGCCATGATAAGGGCCACAAAGTCGGCAAACAAAGCAACACAAACAGAACACTTCCTTTGCGCGCATCCAAACGAGTTCACCAACGCCCTCACTCATACGCCACGTTACTGCGTATTCTTCCGCAGCGCACAACCAAACTAGTTCACCCATGTAGTTTGTAAGTACGACGCTAACGACGTAAGCCGAAACACTCACGTCTCCATTTTTAAAATCTTTATGGGAGTGAGTGTTGTAAACTCGAAACGTCGTATGTCGAGACGTTGTAACCCGAGGACCCCCTGTATTCACTTTTTAAATGTATTGCATTTTAGGAAATAAAGTTTTATCTGAAACAGAAGAGAAAAAAGTTCTGACCTGGTATTGTTTAATATGATGTGTGACTATACAATGTAACATTTGTATTTATTGAGTTTGCATAAATATTTGAAAGCCATAAAAAGGGGAAACATCCCAGGGAAAAGATAATCGTAAATGGCAAGCTTGTAATTTTTGTTATCAGCAAGTGGTCCTCATGCTTCCAAATAATCACATAATAATAATAATCCAACAGTTATAAAATTTGTTTTATGTTTGTAGGACATTCTAAAGCTGAGCTGAAGCCTACTGCCAAGAGCTTTGTCATTTTTCTTTGTGGTGTTTTTAATAGTTACATTCCATTCTTCTTTATTCTGCAGTGGATGAGTACATTGCGATTGCAAAAGAAAAGCATGGCTATAATGTAGAGCAGGTATGCATTTTATACTCTTTTCTACAGTTCCCTTTAATAAAACTATTCAAGTTGTGGTTATCAAATTCCAGGATTAATAAAAATAACTATGAGTATTTAATATTTTTGTACCTGGAAATTAGTCATATACTGTATATAAATCATTAATTAAGTCCATGTCAAAACCAGTTTTTATTTGTAGAATTCGTTTTTATATGTGATTATGGTGTCATTTTTCTATCTTCAGGCTTTGGGCATGTTGTTTTGGCACAAACACAACATTG
This sequence comes from Polypterus senegalus, assembly GCF_016835505.1. Lineage (NCBI taxonomy): Eukaryota > Metazoa > Chordata > Cladistia > Polypteriformes > Polypteridae > Polypterus > Polypterus senegalus. Next base: position 84,765,446 of record NC_053169.1, on the reverse strand, counting down.
AAAAATCACTTGCAGACCTTCCAAACTTCACCCCTTTTCCAGATGAGTGGACAGTAGAGGATAAAGTGTTGTTTGAACAAGCTTTTAGCTTTCATGGGAAAAGCTTCCACAGAATTCAACAGATGGTATGTGGATATTGTTTCTGAAAATCCTGCAGTGCACACTGTATCTGGGCAAAGACATTTTCAAGTTGTTTCATTAGCTGAATATACAGTATTTACTAACTTTTAGAGAATGCTGGAATAAAAACTTCATATCCTTAGACAGCTGGTTTCAGAAGTTAGCCCTGCTTTTGGCAATGTGGAGCTTGCACATTCTCACAGTGTCACAGCGGGTTTTTTTTTTTGGTTTTTTTTAGCACACTTCCACATCTCAAACATATGTATGTTACATTGATGAATTACGGAACCAATTTAGAGTTTTAGTGTATGTGCATGTGTGAGTGTGCCCTGAAATGAACAGGTACTTTATCCAGGAGAGACTACAGCTTTTTTTGAGGAATCAGACAGGGCAATGCTCCCACTCTCTTGCTCCTTCTAGCTGTCCTTCCTGAGACAGCAGAAGTGATACGCAGACCCAGGATGAATAGGGCACTAAAGTAAATCTCTTGTCAGTCAGTCAGCAGTTTTTGTCCGTTCCCTGTGGCAGTTCTTGTCTTGGAAAGTAGCAAGTCTCCTGCAGCCTGCAAACTGCCAATTTCATGCATTCAGTGCTATTGGAACTGATGCAAGCTGTCTACACTCCTAGATTGAAGTAAGAGGGTTCATGGGTAGATCAGGTGTATGGCAAAGTGATCAGGATTACTTCCTTGTAGTTCTAAAGATAACAATTTCATCCCTGGTGTTGTCACTACCTGTGTGGACCTTTTGTTTTTGTCCCATGTCTATGTGGATTTGCTTTAGATATTTTGGTTTGTTTCAGTTTCCAAAACACATACATATTGTCCTGGTTCATTTGTTGTGCCCAATAATGTCAACATAGGTTTCAGCACTCTGCAGGTTTTTAATAAAAAAATTGACTTGATAAAGGAATAGACTGATAGCTTGCATAAAGCAGTGCATAAACAGAAGTAAATCTTACAGCTATTGCCATTTATTTATATATATCTTAATGATTGTTCCTGCCTTGCACCTGATGCTTGCTTTATAGGCTCTAGCTTACCGATGACTCTGCACAGGATAAGCGGGTTTAGGAAATTGATGGAGGAATTACAGTATATTCAATATTAGTATATTTAATATTTAAAATATATATGTTTGGTGTGCAGCATGCAGCTGCCTCGCAGTTAGGAGACCCAGGTTCGCTTCCCGGGTCCTCCCTGCGTGGAGTTTGCATGTTCTCCCCGTGTCTGCGTGGGTTTCCTCCGGGTACTCCGGTTTCCTCCCACAGTCCAGAGACATGCAGGTTAGGTGGATTGGCGACTCTACATTGGCCCTAGTGTGTGCTTGGTGTGTGGGTGTGTTTGTGTGTGTCCTGCGGTGGGTTGGCACCCTGCCCAGGATTAGTTCCTGCCTTGTGCCCTGTGTTGGCTGGGATTGGCTCTAGCAGACCCCCGTGACCCTGTGATCGGATTCAGCGGGTTGGATAATGGATGGATGGATGTTTGGTGTAAGTAATACATTATAAAATGTGTTACTGTGAATTTCTTTTTCTCACTGGTGACATCATATGTAGTAATGCATAAATAATAATAATAAATAAATAGCTCAGTAACTAAATTTCTGTTTGCAAATTGAAGAAAGTTTTGGAAGTGTTTAAGTTAAATTTTATAAGCATCACATCTGAAATCTTAGCTTAGGTTGTAAAGTACAGTAATCCCTCGCTACTTTGCGGTTCACTTTTCGCGGATTCACGACTTCGCGGTTTTTAAATATAGTAGTAGTATTTCCTAGTCTAAGAACAACAAAACAAGTTCGGTGACTAAGTGCGTTGTAACATTTGCTGTGATTGGTACATGGGAGGGAGACGACATTGGTGCTTTGACTGATGCCCAGATCCCACAGACTGGCTAAGGATCTGCAAGAGCGGTCACAGGAATGGGACAACGATATGGTTCGATCGGTCCAATTTTGCAACAAGGTTGATGATGTCATGACCGCCTACAAGCTGCTCTTCGACCGGAAAAAGAAGCAGCGGCAGCAACTGCCGATCACAATGTTTTTGCAGCCTCGCAAAAAAGAGCCAGTTCCTACTACTACTACGGATACACCTTCGGAAACCGTGGAAGAGGTGCCCCAGGAAATGGCACCGCCGTCTGAAGAGACGTAAAATACAGTCATCGGCTGCGCAGTAAAAGTCATCATCTCCTTCATCGTCATCATTTTTACTGCACATCATTTTTACTGCACAGCATATTCATCACCATCATCACGTCATATATAGCTACGTGTACTTCGCTATACAGTAACTGTAAACTTATCTACCTATTTCATATTGCTTAACAGTTGTCCCTGTTATTAATAGAGTAAAGGGAGGGTTGTAAACAGTACAGGGAGGGTTTAAAAACGTCCAAATACACGTTAAATAATTAAATAAATATGGTGTCCCTACTTCGCGGAAATTCAGTTATTGCGGCCGGCCTTGGAACCTATCTCCTGCAATAAACGAGGGATTACTGTAATTCTAAGTTATGTGAACTAAATTTTGGTAACTGACATTACAGATTCTTTCTCAAAAGAGCTAAAAGAACTAAACTTGTTTTGATAGAAAAAATACTGTGAGTAGTTTTGTTTTGAGAGTGCTGTAGTTTGACACATTTACAATATATCAGAAAAAACAAGGCTGAACTTAATGAATACTATTGTTGTTGTCTATTAAGTTACCAGATAAATCAATTTCAAGTTTAGTGAAATATTATTATTCATGGAAAAAGACAAGATCCAGGACAAGTCTAATGGACCGGCAGGCAAGGAAACTGGCGAATCGTAGTACTCAAGAAGAAAGGTAATTATTTAACAAGTTTTCTTTCTACTCTGTTTTTTTTCCCTCAGGTCAATCAAACAAAATACTGTTGCAGTGGTACATGTTTTGTTGTAGTGTTATTGATCTGTTTTCATTGTTTTACTTTTTAATGTAGCGATGAAGAAATGGAAGAAGCAAACCCGAATGAAGCCAATGACAGTGATTACGATCCAAGTAAAGAAACTAAAAAGGAGGTACTGTGTCTTATGTCATGTAGCATAATTCAAGTGAGCAAGGAAAATATTAGAAAGTTTTTACATTTATAGAACCAAGTCTTAAAAAGAATGTGTTATTGTAGAAAGAAGTACACTCCCCTTTATAAGTGTTTTTTGAACACTTAGTCAAATGTGATTTCTCCTGTGAAAAGTAATTTATCCAAGTTTATTTTAATATCTGCAAATTTTAGTTTTTTACATTTTTGTTACTGTTACACATACTAGGATACATAGTAGAAGAAATTATATTTTAAATTGAGTTGCATACATACTGTAACATGTTTGTTCGTCCTTTCTTCTGTTTTATAATTTGGGTGGTCTTGTATGTTTGTCACATGTCATTGAAATACTGTACTATGTCATCTATCTAGCTAACCTACCGTAGGGTTAAAGTATTAGTTTTTGCAGCATCAAATTTGTGACCTTTATTCTTTGGGCCATATTTTAAAACTGTTAATGCATGTTTAAACTGCAGTGTGTTGGAATTTTCACAAAACAGACATTAGTATACGAGGTGAGACACAAAAATAACCGGATTGGTAAAAAAAAATATTTGATGATGAATTACAGCATTCTAAACATTGTCACCTTCTCTATACTCCCCCTCCCGATCTCTACACCGTTCCAAACGTATCTTCCATTGATTGAAACAGTGCTGGAAGGGTTCTTGCTTGAGGCTCTTCAACAGGCTTGCCTTTTTTGTCTTCACTTCATCAACTGAAGAAAAATGTGTTCCCTTCAGGTCACTTTTGATTTTCGAGAACAAGTAAAACTCACAGGGAGCTAAATCGGGCGAATAGGGAGGATGATCGAGAACAGGAATGTTTTTGTCAGTCAAAAACTGCTTTACGGAAAAGGCAGTACGATCATGTTTAACAATCTGCTTCACCGTTTTGATGTTTTCATCTGTCCGAGATGAACGTGGGCGACCTGGGAGTTGAATGTCTTCCACAATTTCTGGTCCTTCCTTGAAACGTTTGTGCCACAAACTGTTATTACCATACACTATTTTTATAATTTCATAAATTTCTGTGGCCGTTTTGTTCAATTTCACGAGAAATTTGATGTTGATTCGCCGGTTGATTTTTTTTCACTTGACATTATAGTGGTTAGCGATTGTTGTGCAAATACTGACTGGGCTGTTCACAGGATATACGTAGCCAGTCGGGTTTGAGAGGGAGTGTAGGAGGGGATATAGTTCTATAATTCACGTCTGGCCGACCTCCAGAAGTTTTCCAGGAAAGCCCCAAGCCCAGTCCGGTTATTTTTGTGTCTCACCTCATATATAAAAATATAACATTCGTGATCAGAAAATGAAGTTCTTGTTCTTAAGAGTAATTCACATACTCAGATCAAACCATTCAGTTTGCACTTTTAAGTATATGGGTCACTGATTATGTTTCAAAAGATATGTTAAGAAAAGTGAGAATTGATTAATATGAAGATTTTGTTGTTATTTGGGGATCCAGCATTTGAAGGGAATACAAAATTAGGTTTTTATTTTTATTAACCTACCTCTGAGCAAAGTTGTAATGGCGGTCTGCGCCTGCACTTGGTGAATAGCACTGTGCAAGAACAAAGTAGTTTGTACTATTGTATTATATTTCCGAGGAAGCAATGATACATCTAGCTCTGTGAAGAGGATTACTTGTGTCCTGTTTTGTGTATTGTATTTTGACCCATTTTTTGTCACCCATTACATGCCCAACCTCCCAGGAAGAGGGTCTTTGTCTGAACTGTCGTTCTCCCATTTTCTTCCATTTTTTTTCCCTGCAAATTTTTTTTGGAAGTCTTCTTAGTGAGTCATGGCTGGAAACTATCAAAAAACAGGGCATGTTAAAGCCCATTGAGGCACTCCTTGTGTGATTTTTGGCATATAAGAAGTATATTGTAGTTGTTGTAAACAATTTATTTTTGCCTAATAGGGTATTTGGTAGATTTTAACAATTGCGATTTTTTTATATGCACCGCCTTGACCTTGTTGGGAATGCTGCCTCACATTTCCAAGATGTCGGGGTGTGAATCCTAAAATGGTCATGGTCTAGATTTTTCTGTAATTACTCCCAAATCGACAATCCTAAACTGGCCTTGTGTGCATCCGCTGCTACTGAGGTAGGTTTCAGCACAGCGTATTAGCAGATTGGATTAGAAAGGATGAATGTATAGGTGTTTTTGTCACTTTATTGCCACTATTGGCAGATATGGTGACACAAACAGAATCTAGTTTTACTATACTGCATGTTAGCACCTTGAATAGATCAAGCTCACTGTTGGGAAATGCACTGTGGAAAGATAATCCCACTTAAGAGTAGCACCTTAAAGCCACAGGAATAAAAAAACAATAAAAATCAATTGAGACAAATATAATTTTATACTTGGCTTGTATTGAGTAATAATTAAGCATACAATTCATGTGCGGTTGGCTGGGGAAATCCCATTTGTAATTCAGCAGAATTGATAGAACAGTAAAGATGCTCTTTCTCTCTCTCTTGACATAAGTGTTCTACGTCCTCCAGCTGTTATCTTCTTCAGGTGCTGTCAGAGTCCGCAGGAGTTTGGAGGGTGATAGTTTATGGAGCACTACAGTTAAAAAGTCTCCGGTTTAAGCAGGTCAGTGGTTGTGATGCTCCACTGTGCCCAGCTTCAAGAAGTGGTGGGGTTCTCAAGATGATTGGGTGTGGTAACACTTATTATAATGTAAATACAGTTAGGTCCATAAATATTTGGACAGAGACAACTTTTTTCTAATTTTGGTTCTGTACATTAGCGCAATGAATTTTAAATGAAACAACTCAGATGCAATTGAAGTGCAGACTTTCAGCTTTAATTCAGTGGGTTGAACAAAAAGATTGCATAAAAATGTGAGGCAACTAAAGCATTTTTAACACAATCCCTTCATTTCAGGGGCTCAAAAGTAATTGGACAAATTAAATAACTGGAAATAAAATGTTCACCAAAGGTGTTGGGTGGTGTTTAAAATTTAGATACATTTTTAGATCAGGGTTTCTTAAACTTTTTTTTTGTCGTAACTCAATCTTACCTTTATACTGTCTAAGAGACCTGTTAATTTCTTGTTGAATTCCTGAGTGATCATCAGAGCTTCCCCCTTGGGGAATCATGGATAACTGACAAATCAGGGGGGAAATCAAAGATGATCAGCGGAGCAACTGTTTAATGAACCCACTGTGACCCATTACCATCAAATACAACAGTAACTGTGATGCAATGTTTAAGAAACCCAGCCTTAGATGCTTGATATTCTCTGCTAAGGAATTCAATTTTAGATGTACTACCTAAAGTCTGTGGTGGGCTGATGCCCTGCCCGGGGTTTGTTTCCTGCCTTGTGCCCTGTGTTGGCTGGGATTGGCTCCAGCAGACCCCCGTGACCCTGTAGTTAGGATATAGCGGGTTGGATAATGGACGGATGGGACACCTAAAGCATAAAATTTTAAAATAAGTTACAGTTTTTTAAATTTTTAATCTGACTTTTGCAAGTCACATTTGAAATATAGGTTGTATCTTATAGGACGTTGTGGTCTAGTGGTTAAAGATTGCACTGTAAGTCAATTGGATGTTTTGTATTTGCAAAGGATCTTGAGATGCTGTTCCCTGTAGAATCATGGTTTGCAAAAGAAAAGGTTGTTTTTTTGTTTTTTTCTGTTATTATTGAAGAAAATGATGCATTTTGCCTTATAACAAGATTGATCATGACTTTAAAATGGCCCATTATGGATGAATGTGTGTTTTTGTGTTTATATGATGGAATGTGCACCACAAAGGGCTGACATGGCTGATTACTGCCTTGTCTCAGAAGATTCCAAAACAGAATCTCCTTCTGACCATAAAACTGAATTAAGCAAGTTAAGTAAATGGACAAATGGATGATTATAGAATGCAAAATGGTTTAACAAATTCAATCAATCCTTGGAAATTGCTTTCATTTTAATGTTCTAAAACCAGTCTTTATCTTGTTGTTAGGATTTGAATGAAGATCTTTTGTGTTGTAATACTGCAGGATGCAACAATTAAAGAAGTGAATAGAAACTGTACATTTTTTTAGCCAATATGAATTTGAAAACTGTTTAAAAAATAAAAAAAATAGAGAGCAACCAAATTCCTGCCCTTAGCTGCATGGGACAAAATACACAGTGACGAACAAGACATAGAGTAAGGCAGTAGCAACACATTTGAAACCTCACTTCTCAACATATAGGCATCAACCAGCTACATAAAGATAAAACATAAAATTATTAGCAAATCCTTTTCTGTCATGCTAGCATTCCAGATGCCCAGTATGGTCCTTCAGAATGTTCTTCAGAATATGCCAAAAAAATTCGTGGAAAATTAAATCTGCCAATTTTGAGTCACTATAATGTGGTAATTCATAATTCTGTGTACATGTTTACATATTTCTTATTCTTTATGCAAAACATTTACTACATTTCTTGGATGTTAAAGTTTAAATATATTTTTTGATGTAACTGTACTATTTGTACCATTAAAAACATATTAATAGTAAAATAAGAGAATTAGGTCCAGACCTAATGTACATACTTTTCTTCGGTAGTCATTGCAGCGAGTTCAGTTTTAATTATTTTATGTTTCTCTTTCTTTAGACTCATGCTGAGCAACCTGTCCAGACTAGTAAGATTGGGTTAGGAAGACGAGAATACCAGAACCTACAGCATCGCCACCATTCACAGCGCTCTAAATGTCGCCCTCCTAAAGGCATGTACCTTACTCAAGAGGATGTGGTGGCCATTTCCTGTAGTCCAAGTGCTGCAAACACGATTTTGAGACAACTGGACATGGAGCTGGTTTCATTAAAACGACAGGTACCATTTCTTTACTTACTGAAAGGCTGTTTCTTTTGTTTCTACAATGAAAGCAATAATTAAACAGCAGTTAAATGTTGTGAACGATAGGGGGCGCTCTCGCTCCCTTGAACCTCTGTCCAAGACTCCAGACACCAGGTAAAAGTCCTCAAGTTGACTTTATTTTTATGCCACAGTGCACAAAGCACACTCTCCACCACAATACTCATATAAATCACCATAAATCAATCCTCCAGCTCCCAGACACGTTGCCACCCTTCCACCCAGCTCAGCTCGCCGTCTGGGAGCTCCCACAGTCCTTTTATAATCCCTGACCCGGAAGTGTTCTCAATCCCCAGTCCATGTGATCCTCAATCACTTCGGGTCAGGTAAAGTTCTTTTCTTCAACCCGGAAGTCCGTCGCTCTTCCTATGACGAACCTCCGGGTCACAGGGCACGAAGAAGCCCTTGGTCCTCCCTGCAGCTCCCTCCTGAGGACCCCACGGCATCCAGCAGGGCTTTGCATAAAAACTCCATTGTCCATGATGCCCTGCTGGTCTTCTGGGGACCTCCATGCTGCAAGGAGGGCTCCACCTGGCGGCTTGGGGGTATTGGCCGGGATAAATGGCCGGCCATCCTTCACAATGTATAATAAACTTAACTAAGGAAATGCATACATTAGTATAGAAGTAACAAGTATAAAATTACATTTAACTTGTTGTAAATAGCATTTGTGCTTGTGTTGATGGTATGATGATTAGTTCGCTTACCTTTCAACCAAGTCATCAATTCCTTCCCATTACATTTTAATGTTTTCTTTAATCAGGTACTTTCCTCACTGTTTCTTTTTAACCTAAGGCCAGTATAGTGGGGACATATTGTCTCTGAAGTAATTTATTGCAATTTGGGGTTAAATATGTAATCTCTGACTAATCCATTGCATGGCCATTCTAAACTTTGCAGCACTCTTTTCATATTGTATGTGGTGTTACATAATTCATGAGTTTGTAACTTTTGACCATGGAAAGGTGGATTGCGGTGGGAGTGAAAGGTTGTAAACCCACAGTTGACTCAAATCTCGTAATGAATTGGGATTACAGATCATATTTAGTCCAAACACAGTAATTTTTTTTTTCTCACTGTATATTCACGGCAAAGAAAGAACTAATACCACAGGAAAAGTCAGCAAACAGAAGTACAGTTTCAAAATAGAGAGTGATATGAAATATTACAGTGTGAAAAATAGTGCCACATAAGATGTGAGAATTAGCATGCTTGCTTGTCAACCTAAAAGTCTGGGTTCAGGTCCCACCCATTACATTTAACTTGTTCTTTAATCCAGCATTTATCATACTTTTTTTTTGTTATGCCCCCAGCTACCGCGGGTACGGTCAAATTGTCACCCGAGTTATTTTTTGCAATTTAGGGTTATTTGCACCACAAGGAGATGCCAAGAATATTTTGTATACAAAGAAGCTACCCAAAACCAATAATATGCATGTGCTAGATATAGTAAGTTTGGCAGTAATAGCATTTGGTATTATATAACCTGAATTACTTATTAACCTTTCCACCTTTCCACTTCCTTACTGAAGCAGTGCCAGGTAACACTAGTGGGACTTAAAATGACAATAATTTGTTCCCATGTGCATCATGAGAAGAAAGACATGACGTTTTTTGATTTTTATTTGCAGTGCAGGTAGATATGGCTTAATTGGGTTTTAGGTTATACAGTATGTGTTGTGGAGACTGGCCCAGACACAGACAGGCACACACGTTCATGTCACCCACAAACACGTTTATTTACACTATTTACAACAGTCAAGTGCACCACAAACCCCCAAAGTCCTGGCCACACAATGCCTTTCTCTTCAGACCGCCTCCTTCTCTCTTCTCCGGCTCAGTCCACTCCACTCCCGACTCTTGCCCCGAGTGAAGGGAGGTGGCCCCTTTTATCATCACCCGGATGTGCTCCAGGTGGGTTCCGGCAATCACCCGCCGACATGCCCATGTGTGGCGGAAGTGCCGGCTGCATCCCTGGAAGCACTTTGGGTGTCCCTGCTCTTCTTCCCCCCAGTACTTCCTGGTGTGGCGGAAGTGCTGAGGTCTGGGGCTCCAAAGGCATGGGGGCGCCCCCTGGCAGTGACCATGGGCCCCTACAGGGTGGAGCTTCAAAGCTCTGTACCCGTGGCCCCCAAAGAAACCAGGGCGGTCGCCCCCAGATGGTCTGGGGAAGGCGCAAGCCCTCCTCCGGTCCTCCTGGGCGTCCCAGTCGAGTCACCACCCCAGCCACCTCTGACAGTGTCTTTTGGCTTCTGTCATCATCAGTGCTTGAAATTTACAATATGAATAAAGTATTGTCAAAGTAAAATGTTCTTGATGAGGATCTTTCCGCGCTGGCTCATCCTCACATTATAAAGTAGGTTTACCTTTAACTTTGTATGTGAAAGTTTATTTGGGACAGTTTTGCACATTTTGGATATTTGAAAGCAGAGTGAAAATTCTGTTTGCTCATTTAAACAATCATTGGGAAGAAATTAACACAATTAGTAGTATAACAAACAGTAACAGAATTTTGCCTTAGGTTACTCTGTATTTTTTAATTCTGTACTGTGAAAGTATGTTTTATCGATAGAAAACAGGTTGTGCCCTTGCCTTGGTTGTGACCGTCTTTGCTAAAGCATCAGTTGGCCCATGAAAGAGAAACTTTTTTATCCTACTAGTGTGGCTACATACCATGATTCCAAATTTTGTACAGGAATTCTTCATGTAACTTAAGGGCAGAGTGGTGGCTCTGAGGCTAAGGATCTGCGCTGGTATCCCGAAAGTTGCTGGTTCGAATCCCCGTCACTTCCAAAAGAGATCCTACTCTGCTGGGCCCTTGAGCAAGGCCCTTAACCTGCAATTGCTCTAGGGGCGCTGTACAATGGCTGTCCCTGAGCCCAAGGGGTATGCGAAAACTAACAAATTCCTAATACAAGATATTGTGTAAGTCGAAATGAAGAACAAAAAAAAAACTAACACGATAATAGGTGGATTGTAGTGTTTTGTTATATCAGCACATATTAAATGCGTTATATTGTATTTTTTTGCAATGATTAACAAACACTAATATATTCATGGCATATTCATTATTTAATAGTTAATATAGATTAAATATATTTTTGACGACATAAGCCAAAAATGTAAAGTATCAGTAGCCTAGAAAAACAATTTAAAGGAATACTCCGTCCAAAAATATTTTTTATATGTTACTTACCCCCAGTCATTTGTAATGATGGCCAAGGAAAATTTTTAATCTCATATTTTCATGGAGAATGAAGATAACTCAGTTTCTGATAGAATGGGTATCTATGGAGACCAGTACTAAAAAACTGCAAAAAATATGAAAAACACCTAACGAAAAAAGGGCATGCAATCATGAGCTCACTATGTGCAAAATGCACACATTTTTTACAAAAATATTGTTAAAAATAGTTCTAGAAAATCAGAGTAGTACACAAACAGGAAGCACTTGGGGTTGAATAAGAAATAAAAAACTCAAGAAAAAAAAAAAACCAGAAATTCAAAGTGCTAGAAGAAGATCATTTACATCTTTCTATATAATACGCTACCGTGGCTCTTCGTTTGTCTGCCCACGATTTTAAATCACGTGTAGCTCGCAGACCGTTTGACCTAGTGACCTGAAATTTGGTAGACATTTACTACGTGACTTCTACTATCCACTTTCAGGGTGATCATTGACCTCCAAGGTTATTCCTCTTTTTATTTTATTTTATTTTATTTTATTGTAGAATCAACTCTTTCAGCGGCCAGCAGGACGGCTGTGTGCCGTTCTCATCCCTACCACCTTCGCTATCACTTCCTCTACCTCTTCATATCTTAAATCATTCTTGAGGCAGAGTGAAGACTTAAGTGACAGCTTAAGTGAAAAATTAAAGAAAATGTAATTGCAACACAAACATGGACTTGATCAGTTTTAACGTGAAAAGAAGCCACCGAAAGAAGAGAGGAATCGGGCTGCTAGGGTGGAGAAAAGAAGAGCTGCTCAGGAAGCAGCAAGTGCACCGACCTCTGAGCAAACGAACGCTAAACGTACAGAGAAAGAGGATGAAAACTAGGAACGCTCAAGTCAAGTGTATTCACTGCATGTATCGTGCAGTATGCCGTTACTGGTAAAACATAATTTGTGTTAGCTAATATTTAGGAATATCAATGTAGATATTAAATCTCTCACAAGAAATATTTTTGAAAATGAGAATTTGACTATGTCAGTAATTCAGCCAGATCACTTTTAAAAGACCCCTTATATTTTAAAGAATAATAAAAAGCAGATATCAGTTTTAGAACCAAACGCTCGATGGACATTCAGTGGGTGTCCCTTTGATGTTCAGTTCAGATATAACAATTACAGCCAAACTGTGACACTGACATACTTAGAAAAGGAAAGTCCATTTTAATTAAAAGACAAAATTAAATAGTCTGAACTCATTAAAGTAACTTCTTTTTCACTTTTCTGCTTAAAATGCACATTTCTGTCAGCAGGAACCATTTTGCTGGCTTTGAAGTAAAGCTTAGAAAAGTAGATGTTGAAGTGTTAACTTTTTGAGATCGACTAATTTACCGATAAGCAAGTGACAATGAACTATTTTACATTAGCAGCCAATCGGTCAGAGCATCACTAGTCGTCTCAACATAGCCATTCATATCACATCCCAGCACAATCACATCTGTCAAGGTACCCTTGACGTCTGCTCCCATCAGTCTGTCCTAAACTCATCTCTCTCTTTGTTGATTCTGCTAATTAGTGGGGCATATGTCGGGGCTATGTTTGTCAGTCATTTTCCAACAACCATTTTAACAATTAGAGCATGTTTAGTCTTCTTGTTCAGTTCCATCACTTTGTCTGCCCTTTTTCTAGATACTGCTTCCTTCACATCTTTTACTCACCGCCTTTTCTTCATTTCTTTTGCCACCAAACATCCTTCCCTGTACTACATCAGGGTTATGATTGTCATAAACCGGGTTTCTCAACTTTCTGCTTGACGTGGGCAGCATGGGCACCCACAAGGCATGATGAATGCCTGTACCTTGTCCATGCTTTGTAACGCTCATCTTTATATCTTATCATCAAGGGATAAGTGTAGCAGAATTTTTTAATGACAGATACCTTTTGGTTGCTTTTTACAATGTACAGGAGAGACATTGATCTTATTTTAAGCCCAGATCATAGGAGTAAAAGTAAATGGCATTACAGTAATCCCTCCTCGATCGCGGGGGTTGCGTTCCAGAACCCCCCGCGATAGGTGAAAATCCGCGAAGTAGAAACCAAACGTTTGTATAGTTATGTTTATATTTTATATATTTTAAGTCCTTATAAACTCTCCCACACTGTTTATAAATATTCCCCGCACAGTTATACAGCATAATCCCTTTGTATTCTCTTAGATATTAGGTAAGATTCATTGAAATTATGTATGTAAACACACTGTTTATATACAGTAAAACCTAAATATTATTTTAAAGATATTGAGTGTCTCCGATATCACATATGTTACAGCCATTACGATAGACAGACCACCAGCAATAAATACGTACAATGCAAGAAAAATTGTATACAGTAAATGTGTGTACAGTGACACTAAACATACGTACATGTACTAAGTACTGTAAGTAGAAAATTAATTATGGTTACTCACCAACAATGACATGATGACTTGTCCGATAACGATTAGTTTAGCTGTACCACAACAAAGGAGAGTGTTACAGCCCTTCTAAAGGAGCCACTTCAGGCGACTGTGTAGCACCGCCGTTGTTCTTCTTCAATCCAAATCCCTAAAGCAGATTCCATCCAGACTACTGCCTTATTACATCCACTTACAACTTGTTTTGCACCCTGGTTAAAAGGACACTGTGGCCGTAGATCTTATATTCCATTCCTACTTTTTAAATAAAAAGAATCGTAGCCTCATTGATGCTGTAATGGCGTCCTACAGCGGTGTAGCTTTTCCCTTCCTTCAACAAATCCAAAACGTTTACCTTTTCAGCAATCGTTAACATCTTCCGTTGGCGCTTGGGCACGGCCCCTGAAGCAGTAGCAGGAGCAGATCGTTTTGGAGCCTTAATGAAGGGCTTGACTATGCACAAAGATAAACACAAAAGAGCACAAAAGTTAACTCTTTACACAGCGAAACACGTTGATGCTGAATAAGCGAGACAAGACTTCCTGGTTAACGCCGCGGAATCGAATTCAGCGCTCTGTTGCTGAGCCATTCAGCACACAGGAACTTAACTGTGTGCTCTGATTGGTTAGCTTCTCAGCCATCCGCCAATAGCATCCCTTGTATGAAATCAACTGGGCAAACCAACTGAGGAAGCATGTACAGGAAGTAAAAAGACCCATTGTCCGAAGAACCCACGAAGCAGCCAAAAATCCCCGTTATATATTTAGATATGCTTACATATATAATCCGTGATAGAGTGAAGCCGCAAAAGTCGAAGCGCGATATAGCAAAGGATCACTGTACTGTGTTTTATTACTATGTTTTGGTAGCAATAGTAGATGCATCTTGCTTTCTCAAAGTTGCTCAAAGTAGAATTCCTTATGAAGTATTATGAAGTCAAAGAATACCTTTGACTTCCAAATTAATGAAACAGTTCGTGAATAATGCCCATAAAAAAGTTAACTGCAGCTAGCTTACATAAACAGACTGAAAGAATTACAGAAATAATTAATGGAATGCCAAAACAAAGATAAGCATGTTGTTTGTGATGAATAGCTTGGGACTGTTCTTTATGTACACAGTAGTAAAACTGGCACAAATCTCCTCCTGTTATAGCCCTTTTCATCTTCTCAAATGGTTACTGCAAAGTTTACTGAGCTTGTTAATAGGAGAATAAAAGGAGATCTGTAAAGAACATGAAGTGAGAAAAACTGGGTCAGTATCAGTTTTTAAGTAAAATTGTCCCACTACCCTTGGCAAAAGAACCCTCACGGAAAAAAGCAGGGAATTAAAAAACACAAACACTAAGTTCTAACCCACTAAAAAAGACCCACCATAACTACACAAAAAGTGAGACTTTGAATAACATTACAAAGTGATAATGCAGGGGAAGTGGAAAGATATGAACCACAGTAAAGATAAATGTTGAACAGATACAGCAGTATAAAAGGCAGTGCGTTAGAAGAACTCTTCACTAAAAGTAAAATTCTTGTGAGACTGTGTTCTGATGTCCATCCATCCATTATCCAACCCTCTATATCCTAACTACAGGGTCACGAGGGTCTGGTGGAGCCAATCCCAGCCAACACAGGGCGCAAGGCAGGAAACAAACCCTGGGCAGGGTGCCAGCCCATTGCAGGGCACACACACTCACACACCAAGCACACAGTAGGGACAATTTATAATCGCCAATGCACCTAACCTGCATGTCTTTGGACTGTGGGTGTTCTGATGTAGCTTTATTTAAACCAAGTAGCAAAAAGCACAGTTACTTAATGCAACTGAAAAAATTAAAACATATTTTTCAACTTACCAACTATGGAGGAATATGTTTGTGTGAGGGGGATAAATAAACAAGTAAACGTATTGTAAAATATGACAATAAATAAATAAACAATATGTGAACAAAGATAATTAAATATATCATGGATTATGCTTTTTCTTGTTTATTTCTTTATGTATTTAATTATTTCTTCATAAATTTATTTCAGTAACCCCACACTCAACATGAAATGAAAACTGTCATTATCACTCTCTCTAAAGAGGCTTTTTTAGTTCTTACCAACTATAGTTTTACCCCACTGCCAACTGAGGAAAGAGTATAACTAAGATGCCAGTGAGTGATGAGGCAATTTTTTTTTAAATTTCTGCTGAATCTGGAAGCTGTCTTGAGAGAACGATTACAGTATTTATTGTTTCTCATAGCATAATGAGTAGTGCTAATTGAAGTCACTGAAGTTGATTTTTTAAACTTTTACAATTTTAATTGAAAGCAGGAACTTAAGTTGCTTGATGTCTACAGGCTGTGCTGTGTTAAGTACCTGAGAGCCTGAATACATCTACCATTTCCACAAAATAATAGGAAATGCATGAAACCCACCTGAAATGAAGGATGGAAAACAAAAAGCACCCATATTGTATATGTACAAAAATTTTATGAAATAAAATATAATGTGGTCTGCTTTTGGCCCGTACATCTTTACAATTTCAATATAACTGTATAAGTGAATAATTTTAAGTATACAAAAAGAATAACAGTAATGAATTCACTGTCCCAGTACTTAAGGAGGACACTGTATTATGAGCCATACTTCATAAATTGTTATTGAAGCTAATTCTGTCTTCTATCGGGAATAGACAGCTGTAGTCCTAAAGTATTGCAATATTTACAAATTTGTATTGATAGATAAATCTTTATTGTCATTGTCACCTTTACAAAGGAACAACAATGAAATTGAAGGTGCTGTCGACTCAGTGTGAGGCATAATAGTTAAAAAAAAAAAAAAAGGAATTGTAATAAAAGTACATTACACATATATACAAATTGCACTGGCTAAATGTACAAATTGCACTGGTTGACTTAAGGTCTATATTACCCATTTAGAGAATGACTAGCGACTGGGAGCCCGATGAAATTCTACATTTGTGAAATCCATACTTTCTCTGCAAAGAATTACTTGTTTTTTTAAGTCCTTGAAACTATTTTGTTATCACGGCACCGATTTGTGCTTAAAATAGACCTTTTTGGCCGATGTAATAAAGTGCTTCCTGTTTAAACGGGGCTGCGAGACGTGAACTCAGCTCTTCGGTGCACCTCATTTGATTTTTTTCGGCAAACAAATTTTCAAAACAAACCGTATTTTACAACCCTAATCAGAGTCGGAGCAATAATTATGTTGGTGTGGTCATTTTAGATCTGAGATCGGCTAAAATTTAAACAATGACCGTTGTTAATACCCAGCCGTCATTACTCAGTTTGCCAATAGATGTCAAAAGGACAGATACCAAAACCGAACTGCCCAAAGATAGATTTCGACGTACCAAACAAATGGCGATACGTTCTAAATTACTTACGGTTTCGGAGCTGTCGAAGGGTTTAAAAGTTATTTGACGATTTTAGTCCTGGAAAATATGCCCCACCAAACCAGCGTTCCAAAAACCAACCAAACTTATTGTTATCTGCTTGAACCAAAACCGACTTACTATACTTGGCCGTCCACCAGCGTCACTGAAACATTAGAACATTCTTAGCCAATCATGCAATACTGCGTCCACTTTTGCCACGTTATGTTCTAACTACAGAGGCAAAGTCCCATTACATGGTTCTATCTTGTATTGAGTCGAGGTATTGCCACAAACACTATACATATGGGATATTGACGCGAACACCATACATAGATAGATAGATACATACGGATAGTATCAAATTATACATAAGGATATGGAGCAGTTTTATTTGAGTTCAGGGCCATGATTGCTTTTGGATAAAAACACCAACCGTCTTTGTAAATCATAAACAAGTACCTGTCTTCCATTTAACCTGTAGTCTTAATGTTCCTTCTTTTTCTTGTACACTTTAAATGCATTTAGTAAAATCCCATGACACATGTTTTGCTTTTCTAATAAAAGCACAGAATATGAATTCCATTGTGTAATCCTAGGTCATTGAATTATATCTGGCTTCTTTGACTTCTTTTTTCAGTTTATTTGATTTGAAGACAGTAAAGAACTGTGATGACTGAGCACTGAGTATATATCATTTTTATTCACACTTCTGCCTGTAAACATTTAAGGCATTTTAGGAAAAGTGTATACTGAAGACAGGTTTTTTTATAGCAATAGCAAATCCAATTTCAGTGCAAAATTAAACAAAAAATAAGTCTTGTTTAGAAAAATCAGAAGGAATCGGCCTGTGGTTAGCAAATTAGTTGAAATGAAAGCTAAAATTAAAATGTAGTGAATACACAGCTCGAGAGATAGGTTGCCAAAGTACTTAGAGCTACTTTTTGTATGAAAATGTGCTATATAAATAAATGTTGTTGTTGTTGCCTACCTTATCTTTACATATTAGAAAAAAAACACCCTTTTTCATATTTCCTTATCTTCCCAAAGGTCCAAAATGCTAAGCAAGTAAACAGTGGTCTGAAACAGAAGATGGAAGCAGGTATAGATGACTACAGACTGCCTGAGGTAAATAATATTTACAAATTTAATTAAGATGTGATTACAACATTTACATTACAAAGCCAAATGCTTAATGTAAAAAAAATTGCTTTAAACAGGTTATTACATATAAACATGTTTCCTCAAATCTTAGATTTCTAGATAAAGAAAGATTCACTGAGAAATTAACTGCTTTGGTAGGATTTTAATATATATTTTGTCCCTTCCCACAACAGAAGAATTAAAAAAATACTCAAGTCGCACAGAGAAAGATAACAAATCTATTGCATTTTCAGCTGTAACCAGTATGTTTCCCCCAGAGTATGGAGCACCCTCTTCATCGTGTCTGTTATTTCTTCTAGTGAAATCTGGAATAGATTGCACAGTCCTTATTGAGGTAGTCTTTGAGATACCAAAGTACTGCAGCCATGACTTGGTGAAAATAATGGATTTTACAATGAATGTTAACCTTTACCAATGCTTTCTATTTGTAGTGTAACCAGAAAATAAATGCCCGATGGACTACTGATGAACAGCTTCTTGCAGTTCAAGGCAAGTCAAGATGCTGTACTTAGCTTAGAAAAAATAAATTCTCTTTGTTTTTGATATACAGTAGTAAACAAGGATCATGTCAATGTGAGGTCATACGTAGAGTTTTTCTGCGACATTTTCTAGGACCGAAGTTTTCTAATATATATTAATGACACAGAAAGACACGGTGTGTGATTATTATCATATGTCCCGCCCATATTGGAGGGATAGCAAATACCAAAGAAGCAGAAACAATTGTTTGCAATGATGGTTACATCTTGCAAAACCTGATAAAGGTACCCAAGTACAAAATTATTGATACAGGTAAAAGGACTGCTAAATACAATAAACATGATTTTGACTTACAGGAAGCAAACTCTGAAAGTATTTAGAAATATTTTGTCCTCTATGCAATATACAAGAGAATGTTAAACTACAAATATTAAGTTATGTTGTAAAATACAAATTA
Source organism: Polypterus senegalus (assembly GCF_016835505.1). Classification (NCBI taxonomy): domain Eukaryota; kingdom Metazoa; phylum Chordata; class Cladistia; order Polypteriformes; family Polypteridae; genus Polypterus; species Polypterus senegalus. The sequence continues at coordinate 84,746,290 of NC_053169.1, read as the reverse complement.
AAGGTTGTCATGTACTGTTCCACTCACAGAGTCACTAGAATGGTGATGTAGCTTAGCAAAGAACAGCAACTAAGTACACCTCCGAACTAAAGGGTTGGAAGTCTGAGGGACTGAACGTTTCAAGTTTTGAACAGTAAGGCTTACCTAGGAACATAATCCAGGCTTTGAAAATTCTGCAGGCATTGAAAGAGATGATCCAGTAGAACTTTTGAAGTAAACACTGTTGCATATTGGAGTTGCATTCAAAAGTGAAACTAAAACTGCTTCTTTGCATAAATGACTATGGCATCTGGAACAAACAGCTGAGCCATGCAGTTGAAGCAGAGACTTTGATGGCTTTTAAAGAATATCTGGATTTTACTGAAGGCTACCCAGACAAATCTGAATGCCTGAATGGTCTTCTCTGGTAACATTTCTTTTGTTCTTATTATTTACTTATTTTTTGCTTTTACATTTTTACCTGTAAGAAAGTGGCTTGAGAGAAGAAGGTAAAGATACAAATTACCCTCACATGAAGACTTTTCAGTAGCGGGTACATATATGGTAGTATCCTTCCAGAACCTAAATTTGAAACCCCTGTTCAAGAATAAATAAGCATAGGAAGGTTAACCTGCAGTACATATTGTGCAAGTGACACGAAAGAAAAGATCTGAAGAGTTTGAGAAATGCAATTCACTATGTTCCTTGATTTTGACTGTATTTCAGTTTATATTGATTGGCTATCCCTAAATTGCCATCATTTTAGTATTTTGTGATTCAGCCTAACTGTATTTTACAGTTTATTCTGCCCACTGGCTGTCTCAAGTTTGTTCTTGTTTTTTATTAAACCACAGAAATCTTAGACTGGAGCGATGTCCTGTATATCTTTCTATACAGCTAGGCTTGTATTTTCAATCCAACTGCTAGTATTTTAGTAGGCATCATCAGGTGAATGATTTCCAGTTATAACAATATATACATTTTATTTTACTTTTGCCATATATACATAAAACAAACACTGACAGAACTACAGAAGAGTTTGAACTATGAATTCATATTAAGTGTATGAATCTCATCAGTGTTTTATAGTTTAGCATTTGATTATAGTGACAATTCTGATTTTCGGCGCAGTGTCATTGGCACTGTTTCATAGTTCTGTATTCATTTTTTTTAATCATGTTTTCTAAATATTGCATTTGTGTATTTTCTGAAATGTAAGCATTTTATCGAAGAAATTCCTTTAATGTGGTCTGCAGTTGTCTTTTTTTGTGGGACAGATTAAAATGTGACTTTAACTTTAGATACCTTAGCTACTTACTGTGAGTAATTTCAAATGAAGTCCATTTGTTGCTTCATTGTCTAGGTGTCCGAAAATATGGGAAAGACTTCCAGGCTATTGCTGATGTTATCGGTAATAAGACCGTAGGTCAGGTAAAAAACTTCTTTGTGAACTATCGTCGCCGATTTAACTTGGAGGAGGTGCTGCAGGAGTGGGAGGCAGAACAGGGAACTCAGGCCCCCAACGGTGAAACTGCTACCTCAGGGGAGGATGGGAAGAATGCTTCCAACACCCCATCAGGGAAAAGTACCGACGAAGAGGAAGAGGAGGTGGTGGAATTTTCTCTACTTGCCTTTCACTAACCTAGGCCATAAGAATAACACGGTGCAGTAAATAGATGAGTTGAATAGTAAAGACAGCTACTCCTTTGCTGTCTGAAACATTTCACTGTAACATGACTTGATTTTGGGCTGCACATAATACAATTGTAATGTAGCTACTAATATTATTTGCTATACTCGTTAATAAGAATGTCTTTTTGAAGAGAGCAATAGAAAAAAAAAATCTGTTGTGCAGCAAGATTCCAAACTAATGCAGGACTATACTGATAACTTAATGTTGTGCAACATTTGGTGTGCTTTATTCTCAGCAGCGATTTGAAATTTTAGTGGCTAGACAGATCGTAGTAAATATGGGTGATTTTAGACATAAAAATTAAACATCATTTGCAGGGAAATATATAGCTTTAATTGTTTTTGCTATATTTCATTTCTGCTATTAACTTAATGTATCATTACTTTAAAATATTGTATATCAGTAATTTGGCTCATATTAATATGTAAAGTGTGCCATTAAAAATCACGCCCATAATTTTTATAAATTGTAAATGTGTTTTTTTTTCTTTCTTTTAATGCCCAGGCTCCTGTAAGCACAGCTTCTGGTCCATCACCACCAGCTCAGACGTCTTCTGCTGCTCAAACATCTCTAACTCCTTCGTCTTTAATAAACCAGCCCCCCCCACTTCTACGGCCTTCCCTTCCGGCAGCACCAGCTCTCCATCGGCAGCCCCCTCCACTTCAACAACAGGCACGGTTCTTGCAGCCAAGACCCACTCTAAACCAACCACCTCCACCATTGATACGTCCTGCCAATTCAATGCCCCCACGTCTGAATCCAAGGCCAGTTATTCCAATAGTTGGTGGTGGACAGCAGCCTCCCACGTTGATTGGAATTCAGGCTGATGCACAGTCTTCCTCCCTGCACTAAATAAGCTGCAATTTAAAACTCTGAAGAAAATGGAAAAAAGAACTTTTGCACATTGTGAAAAAGCTAACTTTTCAGTTTGCATTATGTTTGGTGCATATTGTAACAGTTAAAGAAAGTGATTTTTTTATTATTTTTAAGGGCCCAAGTTTGGTGGAATAGAATATTTTTCTTTCTGTACAAAGCAAAATATCTCAAAACTGCACATAAAGACTGTATATACAAGACAAATACAGACGTGACTGAAAAACATGTTTGAAGTAAAACAGTTTTCAATCTGGCCAATACATAGTGATGAGATCTTATTTGAAATGAAAGGATAAGTATCTGTTACATGTGTATTTACAGATTTAGCCAAAGTTACCTGCTTAACTACCAAAAGCATTTCTTTTTTAATTTTTCAGAGTTTGTTTTTTTGTTGCACCACTCAGAAACCTGTTATACGAAGACACTAAAAATAGTTTCATTGACTACTATGAAGTATTGGAACAGTCTTGTTCATGTGGAGTGCATTACTTTTGTATGGAAAGGAATTACCATTATTTTTTTTTTTTCTGTGGGCATTTGGTAGTTCCAAGCATATGTGCTAAATTTCTTTTAAAATGGCTCAGTTAATTATTGTATTAAAAGTGTTATTTTTCTTTGTTACAGAACTAATCATTATCAGTCATGTGTATATAAGCATTTATTTATTTTTCTATTTGGTGCTATTAACTTGAGTATTTTTGCAGATGTGCAGAATATTTATTGCTGTAAAAGTGCACTTAAGTCCACAGACGTGATGAAAACACAAGGAAAGAACTTAAGTTGCTGTTGTTAAAGAGAAGTAACAATAATGAAGTGTCGTTTGATTAGCTCTCCAAACGTTGACATAGTATAAAGTAGATTGATACTGTGGATTATAAAATGTTAAAAGTCAAAATCATTTTGAAATTAGATTAAAAGGGAGCAAAACATGTGTTAAACAAATAACCGTTATTTTTTAAAAGGTGTGTGAAAGTGGGGTTCCTTAACATTCCCCATCTTACAGTAGTGTATGTTTCCATGTGTTATTTTTAGAAACCAAGCTAAATGGAAGCTGCAAGTGCATTAATACTGTATGTAGAATCAGGTCTTGTCTGTGTCTCACTGTCAATGTTCAAAGTTTCTCTGCATTGGATAGATTGGCACGTATTTTCATTACTGGTAGTTTAAGATAAAGATGCATTACTGGTAGTTGATAAAGGTGCATTGGACTAGGGGTTTGCATTTAAAACTATGTGTTTTATTTATTATTATTATTATTATTTTTGTAATGCTACAGCTAGAGGATTTTCTAGAAGGTATATAACAAAGTAGTAAAAGTAAAGCTAAAAGAACAAATGCTTCAGAGAGCACCTGTCACTGCTGTTTATCGTAGTTCTGGGGTCAGGAGTCTTTTATTTGGAGACATTTCTCATGTTAGTTTTACCTGCTGTGATCTGTATTAAAAGAACATGAAATGGCAGTGACTGCTTTAGTGGTATGATTAGATTTTAATAAAAAAAGCATGAAACCTGCTGATTATTTCAGTATGTGATCTGTTGAAAATGTGTAATAACTGCTTGCTTTTGTCGGGCAGTAGAGAGAATTTTGTGTTCCCTGTGGCCTTAAAGTGTGTTTACATCATTTGGTTATGGTATCTGTGAACCTAAGCAATCTGCTGTAGTCCTTTTTAAAACACTATGTAGCAGTTCTCACTTGAAATGCCAGTAATTAAACATGTCTAAACAGTTGTAACTTGTCAGGTTGAATCTGAAGATTTTACAATTTCTTTTTCAGTTCTTGTTTTAAATGGGTTTATAGGGATTATAAAAAAATATATATATGATTTCTGGCAAAAACTAATCTTAGACACATTGCCAGTCAAATTGGAGTAACAATGATCAGACTTCTTTTTTAAAGGTGATTCAAGAATCACCCAGTACTGTGTAGATGATTTCTTCTCCCTGACAGATATGGTTTCCAAGTAAGTATTCTATATAGACTCAAATTTGAAATGTAAATTGTTTTTTTTTATTTTTAATGTTCCGTTGTAGAGAAAAGCCAAGCAAAATGACACCTTTTATTGGCTATATATAGCCAATAAAAGGTGTCATTTTGCTTGGCTTTTCTCTACATTTATAATGGCTAACATGGTACAACACCCTAATGTTCCGTTTAAACTTTAATGAATCACTAAAATGTAGTTTGGTTTCAGCTTATTAACATTATAATTTATATATTTTCTCTTTCCATCTTGTACATCTTTACATAAATTGTAAAGAAAAAACTTAACACCATTACTGAGCTTGGGTGAGTTTATTGTACTGTAATCATCCGTGTCATCTTCAGTGAATACCTTGATTAATATTCAGATGGATTGGTTTTCTGTGAAACAGTTGTGTGGTTACCTCAACCTTTAAGGAAAGAGAACTCTGGAGCACTTTGGTAAATTAGACTCTTTACCACTTTATAACTCAAGTTTCTTTCTGTAACTATGTAGAATATAATGTACATTTTGGAAACATTACCATATTTACTTTCAATATTAATATTTTTGTATATAACAATAAAATGGGGGAAAATCTCTATTGTGTACTATGACAGATGTGACAAATTTAAGTACCCATTATGTAAATGTTAGTTTTCTGCATGTACACTGGCTGTAATTACTTTCGTTAATAATTAGATGACTACATGCCTGTTTTAAGAAACAATTAAAGTTCACTAGTGTTTGTGCAGAGGCATTTAAGTTATGTGGTTTGTACTTATTTCTTAATAGGGATCATTAGGGATTTGTGCTACTGTAAGTTTTATGTTTTGAACACAGTGTTGTTATTTTTTTTTTCAGTTGCACGCTAAGCTAAAATGGTTGAAAGCATCCTGCTTCTCTAAACATAAGATGTTGGCAATGAAGATCTGCATGCACACATCCTATACTGGTACTACAGAAGAACAATTTATGGGGTTATTGACTGTTTTTTTGCCTTTTTTTCCTTTTCCATTATTTTTTTCTCCTCCTGAAATGCTTGATTTAGACAATCAAATGGCTCTAGTTGGAACATGCACATAGTCTGTCTAGTATTATGTAGAACTTCCCTTTGCCAACAGACGTGCCTGAATTCATTGAGCCTTATGTTCAGCAAAGTGCTGGAAACACTCATAGGGGAATTTGTCTCATGCTGACTTCACAACATCAAGCAGTTTTCACTGTCACTGACATGGTACATTATCCTGCTTAAGGTTATCATTTTGACTATGGCCAAAGAGGGATTCACAAAGTCAGCAATAACGTTACGTACGCTGTGAATGGCATTCACGTGACTCTCACCTTGGTATTAAAAGGCCTGATGTGTGTCCAGAAAACGTCCCAAACATTCAGCTAAACTACCAGTCTGCCCCTTTGACACAAGGCAAGAATGGATTCATGCTGTATGGAACAAATTCTAACCCTGCTGTCTACACGTTTCAGCAAAAATTGATTCTGTCAAGTGGGGAAGTCAATTTTCCAGTCATCATTGACTAGTTTTGTAGATCACCTGTCCACTGTGGTCTCAGTAACAGCAGTGCAGTAAGGCCTTGTCTTCTGCTGCTATAGTGTTTGTGCTTTAAGATTTTGTTGGTTGTGCTTTCAGAGATGCTCCTTCATTGTAATGTATTATTTGAGTATTTGTGCTCACCCTACTTCTCTCATCAGCTAAGTGTTTTTCCCTAAAGTAATGGAATTCTTGTTTATAACACCATTCTGTGTATATTCTATAGAATGTAATACACAAAAATCCCAGGAGGGCATCTGTTTCAGATTTGCTAGAACCACCACTCCTGGCATAGTCGTAATACAGTCAAAGTCACTTAGATCACATTCTAATGGTTGGTTAAACAGGAGCGGTGAAGCATTGAGTATGACTACATGTGTTTTTATTGAGTTGTAGCCACATGTTTGTCTGTCTGAGAAAGATTGTGCTAATAAGCAGGGGTGCAAAATTTGCAAGCTTATCACACACTTGAACATTCTACTTATTCTTGAAGTCTATATAACATTGGTAATAGAAGCAGCATCTAAGGACTGGGGCTGGATGGTATTTAGCACTGCCATGACAGCCCAAGGTTCCAGGGTTGAGTGAAGCTGTCAAATTGAAGAAGGACTCCTTTTGTGCTAAGGCAGCAGGAGGGTCTTAAGATCTGACAAAGAGAAATGAACAAGAAAAGATGTCCATAGCCAAAGGTCTGTAAGTCGGAGACCAAATGGAATGACCTCTGACTGGTTCAGGCAAGCCATTTGATGATTTGGAAAGACGTGGGACACTGGCCATACTGCCCTTGGCAAGTGGGGGGAAATGGGGAAATCATCAAGAGCAATCAGACAAAACTGATAAATCCAGTGTGTACTAGGAATGCATTGGATATGTGATTCCTTTTGTTTCATTCTGAATATTTTTTATTTTTGAAAATATTTTCTTACCGTAGTTGTAATGCCATTGTATTATTATTGGTGTGGCTGTTTTTCATGGGTGCAGCCATGTTGTAGGAAGCAATGGCATCTATTGTTGGTCTCATGCTTCTGGTTGCTACTGAAAGAAACATCAGAAATTTTATTTTGGAACAACTTTACTATGAAAACAAAACTATTTAGGCTACTGTTATGGATTTCACTACATTTTCCACTTTGTAATTTGTCTAATGTTTTGGTTTTAGAAAAAGATCGCACTGATTCTTATATTACTAACCCTGGCTTTTGCTTAATGAATCCTTGCCAAGGCCATTCAGAAGGAAGTCTGCTATGCTCTTATCAGTTCAATTTTGATGGAACTTTTTAAGTGTTTAAAGTAAACACAACACTGGTGGACATTTCCTCTTTGGAAGAAAAACTATACACTCTATCATGTAGTATTTGGTCCATTTCTCTCACAAAAATCATTGTGATGGAAAACAAAAAAAAATTGGAGATGGATAATATGTGACAAGAAATTCAGAAAGCTGTTGCTGCTGTGAGGTATAATGGCTCTTCAATGTTGAATGGTATTGGGAAGAGTGTCTAAAGGCCTGCAAACTGGGGTTGTGGTTCCCAAAAGGCTGCAAATGGGTATGTTATAACTATGTTGGGATCTCATTCCATGGACCCAGTCAGGAAAGCTAAAAGCGAAGTATAGGAATGGAGACTTAGACTGGAGGCTGCGAATTCTCAGAACCAGAAGAAGGAATATGAATTGCCTGGAACAACTCTTCATCCTTGCAAAAGGACATGGTGATTGTGGAAATTTCCCAGTGCTGTTTCTGTCATGACCAGCAAGCACATAAATCAAAGAAAATTCATTTATACAGTGTTTTTAGCAATGGCACTGTTGGTATTATTGGAGGGGATGACACTGATCACAACAATATTTTGTCATCATCTAACTCAGTTGGAATCTCCATTAATTTTACTGAATCAACCTGCAATCTAGGAGTTATTTTTGACTCTAGCATGTCATTTAAAGCGCACATTACAAAGTTGTCTAAATCATGTTTCTTCCATTTTAAAAATGTTAGGAAATTAAGGTGTTTACTAAATAAACAGGATTGTGATAAATTTATTTCTAGTAGGCTTGACTACTGCAATGCGGTGTTCACTGGATGTTCAAACTGTTCTTTATACAGCATCCAGTTAATTCAAAATGCTGCTGCAAGAATTATTACAAGAACAAGAAAATGCGAACACATAACTCCAGTTCTTAAATCCTTACACTGGCTCCCGGTTAAGTTTAGGGCAGATTTCAAAATCCTCCTTTTAACAAATAAAGCATTAAATGGCCAAGGTACAGCTTACTTGTCTAAACTTATCATGACTTACAAACCGTAACGCACATAAAGATCTCAAGATGCCGGTCTGCTTATGATTCCAAGAATTAATAAAATAACAGTGGGAGGTCGAGCTTTTAGTTACAGGGCCCCTAAGCTGTGGACCTGCCTGCCTGCTACTATAAGAGATGCCCCTTCAGTCTCAGCTTTCAAATCCCGGCTGAAGACTCACAAAGTTCAGTTTAGCACACCCTGACTGGAGCTGCTGATTAACTGTACAGACCACATCTCTGTTGTCAGTTATTAGCACTAAAACATAAGTAATATGACAGTTATAATTTGTTACTAACCCTCACCTGTTCTGTTTCTCTAATAGGTACTCAAATGTGGCACTTGGTGCCTCTGCCCACCTGCTAAGTTGGTTTGCCTGCCTAAGGTAAAATCATCTCTGATGGAAGATCGCAGGAATCATCGGGTAGAAGGGTTCTTTCATTGGATTGGCTAGCCCAACGCTGACTCAGCTGTGGAATGGCCAATAGGGGGAGGTAGCTTGATGGCCGAGGTCTCTAGTGGCGCTTTTCCACTGCATAGTACGGCACAGCACGGTTCAGTACAGCTCACCTTGGTTCGGCTCAGTTCGGCTCGGTTTGCATTTCGACTGCAGTTTAGTACCGCTTTAGAGTGGGCGGGATTATTCACATGTCGTTATAGTTGCGCCGACCTCCTGAAAAACTTTTTCATTCCGCGTCGCCCCATCCAGCTCTCGCTGGATCCGCTCCTCAGCTACCAACGAGATGAACGTCTGTACTTCCTCAATAGACCGCGAAACAGCCATTTTTGGTTAAAACAAAATGGTGCGTCCGAACCTTCGCTGGCTGTGCTAAAAATCTAGCGGGTCTGTTGTGTCTCGTGTCGCAAGTTCAGTGACACAGTAATGACAATTTTCTCCAGCCAATCAGTGACCAGCAGAGTTTACACGTCACGTTTTGGTAATGGTTCGGCGCGCTTGGAACCTCGGCTGAGGTGGTACTAAAAAAAGGACCAGGTACCAGGTACTGTTCCCAGTGGAAAACCCCCCAAAAGTGAGCTGAACTGAACCGTGTCGTGCCGTACTATGCAGTGGAAAAGCGCCATAGGACTCTGAACAAATCCAAATTGTATTCTGTGATATCATCTCCTGTTGAATTCTGCTCTGTACTTGTAATATTTCTATTGCACTTTTATATTGTATTGAGGATTACTTGTGTTCTCGCCTGTGTATTGTATTGTATATACCCCCATTTTTTGACACCCACTGCATGCCCAACCTACCTGGAATGGGGTCTCTCTTTGATCTGCCTTTCCCAAGGTTTCTTCCATTTATTTTCCCTACAAGGGAACAAGGGTTTTTTTTTTTGGCGAGTTTTTTCTTGTCTTCTTAGAGAGTCAAGGCTTGGCTGTCAAAAGGCAGGGTCTGTTGAAGCCCATTGTAGCACTTCTTGTGTGATTTTGGGCTATATAAAAATAAATTGTATTGTATTATATTGTATTTAAGCAGCTTTCACAGCAGAGCCGGACCTAGACAATTTCGGGCCTGAAGCAAACTGATACCGAGGGCCCCAGAAGGGGAGTCTGTTGCTCCATTGGGCCCTCCGTAGCAGCGTCACAGCTTCAGCTGTGGGCCCAAAGCGGTCGCTTCGTTCACTTCGCCCTAAGGCCAGCTCTGTTCACAGTAGCAGAAATATCCTTGTTCTGATTTGGCAGAAGTCAGGAGATGAAGTGAGGTAAAAAATATGTTTGAGAGTGGATACCAGAGTGAGAAAAAAAAGATCTTTCAAATGAACCAGAAAACACTAAACAACAATCAGAATTCATTAGTCAGAAATTGAGTCTAGAAAACGTTATGGGAAACATGCAGAAAACTGTTGACTGTGAAATGCTGAATCAATCCACGAGGAAGAAATGCCTTTGGTGACCCTTTTAACTGGTCACGCTTATGACGTCATGTGCCATACGCTCTCGGGAGACCCCCTAGGCAATGGCTTGCAAAATGCTGCCACTCACAAGAATCCAAAACAACATCATGAGAAGAAAAAAGGGTAAGTCTTAAAGGAATGAAGATAGCAAAAATAAATTTTCACTTTGAGGTGTAAAACCCAATGTAAGACAAATAAAAGTCCAAAAAAACACTTCAAATGAGGCAGAAAGAATTACTAAAATGCACCACGAACACACTAGTATATAGATTGTGAGTTTTGAGACCTCCAGTCCCCCAACTGCACTGTGCACAGACCCTCTGCCAATGCCGGCAGGCACCGGTTGTCCAATGCCAGTGCACCTGCAAGCTTACCGTCTCTGCGCGCCTGTTGCCCGCTGGTTGATGAGGGGCTGACCGTGTGTTGACTTGCTGTTTACTCACTTGTGCATGAAGTCTGTCTACTCTTTTAGGAGCTGCAGGATGACAACAGCGTGGTTTCCGAGAGTACTGAAGAGACAGCTCCCGTTTGGATAACTTTGAGATGACAATACAACTGATCCATTTTTAAGAAATCTGGACTTCCTTTCTTTTCTCTTGTGCAAGTCTGTGACCCACACATTACAATTTTGTACGCAGACATCAGTTTTTGAACAAGAACTTTGATTATGATTTTTGCACGCTATTTTTGGCACTTCATCTTCAGTATTTATTTGTTGACTTCCTTGTTTTGAGCAGCTGTCTGATTTCAGACCATTCTTTTGTTCGTGCCTTCATTTACTGGTCCAGAGTGTATCTACATTATGTCTGCGGTGCTGCTGCAGAGCTGTGCAATTGAGTGAGAGCCTCCTTTAGCTTATGCTGAAAAGGTGCTTAATTCTGAGAGAATCCAAAAAGTTGCAAGTTCAAGGCCGGCTGCCAGTAGTTACCACTGTGCAAATCTGAAGGCTCGTGGCTTACAGTATATGTGTGTGTGTGTGTGTGTGTGTGTGTGTGTGTGTGTGTGTGTGTGAGCCCACGAAAGAACACTTGGCATAGCTGACAGGATTTGCACTGTGGTGTGAGGCGAAGTGTGGTGGTGTTGTGCTTACAACCTGTCCTTGCACCTAGAGAAGAGTCAGTTCATTGAGGGTCGCTAGCTGGCACAACTATGCAGAGTCCACAAGAGTTTACTTCATCCCTTTTAGTCAGTATGGGCAGCTGCCTATCTTATATAGCTCCTAAACTGACAATGAAACACTACACTGCTGAAAAAATACAAAAAAAAACAGGAACACCAAAGGACAAAATGTGCAAAACATACAAAGAAAAACAACATGCACTGGCACAAGTGCTTCAAAATAATCAAATACGGTAAATAAATGTCCCTCTTTTCCCAAAAGATCAGAACATGCTTCCAGGTTTGTATACAGAACATCCCACAATGGCTGTAAAGATAACTTGACCATGCCCATGCTATTAACTATGTGACCATACCTGCCACATCACACTGTCTCGTCCAAGTGATGTCATAATGTGCTAGTCATCTTGGATCCTTGGAAGCAATAGGAGATTGTCAGGAAGCAAAAGAAAAATATGATAGATGAGAGGCAGAGACATGACAGGTAGAGAGACCTGTGGGTAAAATCAACAAAAAAGGAACCAGTATGGTAGCTGAAAGAAAAAAAGTACAAGAAATAGCTTACAACATATGAAGAGCAGTGAAAGTTTAACGGGGTCCAATTTGTGCCGAGTTTTTTGTTTTCTTTCGTTGGGCACCTTCCAAAAGACATAACAGCGGGAGCAGTACAGACACTTCAATTAAGGAGGTACTTTCCAACAAACAGCACTCTCCGGGCTTACTAACTTACTGTCTGAGTCTGTGTGCCAACTGTTCTTTTTCACACTACTGTATTTTTTTCACACACATCGGTAGAAAAAAGAATGTAATATTTGCAACGTGTAATTTATAGTAATAAGTGGCCGATAGTCTTGAACAGTCCTCCATATCTGTGTGAATTTCCCCTTGGGATTAATAAAGTATCAATCTATCTATCTATCTATAATATAGTGCCTTTCCTATCTATCTATCTATCTATAATATAGTGCCTTTCCTATCTATCTATCTATCTATAATATAGTGCCTTTCCTATCTATCCATCTATCTATAATATAGTGCCTTTCCTATCTATCCATCTATCTATCTATCTATAATATAGTGCCTTTCCTATCTATCCATCTATCTATCTATCTATAATATAGTGCCTTTCCTATCTATCTATCTATAATATAGTGCCTTTCCTATCTATCTATCTATCCCTTTGCCTTCTCATGAAGTAACTGGGTTAGAAGAAAAACCTGCAGCCACTGCAATCCTCCAGGACTGACACTGCTAGTCCCTGATTTAAAGAGTCCGAGTCTTAAATAGCAAATCAATTAAATTAAGTTAATTAACGGCTAAAAATGGCCACTAATTAAGAAAATGGTTAGAATGAAAACCTGTAACCACTGTGGCTCTCCAAGACTGAAGCTGGCCACCCCATTATAACTGGTCTAACCTTTCCAATGTTCCTCAAGTGAAAAAATGCAGTCCTAGTAAGATTTGGTGCAATTTAAAGCTTAGGTCGGAGTCCGTGAATACACCTTTCTATTCAAAAGAATACACGTGTTTTGCAATTACAATTAACAATAGCCAAGCCACTAGGAAAAGCAGGAATTTATGTAATGCATTAATATTTTACTCATGAACAACTGTGTATAGCATGTTTAAGAGTGGGCAGCTCCAGTGACCTAATAATAATCATATTACTTATTATTTGATTGATGCCTTTATCCAAGACAACACTTGAGATTACAATTGGTTCCATTTCTTTTGTTTTTCCAGTTGGAGCATAAGCAGGTGAAGTGTCTTGCTCACGGCCACACAGTGTCAACAGCAGGATTTGAACCTTCAACCTCAGGATTTAAAGTCCTAGGTGTAAAGCTTTCACTATTACATAACACTGCCTGCCAAAAATATTAGCCCTTGCTTGGTTAGAAGAAAAAAATAAAACTACAAATATTATGCACACTGATACACCTGATTAACCAACAGCACTATAACCAAGCCTTTAATGAGCTCTTGGGCACGGCCATCAGCAGTGTTTCTGTCTGCGGAGAGAGAGTGTCGACCTCGCCGACAAGTTTACTTACCTTGGCAGTGACATTCATGTCTCTAGTGACTCTTCTCATGAAGTCAGTAGATGGATTAGGAGAACATGGGGGTCATGAGGTAAAGGGGCGTGTGGCGCTCCCGATATTTATGCAAAAGGACGAAAGTACAAGTCTTTAGAGTTCTGGTGCTTCCTGTCTTGCTACATGGTTGCGGGACATGGATGCTATCCAGTGACCTTAGACGAAAACTGGACTCTTTTAGTACTGTGTCTCTTCAGAAAGTCCTTGGGTACAGCTGGTTTGACTTTGTGTTGCTCATGGAGTCCCGAATGAGGCACATTAGCTGCATTGTGAGGGAGCGTCAGTCACTGTATAGCACTACGGCCATGTGGCACATTTCCCAGAGGGTGATCCAGCTCACAGGATCCTCATTGTTGGGGTCCTGAGTGGCTGGACCAGGACAAGGGGTCGCTCATGTAACACCTGGCTGCAGCAGATAGAGGGTAATTTCCGGAGGGTGGGACTGGACCGCGTGTCTGCCTAGGGGGTTGCAAACCGGGATCCCGAGTTGTTTTATCGTGTAGTGTAGTGCATGCTCCCCAACTTAACTTGACTTGTCTATAACTGACGCCCATTGTCTTACACTGTACACTGGTAAGGAGGAGGAAGAGGAGGAGGCTGGGAACATGCGCCGATTACAGCGTGTTGCCGCACCCAGTGCTACCACCTCTCTGTTTTTCCACCTAGCTCTATATTGTTGTTCCTGTCTATGTTTCGATGTTTTTGTCTCCTGAGTCTCTTTGTTTTTTCATCATATATATTTCTTTTAGTACAATTCTTGAAGCTCCGGTTTCCTCCCACAGTCCAAAGACATGCAGGTTAAGTGCATTGGCGATTCTACAATTGTCCCTTGTGTGCTTGGTGTGGGGTGTGTGTGCCCTGTGGTGGGCTGGTGCCCTGCCTGGGGTTTGTTCCTGCCTTGCGCCCTGTGCTGGCTGGGACTGGCTCCAGCAGACCCCTGTGACCCTGTAGTTAGGATATAGCGGGTGGCACAATGACTGACTGACTGACTGACAATTCTTGAACAAACAGTTTCTTCTGTACATAAACTTATTATTTTGTACATCTTGACAGAGGAGGCCTTAGGAGTATGCGGGGCCTTGGGCGAGTGTCATATGCGGGGCCGAGAGCCATAAGTGTAGGCTATATACCGTACCACCACGCTCACGGGCTTGTCCGCCGCTAATGCTGTACGCCTTATTATTGTTAAAAAACAAGGTGTCTTATTCTGAAGAAATCCACCACATATCGTATTTCAGTCTATAACAGATTTGAATGTCTTGCAGAGGCCCTGCATATTTGTATGATGAGCCGACGGTGACAAAAGAATCTCCTATCGCGGGCCCCCCCTTAGGCATGCCCTAGTCGCCACCCCCAAAGGCCGCCTCTGACCTTGACAAAAACTATCAACTCTGCGCAGCACTAAAATGTAATTACTAGTCTGTGCATAACCAAATTAACTTGGTAATTTGTTTGGTGGCATGGGCCTTGACGTCACATCCTGCATAGTGCACATACAGGCCTTAATGTCAGCCAGTCATGTGCTGATAGCAAAACAGGTCATTAAATATCAACTGCTACCCTTGGAAAGCACCAACATCTGTCATCGAAAACATGAAAGAAGGACGGGGCCATAAATGATGTGGAGAGAAACTGAGAGAAAGCACAAACAGAAAAATTTAAAGTTGTTGATTTGAGTGAGTACGAGTTCTGTTTAATGTTCTGCTCCCAAGCTTGAATTTGACATTTTTATTTCCTTTATTTTGCCTTATACAATTTCTTGTATTAGGAATTTGTTAGCTTTTGCATACCCCTTTGGGTCAGAGCGATGGGTCAGCCATTGTACAGCGCCCATGGAGCAATTACAGGTTAAGGGTCTTGCTCAAGGGCCCGGCAGAGTAGGATCTCTTTTGGCAGTGACGGGGGATTCGAACCGGCAACCTACTGGATACCAGCGCAGATCCTTAGCCTCAGAGCCACCACACTATGATAAGTTTTTTTTGACACTTAGATTTATTTGGCAGACATGTGCTGCTGTTGTGTTTCATTAGAAAATTCCTTGTACACATCTATGTTTTTCTGTTTTTATTTGCTGACATAGTCTATGTTTTTCCTGAAAGTTAGAGCAGCAGCACTGCCCATACTCACCACACGACGAACCACGCGAATTGGGACCCAAGTGCAGCCGTCAGAGGGGTGTGCAGGACACAAGTAATTGCAACACAAACACTGACTTAATCAGTTTTAACGTGAAAAGATGCAGACAAAAGAAGAGAAGACGTGGGCCACAAGGGGGAAGAAAAGAAGAGCTGCTCAGGAAGCAGCAAGCGCATCAACCTCTGAGCAAATGAATGCTAAACGTACAGAGAAAGAGGATGAGAACTGTTAAAGCTGTTACTGATATATACACTGCTCATAAAAATTAAAGGAACACTTTAAAGAAACACATTAGATACATCAGATCTCAATATGAAGTTGGATATCTATACAAATAACGACAGGGCAATGTCTTAGGAACAAAAGGATGCCAAGTCTTTTAATGGAAATAAAAGTTTTCTGCCTACAGAGGGCTCAATTGTGTAGACACCCTAAAATCAGAGTGAAATGAAGATGTGGCAGGCTAGTCCATTTTTTCAAAAACTTAATTTCTGCTACTCAAAATGCTTTTCAGTATCTTGTGTGGCCCCCACGAGCTTGTATGCATGCTTGACAACGTCAGGGCATGCTCCTAATGAGACAACGGATGGTGTCTTGTGGCATTTCCTCCCAGATCTGTATGAGGGCATCCCTGAGCTGTTGTACAGTCTGAGGAGCAACCTGGCGGCGCCTAATGGACCGAAACATAATGTCCCACAGATGTTCTATTGGGTTTAAGTCAGGGGATCGTGAAGGCCATTCAATTGTTTCAATTCCTTCATCCTCCAGGTACTGCCTGCATACTCTTGCCACATGAGGCCGGGCATTGTCGTGCATTAGGAGGAAACCAGGACCTACTGCACCAGCGTAGGGTCTGACAATGGGTCCAAGGATTTCATCCTGATACCTAATGGCAGTCAAGATGCCGTTGTCTAGCCTGTAGAGGTCTGTGAGTCGCTCCATGGATATGCCTCCAAGATCATCACTGACCCACCACCAAACCAGTCATGCTAAACGATGTTACAGGCAGCATAATATTCTCCACGGCTTCTCCTGACCCTTTCACGTCTTTCACATATACTCAGGGTGAACCTGCTCTCATCTGTGAAAAGCACAGGACGCCAGTGGTGGACCTGACAATTCTGGTATTCTATGGTAAATGCTGATCGAGCTCCACTGCGCTGGGTTGTGAGCACAGGGCCCACTAGAGGACGTTGGGCCCTCAGACCACCCTCAAGAAGTCTGTTTCTGATTGTTTGGTCAGAGACATTCACACCAGTGGCCTGCTGGAGGTCATTTTGTAGAGCTCTGGAAATGCTCATCCTGTTTGTCCTTGTCCAAAGGAGCAGATACCAGTCCTGCTGATGGGTTAAGGACCTTCTATGGTCCTGTCCAGCTCTCCTAGAGTAACTGCCTGTCTCCTGGAATCTCCTCCATGCCCTTGAGACAGTGCTGGGAGACACAGCAAACCTTCTGGCAATGACACGTATTGATGTGCCATCCTGGAGAAGTTGGACTACCTGTGCAACCTCTGTAGGGTCCAGGTATCGCCTCATGCTACCAGTAGTGACACTGACTGTAGCCAAATGCAAAACTAGTGAAGAAACAGTCAGAAAGATGAGGAGGGAAAAATGTCAGTGGCTTCCACCTGTTAAACCATTCCTGTTTTGGGGGTCATCTCATTGTTGCCCCTCTAGTGCATCTGTTTTTAATTTCATTAACAGCAAAGCAGCTGAAACTGATTAACAACCCCCTCTGCTACTTAACTGACCAGATTAATATCCCCAAAGTTTCATTGACTTTATGCTATACTCTGATTAAAAAGTGTTCCTTTAATTTTTGTGAGCAGTATATTTACTGGAGAATATAACTTGACGAAACCGCTTAAACAGGACACGTGGACCTCGAAAGCGGGGCCTGGGGAGGTCGCCCCACTTACCACCCCCAAATGCTGCTCTTGGCTGCCGTGCAATGGGTGACACCTCGGTACCAAAACTGAACACTTTGGTGGACTGATGCCTATGTTACATGACCCTCATGATGACTTCAATTCCCTTTAGTTCCTACACTCAAATGTGGATTCAGCATTTATTAAACTTGTAAACTATCGAGGTCTCTCAGTTTTGCATCCGAAGCTGTTGTTTTGGTGTCATATATTAGCAACAAATTGAACAAAAAAATAATTTTGTATTTTATAGTATATGTTTAATATCTGCGTTTGCAAAGTCTAATTCGTGAAACTGCACTTTTTAATACGTTAGTTATGTGCTGCACTCAACGGAGTAGCAGCTCAGTGGCTGACGATCCATATTGGTAATACGAAGGCTGACCCCATATAAAAGTGGGAAATGCAAAGGAAGAAGATGAAGAAGAATAAATTAGCCTACATGTTGCACTCAGATACGATTAACACTACATATTCTTATAGACTCTGAATCGAGTAAATCATCTAATTTGTGTAAACATTCAAAATATGTAATACACGCCAGACGTTAGGGGCTGTCTTTGTGGTCCTCTCCGTGTTATAGCATTAGTACTGTATTATTGCTAGTGCACACAATTTTTATTATTTATATTATTCATCCATCTTCCAACCCGCTGAATCTGAACACAGGGGGTCTGCTGGAACCAATCCCGGGCAGGGTGCCAACCCACCCAAACACGGCCAATTTTGAATCGCCAATCCACTTAACTTTAA
This sequence comes from Polypterus senegalus, assembly GCF_016835505.1. NCBI lineage: Eukaryota > Metazoa > Chordata > Cladistia > Polypteriformes > Polypteridae > Polypterus > Polypterus senegalus. The sequence continues at coordinate 84,728,011 of NC_053169.1, read as the reverse complement.
TGTCTTTGGACTGTGGGAGGAAACCGGAGCGCCCGAAGAACATGCAAAATCCACGCTGGGAAGACCCGGAAGGCAAACCCGGGTCTCCTAACTGCGAGGCAGCCGCGCTACCACTGCGCCACCGTGCCGCCCTTATTTAGATTGAACGATGCATTAATTGTGGCGGAGTTTATGCTCCGGAGGAATGACGCACTCGCCCTCAGAAGCACGAAGAGATACAATGTAGTCGTTTGAGTCATCCAGCTAAGACCTGCTCCCTTAGCTGAGCGGCTTTGTGTACCTTTGTGTTGATGGCTCGCGACCTCGCAGCAAGTACGAAGAGACGTTTATTACATTAGCATGACAGTTTATTATGGTGAAGCTTTTTTATTCATAATAAATATTTTTCTGCACAGTTTGCCACCATTACTATAACAGTCCATTTAGCAGAAAAGTGTGTACCGCTAACACGGGGTTGGGGCGTGGAAAGTGGGTGGAGTCAAAAGAGACGCAACTGACAGGGGCCTCAGAATGTCTCACGTCGCTAAATCTGTCTGAGGCCTAAAACTGTCCTGACTGCAGCCGGATACAATTGGAAAAAAGCGCGCAAAGTGCACGTCGGAAATCTGTCAGCTTTACGACGGGACACGAGCCGCATCACAGCCTCCTACTCACCGCCCCGAGTCCTCCTACTGAAAGCAGCCACAAGACGCGCCTCCTCTCTTTCAGAACACCAGGTACCGTGCTTAAGTGTGTGGTGACCGACCAGAAACCGAAAGTAAAAAGAGGGGGGCAGGGTGCAGCGCTTTTTATTTCCCTAGTGCCGCTGGGTCGCTCGAATTCCGCTTCCTTTTAAATACTTTAGACTTTCGGCTTAACGAAGAGTAACGATATTAAAAAAATAAATATATAAAATACACAAAAAGCGAACCTCCTACCAGCCCAGGCCGTGTGACACTGGCGTTACGTCAAATAGCGGGCGTGCGAGGTGCTGCGGCGGTGTGACATTCCCCTCGAGATTGACGCCACAGTTGACCGCGTGATGTCATTCCGTATATCGTACCTCCAGAAGCGTGCGTTTCGAAACCAGGCAGTTTATATAATGAGCAGCACGTTGCCATTCTTCATTTCGGAGGTCGCCTGATGGTACCTTAACTGACTGCTTTGGGAAAGGGGACTTTAATGATCGTGAGATGAAATAGGAAAACCAAGAAGTCTGTGCATCGGCTTGATCCCTTGACTCTCGTGATCCTGTACAGTTTTAGGTAAGAGTACAGTAGGATAAGCCGACAGTGCTTTTAGTAGAATTGTCTTCCTAGTTATTTTCTATGTTACAGTGAATTTGTATGTCTGTTATTCCATCAACCTATGCTGCAAAATCGCTTTCCAGCCTCGTCATGACTTTTAAATCAATCTTTTGAAAGATCTCGTCGGCCTTTTGCACTTGTGTGATTAATTTCATTTCAAACTCTCTTCAGTTTCACTTAGTTCAGCTATATATGTATGTAGAATAGGCGTTAATAAATAGGGGATAGATTAAACTTCACTACTTTCGGTTTAAAACGGAATCGTTTCTTTTTCATATCCATATTTACATAGAAGTTATTTGCTGCGAGTTTATTAGATATGCCATAGCGTAGTGCGACACAAATTTCGGACATAACTAAATTATGCGTTAGGTGTAAACCGAGACCCCGATTGAATTAAGCGGGTCTGAGAATGTTTCATTACAACAGCGATCGATCTCTTTGTAAACTCGCTTATTTATATAGCAGTAATCATAATGATAATTTCTATATATACGATATTTGATGTAAGGCGTTAACATTTCCTGTGTCCCTCAACAAACAAAACAGTTTCGTTACATATGTGCAGGGGATTTCTGACAGATACTGCTTGAAAACCATATCCGGCAGCACCGTCTTGCTGTACAGTAGGGTTTCAAGTAATTTGATTGACTTTAAATGCACTTACTCTCTAACTGAGGTTATTTCTAGTAGCCGCGTGATGACTGTAATGACACACAATTCAGAGCTGAATTTGTGCACTAATTGTTGCTCCTGAATGTGCCGATCTGGTACCGTTACATTATTTGTTTCACTCTCTATCAATCTATCCATATATTAATGACTATTCCTAATAGATTTCATTGTCTTGAGGGGTCTTAGGCTGTGCAGGTGCACAACAGGAGCTAAACCAAGGTGAGGGCCCTGTGTATGCTTGCAACTAATACAGGTGTGATGCATGTGCTTGCCTTTGGGATGTCCTAGCCAGTAACCACGCCACCTGCATGTAAGGGCAGGTAATCCACCATGAAGCTAGGCAGGTTTGGGCCCAGCCATTACTTAGATGAGTTAAAAGTTGGGTTGCTGCAACGTGGACACTGCTGTAAAAATGGTCTCTTTCCTTCAGGTGAGACATAAAACCGCAGTCCTGATTGTCTGTTGTCATAATAGATTCCTGGTGTTTTTTGCCAATGTCCTGGTTAAACTGCCCACCATTGCCTTCTCAATTCTAGCCCCTTAGCATTCCCTGTCCCATATTGGCTAACTATCTCTCTGACCCCTTCACCACCTAATAGCTAACGAGTAGTGAGCATAATGGCATAGGAGTGGCTGTCGTCGTATTACCCAGGTGGATGCTGCACATTCGTGTCGGTTGAAGTGGTTTCCTACTGCCTGTGTAAAGCACTTAAGAGTATGTTGAACAAGCGCTATAGAAGTATAATCAATGATTATTATTAAAACCACTATATTTGGAGATCAAGACATATTGACATGGGAGAAAATGTGCACACTCTACACAGAGACTCTACAGGCTAAGATTTGATCTCCATTGGAGTATGCAAGTCGGACTATTTAAAGTTTTTAACATATTGTAAAGTGTACGGTTCCTAAGTTTATAACATATGGATATGGCAGAAAATTCTCAAGCCCACTTAACAGAAAGCTTAAAGAATATGTATGATAGGCTGAAGACCTAATTAACATCAAAGTAGTATGTTTGATTGGTGAATTAACAATTTGCCAAAAAAAGTTGGGCAAATTGGGAACAGATCTGAACAAACTGTCCTTTTCGTTTTGCGTATCTTTATATCCAAAGACATGCAGGTTAGGTGGATTGGCGATTCTAAATTGGCCCTATAGTGTGTGCTTGGTGTGTGGGTGTGTTTGTGTGTGTCCGGCAGTGGGTTGGCACCCTGCCCAGGATTGGTTCCTGCCTTGTGCCCTGTGTTGGCTGGGATTGGCTCCAACAGACCCCCGTGACCCTGTATTCGGATTCAGCAGGTTAGAAAATGGATGGATGGATGGATATGAAAATGCCCCACAATTTTGTCTTTCAGCTATTGATGTTTTACTGTTATAGTATCACGTTGAGTTGCAGGCAGCTTGTAACAGTCTCCAAATGCTGATTTGTCTCCAGTGCAACCTTTCCACTAGGCAGGTGTTACCAACAGACCAGACACTATAACAAATGCGAATGTTAAGGTCAAAGACAAGTGCATAGTTCCATTTCTTACTTATTAAATAAATTGGGTTTTGAAGTAGGCATATTACTAAATATTTTCAGCTAGCAACAGGATAATCAGGAGCAAAAGAAGGCCTGTGATTTGATGTGGCACATCCACTTAAACATTTTTCTCCCTTTTCCCCTTATTGTCTTTGCTATTTTTACATAGAGTGACATATTCCCACCAAAGTTTTAATGGGTGAGTCGGGTTTGTATAAGCAGAATTGTACTCTGAATTTGCATACTTTCAGACCTTGCTGTACGTAAAATAAGAGTATGCGATATCCAACACTAAATGGTAGTAACTTGTTACTATGACTATATTGGACATACTACATAAAAAAAAAAACTGTACACATTCCTGCAGAAAATGGCATTTGAACAGTACTAGATGAAAGTGGATTTAAAACGTGCACCTGAACCAGGCCCAAATGTGGCAAAATGTCTAAAAAAGTCAAAATCCTGATGCCTGGTAGCAGGAATTGTTAAGCTTCAGGGCTGTAGTTAATACTAGGATGATGAAAAAACTAGACAGTTGAGACTAATAAGGTGATCATTTTTCTTCCAAGTTGTATTTTGTGATAAATATAATTTCTAAAAATATATCATTTATAGGCATAGGGGGCACAAATGCTGTGTTCAAGTTCAGTCTTAGTGCAGTATGCCTTGTGGGTTTTTCCTCTTTGTACTTTTCCTTTCTCATCCGAAAGTTGTGTATTTTAGGCAAGTTCAATGTCGATGTCATCAGGTTTCTGTTGGTCTTGTAACTGCTTCTAAGTTGTCTTTTTAGGACAATCATTAACTTTCAACCAGTCAGCTTTAAGGCTAGTTTCTGTCATCATAAAGTAGGAACTGCACAATCAAAATCCCCTTTTTGAAAAGAGGCAAAAAAAAAAACCAAAAACTTTATTTGTCATTCACAAACATTCATGCAAAATCCTTTGAGTGTAAGAGTGAAATACATATTTGTCATTTTTCAATTTACCAAGGTAAACAAAAATAAAATAAATAAGGAATGTAAAATTGTGTGCATTTGTGCATAGAGTCTCTTCTTTATGATGTCAGGATAAATAAAAAGGTGAGTCAGTGTCCTGGAGTGAAATCTTTCATGTTGTTCCAATGGCAACAGATACCTGATGCATCACATCAATTATATGTGTTATGTTAATTTATGATTCTAAATGACCCCCTTGTGAGTTTGGAAGAGAATGTGTGTGTGTGTGTGTGTGTCCCAATCAGAATTGGTCTTTACCTTGTGCATAGTGTTGTCAAGATCTTAAACCTAAACTGGAATGTTATTTATATGATGTATCGCCCATTAATCAGCTGAGTTCTCATTCTGCTCCTGTAAAGTGCATTAAAAGTTTACTACCGTATATACTCGCGTTTACATTCTCCCACGGTTAAGTCGGGACTTGATTTCTGTTATTTTATAATGTCAGTTGTATAAATCGAATACGGAAAACTCACACTATTGGTCCAAGAGATTATGATATGCTAACGCCTACCTGAGAGAGTAACCACAGAGCACACAGCCTTTTTTTTCTATGTATTGTGCCTACGTGACCACACAGTAATACCTGAACTATTCCGAAGTGACGTTTGCACTGTTTTGTGTGTTTGTTTTTTTTTATCTCACACTCTCATACAGCTTTATCGTAAGAGCATCCCTTATCTATGAAGGTGCATTCGATCAGAAGAAAATGTGAAGCTGGTTTTAAATTAAAAGTTGTTGACATAGTGAAAGAAATTTGTAACTGCGCTGCTGCAACAAAATTCGATGTGTCTGAGAAACTGATACAAGATCGGAAGAGGCAAGAAGATGTAAAAAAAAAAAAAATATTAAAAATAAATGCCGCATTTTTGAACTGGCGTATAAGTCAGGGTCTGATTTTTATGATCGATTTTTCGGGTTTCAAGTCCCGACTTATACGTGAGTGTATACGGTAATTAATATCAAAATTATTACCTTACAGATAAAGCCTGTTTTATTTACAGATATTATGTTGCGGGGCGGCACGGTGGCGCAGTGGTAGCGCTGCTGCCTCGCAGTTAGGAGACCCGGGTTCGCTTCCCGGGTCCTCCCTGCGTGGAGTTTGCATGTTCTCCCGTGTCTGCGTGGGTTTCCTCCGGGCGCTCGGTTTCCTCCCACAATCCAAAGACATGCAGGTTAGGTGGATTGGCGATTCTAAATTGGCCCTAGTGTGTGCTTGGTGTGTGGGTGTGTTTGTGTGTGTCCTGCGGTGGGTTGGCACCCTGCCCGGGATTGGTTCCTGCCTTGTGCCCTGTGTTGGCTGGGATTGGCTCCAGCGGACCCCCGTGACCCTATTCGGATTCAGCGGGTTAGAAAATGGATGGATGGATGGATATTATGTTGCAGAATAAAGACATCAAAGACATGATACATGCTGTATACACAGACATCATTAGGCACACTATACATTTATTAGCTGTGGACTTTAAAATGAAAATGTACTATATAAAAATTGATTGAATTTATGTCATGCTCAGATTTGGTTTAAAAATACTGCCCCAGCCATTGTTCAACCTTGAGAAGGCCCCTGAGCATTCAATGAGTTTTTTTAGCCTTATTGGGCTTGTTGCACTGTAGTTGTTCTTTGTTGTACTATAAGTCTGTCATCTTGCCAAATGCTAGTCTGAGTATTGAAGAGGACACATTTTACCCTGCACCTGAGACACATCTAGTGTTATATTGTCCTGAAATAAGTTTGGACTACCAAAAATTTGAAGTGGACCATCAATGTTTTAATTAACTTTCTAAAATAAATTACGCCTTCTGGTTTAGTACCATTTCATGTAAGCCACTGCTTAATCTCATGTATTGGGTTATATGTTTTCATGGGATATTCCCAGTGTTCTACAATTATGTAAGCCATAACACAGTTTCTTTATTTGCATAGCATCAGATAACAACTGTACATGTGTTAACAAGAAAAACAATAGGATAACACACAGTAATACAAATAAGGCTTGCTTGCCCTGCTTTTTTAATAACAAAATATATCTACTCTATTGTGAGACAGTTTCTTTACCCTCCTACTAAGTTAATAAATAATAACATTAATGCCAATAAGATCTTAGATGAATGGAGTTTCATTTAATGAAGGGCATACAAGTAAAACATCTTTACAAACATACAACATAAGGACATTAGAATTCATAATTTTCCTTCATCCTGTAAACAGTCAATTAACAAAACCCTCCTCGAATTACTGCAGATGATGTTAAAGTTAATGAGTAAAACAGAATTATTCTTTCTCCCAGTGTTGCCTTGTTCTGCTGGTCCTTCAAAATTTCATAATGCTTACATGGTGGCTCCGTTTAGTGGAGGCGTTTGCATTTGACTGTATTCCGTGGTCAATAGCTACCTAACCAGATTACCTCTTCCAGGCACCCTGTCTTGTAATGTTGGAATGGTTCTAAAATTTCGACTTCAGTATCAACAGCTTTTGGACCAAATTACCGGTACTGAAACAGAACTGAAGTGGAAAACTCCCCCTCCCCAGCCAAGTGTAGCCAGCAGCCAATTTGCACAGTTGCTAGCATACACGTTGCATTGCACAAAAATGTGTTTCACTTGTTGCGTCTCATAAACGCACGTCTCCCCACTTTCTCACAAGCTGTGGTTTCCCTTTGAATCCTTCATTGCACCAAAATTTGCTGTCCACTGCAGAGTCCACAGCACATTGAAAAGAAGAAGAGGTAGGATGTAAGGTATGGTGGTTTGTTCATTGTGGGGTCTAAAGTGTGTTGAAGGGGAGAGGGTGGTTTAGGAGAATTGTCCGACACCAAGTCTACAGCACATCTCACTGCCTTGCTACAAGCAGCGGTTCCCCTTTGAATTCTTTAGTGCAGGGGTTCTTAAATATTTTAATCTGAGGACCCAAGTAAGAAAATCAGTACCAAACTGGGAGCCATGAAGATTATTATTAAAGTGACAACAGGGTCATAACAAACAAACAACGGTGGCCATATAATAAAAAAAGTAAAAGGTTTTGTTCCTTTTAAGCATATTTCTCACATGAATATTACTAAAAGAGAAAAATAGAAAACAAATGTATTGCTAAAACAATACTCCATCTGTCCAAACTGGCTTATCCTGAGTTAGGTTATAGGACATCTGGGGCCTCATGTATAAACAGTGCGTACTCACAAAAATGTTGCGTAAGCCCGTTTCCATGCTCAAATCGCGATGTATAAAACCTAAACTTGGCGTAAAGCCACGCACATTTTCACGGTAGCTCCAACCCTGGCGTATGCAAGTTCTCCGCTCGGTTTTGCAAGCTGGCGCCACCTAGCATCAAAGCAGTGCTTTTGTTCAAGTGTGGTTTCCCTTTATTTTTTACATCCACAACGCCGGCTTTATCAAATACACTGAAATTAACCGCATATTGTTCATTAGTTTAAGGCATCTGATTGTAATTAACCTGTAACAATATAATGGTCCACGGAATGGCCAAACTATTCAAAATACCATAGCTGCTTTAGAATTGTTACTCTCACTGCACCTTCTTCTTCTACTTTCAGCTGCTCCTGTTAGGGGTTGCCACAGCAGATCATTGTCTATATTACACTCACTGCACCACTAGGAGCTGATTGCAAAGAGAATTACCAGTATACAGAATCAAGCACACGCTGCCTCAGCCATTGGCTATTTGAACTGCTCTCATCCGACAAACGCTTCAGAGCTTTTCCTGTACGGACCTCGCGGTTCAGAAACAGTTTCATCCCAAGAACTATAAACGCACTTAATCAGTCCATCAAGTGCTCCTTGTAGAACTGTTTGTACTTATAAGTACAATTACCTTACTGTAAACTTATGATACAGTTATAATATTGCACAACCTGCGCCACTTTATAAAGCGCATATTTACATATGATGACGATATAATTTTAAGATGAAATGCAGCAAAATATGTTTACTACATTATACAGATAAAATGTTAATGTCATTTAAATAATCTATATTGTTAATAATTAAACATGTGAGGACACAGTGGCGCAGCGCTAGCTAGTTCATGGATTGTTCCTGCCCGCTGTATTCTTGCTGGGGCTGGCGCGACACTGGAAAGATAGATGGATAGAATAATTAAATGTGTACTATGAAGATATTTCAATGTTCCTTAAATGTTCTGAAGAATCAGCGTTCTAAGCTTACAGATGGCTTAACATCTATTACATAGCTGAGTATGTGGCGATTGGGTACTTACAGTAGAGAAAGAAAAGGAAGGACAGGAATTGGGGGTTAGTATGTTTGTAAGAGACAGTACTGCTACAATAAATTTCATTGAAGGTAGCGCACGGTGCAGCAAGCATCTTGTGGGAGACAGGAACAATGTCCCCATGTTTAAAAACATGCTTTAATTCCTGTCATCATGAAAATGATATCAAGTATCAGTACATCTCAGTATTTTAATTATTCAGAGAACTGTAATATCACGAATGTAATGGATTTTGTGTCCTGTTGGAGGAAGTCAAAGTCCGTTTAAGAAGCAAGTAGTGATTCACACACATAGAGCACATAGAAGAACACATACAAAACAAAGCATTTAACATGCTACTTTAGTTATGATGGTATTTGAGAAACTAGTATATTAAACAATTTAAAGATGAAGTTTATGATGTTCTTTAATGACAAAATAAGCTACGTGATTGAAGTGGAAATTTTGAGATTAAAGTTGGCATTTCGAGCTTTTTTCTCACTGTGTGCCTTTTTTTTTCTCTGTACCCTAATAAGTTTTCATATGACACTCAGACAGTGGGCTACGACTCGCCTTTTCACAGCGACTTTGATATCTGACCGCTTCTTTTTTATTTCGGGCACTGTGCATCTTTGTGAACTTGAGCTTTTGAGTTTCTCCAACACTGTGTCACTCGATTAACTTCCTTTTGTTGATTATATCACTGTTTAAACCAACAAATAGTAAGTTTTTCCTTGCCCCCACTTGGTATTCACTGAAATTCTTCTATTTTCCCCCGTGCTTTTGCCATAGTCTTTTCACAGAATGCTGAGCTTAAGGGCTATTTATATTGATTTGCATATTCAAAAAGGTGTAATTCTTGGAGGAGTTGGGGCGGGACAGCAGGGGCGAGCACGTGCGTTACTTTTCACTCTTATGTAGTTGAAGAATGTGGAAGTTGGCGTTCGCACAGATTTATGGATCTGGATTTTTTGTGCATACGAACATTTCTGCTTTTATCCATTATAGTGTGAATTCTATGCATGGCGTTATACATGAGGCCCCTGGTCCTTATCCCAGCAAGCATAGGGTGCAAGGTAGAAACAACCTCTGAACAGGGTGCCAGTAAATCACAGGGTGAACATACTCACACGCATGTGCACTTGGGCCATGTTAGCATTTCCATCCAACTAACCTGCGTGTCTAACAAATACGCCCTTCATAATACTAGTTGATGGACATTTATCAGACTGTCTTCATACAGTGTCACAAGAAGGAATTCTTCCTCGCCAAGGCATGTTTACTTTGTAAATTCTAGGGGTCGCTTTTGCCCCATTAACCCCAACAGACAGATGCACTGGAAACAGGGTAAAAGCACCAAGAAGTTATTTTAATTTCTTCTTTAAATAGTGCCCTTGAAACACCACATCCACCAATAAACAGGCAAGAAAACTCAAATAACAATAATAATAAACGCAAATCTCTCCTCCACATCTCCCAGCAAGCTCTGTCCTACTCCTCCCGACTCCGGCTCACTTGCTAGGTTCAGAGCAGTCCTTTATATAGTCCTTGATCCGGAAGTGTTTCTGTTCTTCCTCCCACGTGACTTGGCAGCACTTCTGAGTCCGATGGAGGACTTGAGTTTTCTTCAGCCCGGAAGTACTTTCGGAGCCTCCATCCTTGTGACTTGTGAGTACTTCCGGGCTTATGGATGAGGCATGACTCCTCCGGTCCTTTTATAGCTCCTCCTGGTGGCACCCACAGTACCCAACAAGGCTGAGAAACAGAACTCCAAGTCCCAGGATGCCCTACCGCTACACTTCAGTGCCATCTAGCCTTTTGGGGGAGTCAGTGTCCAAAAATATCTGCCTTCCCCCATCCTTTGGGCGTCCCGGCCAGGTTGAGCAGCTGGCCTGCCCTCGCAACCTTAATACAAAATATTCTTTGCACCTGTGCTACAGATTTGGAATAAATGTATGCCATAACAGCAAACATGCTATGAGCCATAAAGGAGTTGCCACTGAAATTGCATTTTGCATATACAGTGGGTACAGAAAGTATTCAGACCCCCTTCAGTTTTTCACTCTTTGTTATATTGCAGCCATTTGCTAAAATCATTTAAATTAAAAACCCAATTGAGCATCTCTGGAGAGACCTAAAAATGGCTGTCCACCAACGTTTACCATCCAACCTGACAGAACTGGAGAGGATTTACAAGGAGGAATGGCAGAGGATCCCCAAATCCAGGTGTGAAAAACTTGTTGCATCTTTCCCAAGAAGACTCATGGCTGTATTAGCTCAAAAGGGTGCTTCTACTAAATACTGAGCAAAGGGTCTGAATACTTAGGACCGTGTGATATTTCAGTTTTTCTTTTTTAATAAATCTGCAACAATTTCAAAAATTCTTTTTTTTGTCTGTCAATATGGGGTGCTGTGTGTACATTAATGAGAAAAAATTTATTTAAATGATTTTAGCAAATGGCTGCAATATAACAAAGAGTGAAAAATTGAAGGGGGTCTGAATACTTTCCGTACCCACTGTAATACTGGCATGACACTGGATGTTTGCTTACTGGCCCACCAATCATAAGCATTACCTAGTAGGTAACCATCCAAATGATTAGATTGTGATCAGACCTATGGATGTAATACTGCGATCTTCACCCTGTCAAGTAAGTCAACCAGCCACCATGGCACAACACCTGGGACTGTGCCTCAGGAGCTGACATCTAAAGTTCGATCCCAGCAAGGGGAAGCAAAGCAGCATACACCTGATGAGCCCCAATTCGAGCAAAACACGTTTCATGTACTGTTTGTATTATTTGACAGGTACTGTATAGCATGTATATAATCCAACCCAATTCACTCACTGTCCTTAACACCATGAAAATCGTCACATTCTTGTCCCGCACTTGTTATTTTCATTTTGACATTTTAATCTAACGCTACAGTCTCTTCACCTTACATACTTGTCTGTCAGCTCCTCCATTCTGTCTCTTTCTTATATGTGTATTTTCTTTCAGTCTTCTGAGACAGACTGTTTTATAGGTTGTGAGATGGGAATTATATGTTTTATACATATATTTTTGTGCCACGGAAATGAAAGCTGTCTTTGATGCATTTATGCAGCTGTTTTGCACACTTCTGCATTTGAAAATACGACAAATAGATGCAGGCATATCACTCAGCACAGAATTCACACTTGGATGAACTTTTTGTAGTTTTACTACAAAATTATGTTGTGACCCATCACAAACATTCGCAACCCATAGTTTAAGAATAACTGTTCTAGTGCATCGAAAGGAATAGGTGAGGATTTGTCCCTCACGGAGTCTAAAGAGTTTCAGAAAACAAAAGGAACAAAGAGCTGAGCATAAGGTCTTTCATAACTACTCTTTACTTGTAGTACTGAAATTTGCAAAATGCTGGTATGGTAACATTGTTAGGTTTTCCAGTCCTTTTTCAGAACTGGTATACTAAGCAACCCTAGTGTCTTATTTAAAGTATTGAGTACTTTTGAACACTCTTTGGCTAACAAGTTCCCAATATCTTCTCCATGAGCTTCATTTATATATGGGTGGGATTAGTTCCTGTCTAAATAATTCTTAATTTTCTTGTTTTCTCTATATAATTACTTATGATACATATAAAATACATGCCTGGGCACCTCTACAAGCTGCTCTTTCTGATTTCCAAAATTCATGACTTAACTGGATTTGGCTGTCGTTAGAGTCACAAAAATATTTTCTGGCCATTTTATTAGAGCAGCAACAATGGTATGTTAGTAGGTTGGTCTGTGGTTTGTTAATCAATAATTAACATTCCGCTTTCTGTGAGTCTCTGAGGTGAAATCAAAATTTATTAAGCTTGAAAAAGACTCAAGTGAAATAAAAAAAGATGTTAAAAATAATTGGAGCTGGGCTTAGTTGGATGAAAGGTTTGTCTTTTGGGTGGTGAAGGACTATGCCTTAGCACTAGATGTCACAATTTAAACAGATCTGGTGCTTGTCGCTCCACCCTGATGCTGTTTTCATTGTGGCCGGTGATTTCAATCACTGCAACCTAAGGAACGTCCTACCTAACTATCACCAGTATGTATCTTTTCTAACAAGGGAGTGTAACATTCTCGACCACGTTTACAGCAACGTGAAGGATGCCTACAGAGCAGTGCCACGCCCCTATTTCGGTCAGTCAGACCATCTGTCAGTGTTCCTATATCCAGCCTTCAGACAGCTCCTCAAAAGAACACCACCAGTAAATAAAACAACCAGGATATGGAATGAAGATATTGAGCAAACTCTTCAGGACTTCTTTGATAGTACTAACTGGGATGTTTTTAGAACTGCCTCTGAGGGGAGAGTGCACATTTGACTTGGAGGAGTATGCTGCTGCTGTAACTGGGTATATCAGCACATGTACTGACATCATTGTTCCCACAAAACTCTGTAGGTTTTATCCTAATAATAAGCCATGGATTAATGGGGAGGTGCGGTCTATGCTGCATGCCCGCTCTGCTGCATTTATCTCTGGTTATGAAGATAACTAAAAAAGGACCAGATACGACTTGCGTAAATCTATCAAACAAGCCAAGAGACTGTACAGACTGAAGCTGGAGGATTATTACATCACCTCGGATTCCCGGCACATGTGGCAAGGATTGCAGTATATTACTGACTATAAACAGAGGACACTGCAGACTACAGCAAGCCAGACCACTCTGCCAGATGAGCTTAACGAGTTCTATGCACATCTCGAGTAGCTTAACACCCATTGCTATGGGGGGCCGCCAGTCACTGGAGGCACACATGATGTACCGTTGTCAGTAACACCAGCGGAGGTGCATCAGGTCCTGAATCAATCCCCGTAAGGCAGCAGGCCCTGACTCCATCCCTGGGCGTACACTCAGGGCCTGCTTATCGGAGTTGACTGGGGTCCTCACGGATATATTCAATCTGTCCCTGGCACAGGCATTCGTGCATTCTGCTTCAAGACCACTACCATCGTGCCCCTTCCAAAGAAATCCCAGGTGAGCTGTCTAAATGACTATTGTCTCATTGCACTCACCCCTATTGTGATGAAATGCTTTGAGATACTAGTCATGGCACACATTCAGAATTCCAGCAACCCTCGACCCCCTACAGTATGCTTACTGCCAAAATCATTCTACTGATGATGCAGTCAATGGTGCTATCCACACAATTCTCACACAGCTGGAGAAAAGGGACACATATGTAATATTGCTGTTTATTGACTATAGGTCTGCGTTCAATACAGTTGTCCCATGGAAACTGTGCAATAAACTTGACTCTCTTGGACAGACATCATCCCTCTGCAGCTGGGTGCTGAATTTCCTTACAGACAGACCCCAGTCAGTCAGAGTGGGAAGCCAGACATCAGGCACAAGAACAATCAGCACCAGCTGCCCCCAAGGCTGTGTGCTAAGTCTGCTGCTCTACACCTTGTTTACCTACGACTGTGTGGCCTCTCAGAACAACACCAGCATCATTAAATTTGCTGATGACACTACAGTCATAGGGTTGATTACTGGGGGGGTGGAGGCACAATATAGGACAGAGGTGGCAGAACTCGTGTCCTGGTGTCAGGAAAACAACTTCTCCCTGAATACAGATAAAATCAAGGAGATGATTATCAACCCAAGGAAGAGGAAGCTGCATTACACTTCCATTTACATCGGTGAGGCTGTGGTGGAGAGAATAAAAATCTTTAAATTCCTTGGAACCCACATCAGCGAGGACCTGACTTGGTCTTACAATACACAATACCTCATTAACCAAGCAAACAAAAAAAGACTGTTCTTTCTGAGGAAGTTGAAGAAATTTGACATGCCAACCAAAATTCTCACCAATTTCTACAGTGGTACAATAGAGAGTGTTATCACCTGCTCTATTATTGTATGGCACGGTAACTGCTCCTTGCAGGAAAAGAAGGCACTCCAGCGCGTAATTAAAACTGCACAGAACATCTCTGGAGCTACCTTCTCCTACCTGCAGGACATCTACACTAGAAGGGTCATCAGGAGGGTGCGCAACATAATTAAAGACAATACTCATCCTCAACACACGCTTTTCACACTGCATCCCTCAGGGAGATGCTACAGTAGTGTGAAATCAGACACCACAAGACTGACACAGTTTTATTTCCACAATCAGACTCCTCAACAATGCTAAAAGTTAAAGTCAATCCAAACCACAACTCATAGCCTCATAAATGGTACTGACTGCTGCAGTATGTCATCAGGCACTGTGCACCTTATTTTGTAACCTTATAATTGTAATTGCAATTTGTCTTTTGTATTTCTGTCTTTGTATATGAAGGTAAGCAAGCAAAGTAAGAATTTTATTACATGGTTTGAACATGCATTTTTACTGTGTATATGACAATAAACCTCTTGTATCTTGTTTTTTGCACTGTGTGTTCTAAGTTCTCACAGATTTGCTGCTCACACTGCCAAGTTTAACTCAGCGTTACCAGGAGTGATAACCATAGGACTGCCAGTATGTCTACTGTATATCAGATCATATATAAAACCAAAAAATATGTATTACCACATTTATGTAGAGCATGGTCTGTCATTCATAATAACTCAACCACTTATCAATTTGTGTAAAAAGCTGTGAAAGGAGCAAAATATGCTTACTCTAGATGATGTGTCAGATTCCTCATCTTTATCAACTCAGAAAAGACATAGTAACTTGAAAAGGAGTGGCTTCGATCATCTTATAATTTTTTTTATAAAATCTTTTTTCATGTCTGAGGTACAGAGTGTATCTTTATCAAAAACTATGAGGTTCATTTTAGTTTAAATTATTTGTGTTTTGTTATTTAAAGTAGAGTAATTTTGCTTCACTGTCATTTTATCAATAAATGTGAGACATGTTGCCATAAAATTAGTAATAAAGCATTGTGCATTTTTGCCTGTATTGCCATTAGCAAACATTTTTAGTGCAATTTCCTATTTACATACAAATTTGGATTTCATATGTTGGCAGGAACGGAACTCTTTTGTTTATATGTATAGTTTATGTAATTTAATAAAAAGCTATTAATCATAGTGATTTTTCTTTTAAACAGCACAGGTTGAAGAGAATTTTTTCATAACAACATTTTTCTGTTATAAAAAAGTATATAATAACAGTGTTCTCCCTAGCATCTTTTAGCTCTGCCTTGCTAATTTAGTTGAGCGCCCGGCTGTCATCTAGCATGACATTGTGAGATGACAGCCGCAGATTTAAAGGCACAGGCAGATCTAATGATCTGCAGAGATGGCAAGGGATGAGCGGGCAAATATTTTAGAAGCAGGATCGCAAGTTGCGAGGAGAGAGGTGCGGGACAGGATGTTCCTGATCACTCGATGATAAAGCTAATAGCGGGGACGAGGCGGAGTCGCAGTTCACAAGCAAAGAGGATTTGGAGGTGGGCGGGCGAGAGGAGGACTGATAAAATAAAAAAAGTCTAGTGGAACCAGCCTGTATGATCCGCTGTGGCAACCCCTAATGGGAGCAGCAGCCAAAAGAAGAAGAAGAAGAAGAAGAAGAAGTGGAACCAGCCTGTCAGATATCAGAAAAAGGGCGTCAAGAAGTGACGTCTCTGTTCTCAGCGTCAGTGCAGTCTGTATAGTTCTGTGAAGCATACAGCAGCTCTCTTCTTGTTCAGTACATAAATATATATATATATATATATATATATATATATATATATATATATATATATATATATATATAGTCACAAGAACGAGACATGGACAGATAAAGAGTTGGGGCAGCCACCCGTATAATATAGTATCCTGGCTGCAAAAGGTCGTTTTGTCAAAATAATCAGCACTGAAGTGCATTCAACCGAGTCCAGTACAAGACTGAGGAAACAAAGGAAAAGGGGCAGGTTTTAAAGGGGGAGACAGGAAGTGAGGTCATATGGATCTGGCACGTGGTCTTCCACCATTGGTTCGTAGCCGGAGGTGACATCAGAGGGACTGGAGCTGGTGTGGCCGACTTCCATTGGCTCAGTCCCGGAAGTGATGTCAGGAGAGCCAGGTGAAATCCTCCGGGGATGGTCTACAGGCAAGGGAGAAAAAGAGTCCGTGCACTCTGCCACACCCCGGCATGCCTCTGAACTGCCTTCACTCAAGCCCTTTAGCTGCCTCCCATGCGCACGTGTGTGACAATATATATACCGTTGTTTAAGCATTAGGTGTGTTCTGTGTGCTAAAATCCTTGTAGCACTCACTGTGGTTCCTGTTAAAGTGACCCCATCTGCCGTTCTTATATTTGCTCATATTTGGACATGCGTCCATATTGCCAAAAGTGTGCAGAAACCCTTGCAGCACACACTTCGTCCTGAGCAAAAGTTTTGTCACTGAATTGCTGAGGATTTTGTACGGAAGCATATTAGGGCCACAGTGAAGAAAAAATAACTATATGTCGAGAATAAATTCGACATGTTGACACTTGCACTATGGCAGGTACACATTCTCGACATTTCCACTTTAATCTCACTGTTTATCTCGAGATTAAAGTCAACATGTTGACTTTATTCCCATAGTTTGTCATTAAATTAGAACATTGTATACTAAACTTCATCTTAAAATCAATGTTTAATTTACTAGATTTTCTCAAACCTCGCCATAAGTTAATGTAGTACATGTAATGCATTTCATCATGAAAATGATATCAAGTATTTATCTTTGCATTGTAAATGTTCAGAGAGCAGGAATATCATGAAATTATTGTATTCTGTGTGGTGATCCCTGCCTGCGCCTCCTCTTAGTGCAAGAGAAAGTCAGTTTAAGAAGCACATAGCGATTAACACAGGTCGGGGAACACTTAACACAAAGCATTTAATGTGCTACATAACTTATGACAGGGTTTGAGAAAATCTAGTAAATTAAATATTAACTTTAAGATGAAGTTTAGTTTATGATGTTATAAAGACAACATGTCAACTTTAATCTCGAGATAAACAGCAAGAATAAAGTGGAAATGTCAACTTTATTTTTGATATAAGCGTCGAGATTAAAGTGGAAATGTTGAGAATGCGTACCTTCTGTAGTGCTTTTGTGAATTGAATATCCAACAGGCTCTCACTTTTCCACTCAAAAGTCTTATTCATAGGTACTTTTAATTTTTTCCAAACGTTTTACCAACATGAGCAAAAAAAGTGTTCAGAAAACAACACTGCTCAGTTATTTCAGAAAAGAGACGCCACAAACTAATGAAGGTATATCGTCAACTCTTAATGTGGCAATTTTAGACAAAGGCATTGCAGAGTCTGGTCCATCAGGGGAAATCTCTTCAGCACAAACTCTGCCAATTGATAAATCTAAGCACCACTTATCCAGCATAAACAAACAATGGTTTAAAGATTTTAATTGGCTAATGGTCAAAGAAAATGGTATGTGGTGCTCATTGTGCGTGAAATATTCAAACATACACCCCCCAAGGAGGGAGTTACCTTCTGCTGTCCTTTTAGGAAAGCGTGTACTAGAGCAAACTGGAATGGGTCAAAATGAAAGATCTGTATCTGTGTTAAATAACTTACAGAGCGATGCCTTTGTGGGAGCTTTAAGATCCATACATTGGTTGGCAAAAAGTGAGTTGCCGCATACAACGTTGTTAGAAAAGCTGTTGGAACACTGTAAAGAAATGGGTTGTTCCTTTTTACAACATCTCAATGTTGGTAAAAATGCACATTACACCTCTGAAAGAATAACACAAGAGCTGCTTGGATGTCTTAGCATCAGAAATAAAATCTAACATACTGAAAAATATACACGCAGAAAATTTTTTCAGTATTCTTTATGTGATGAAACCACAGACATCTCAGTTGTAAAACAATTAATCATTTACATTAAAGATGTTTGCCAGGTCACTAAAGCGGTCAGAATTAGCTTTGTATCAACCCGCAATATGATTGATGGCAAAGCGGAGACTATAAGCAACACACAGAGTGAGTCTATGGACACTCTAGATCAGTGATGGCGAACCATTTAGAAACCAAGTGCCCAAACTGCAATCCAAAACCCACTTATTTATCACAAAGTGCCAACATGGCAATTTAACCTGAATACCACCTAAAACTGAACACCAGCATAACCAAGGAACTGGTGGTGGATTTTAGGAGGCCCAGGCCCATCATGGACCCCGTGATCATCAGAGGTGAGTGTGTGCAGAGGGTACAGACCTATAAATACCTGGGAGTGCAGCTGGATGATAAATTGGACTGAACTGCCAACACTGATGCTCTGTCTGTCTATCTGCTGAGCTTTTAGTTTAGAAAAGCCACTCATACATTAACATCTTTTGTCTTAAAAGAAAAACATAATAACAGAGCTTTCAATGATACAAACAACTTTTTGTTGAAAGGTAAAAGTTTGCATTCGGTATTCTTTTGAACAATTAATGTGCTTTTTGCTGTTGTATGCATGCTGATAATTTGTCTAACCTTGGCTCATACTTTGTAAGCTTGAGAGCAACACATGCAGCACTCAGGTCATCTGTTAGTCTGTTTCTGGTGTCAGATTTGATTTAATTCAAAGCTGAAAACAGCTGCACACAAGCATAAGATGTTCCAAACAAAGTAAGGAAAGCAATCTCAAGTGCCTTCATTGACTTAAGATTATTTGGCAGAGAATTCCACACTTTAAGGATTTCATTTTCATAACTAACTGTGCTGTCCTTTGTCATCCCTTCGATCCTCTCAAGTGTTTCACGCAGGTCTTCCCTATTAAGCTCCTCCCCCAAAGCTTCCATTATATATTACGGGGTCGTGGATCAGGTGTGGCGATTAGCAACTCCCGGCAATAATTACAGATGCGGACGACTCCTGACCTGTGCGCTTAAGCGAGGACTGCCCGCATCACAAAGCTCCCGGAAACCGCTCCGGCCACTCTACCATAACCCCCTTTAAGCCGCAAGTGCGGCAATTATCTGTTAAAACTGGCCTTTTCAATTTTGAGCTGTGGACCCGCTATACCACATCCCCTCCAACCCCACCACGGAAATCACAGACTCAAAAGGGTGCAGTCCGTGCCGCACCCTCAAGCAGCATGTGTACCGCCCGCCTTACCCCAGACAGGAGAGGAAGGACGCGCTCCCATTGGGCTGCTGGGCAGAGGGGCGGGTGATGTGAGAAAAGTCCTCCGGCGCGCGTGAAGAGGGGGAACGGTGAGGGGAGCAGCCCGGCCCCACATTCCTCTGGCTTTATAGTAATGAACTCTGTGCTCGGGCGACGGCGCACGTGCCCACTGAGAGGGCTCTGAGTGCCCCCTTTGGCACGCGTGCCATAGGTTCGCCACCACTGCTCTAGATAGATAGACACTTTATTAATCCCAAGGGGATTTTCACATACTCCAGCAGCAGCATACTGATAAAAAACAATATTAAATTAAAGAGTAAAAAAATTGCAGGTATAACAGACAATAACTTTGTATAATGTTAACTCTAGGCTTGAAAACTGCTAATGTTAACTCTAGGCTTGAAAACTGCTAATCTGATTGGACTAGGGTCAAATGGAGCTGCTGTTATGGTTGGGAAACAGAAAGGTGTGGCAAAACTGCTTAAAGATAAAACATCTGGGGTTTAGGTCAACTGCCACTGTGTAAACCACCGATTGCCCCTTGCAAGTGCCCAAGCAGAAGCTGCTGCACCTTATTTAGCAAAACTGAACGACATCTTAAGGCAGCTGTTCTATTTCTTCCAAAATTCTTCAGTTAGGATGGTTGGTTTAACGGAAATTCAAAATATTCTGAACATTCCCCAGAAGCTGAAAATGGCCAGTGACACTAGATGGCTGTCTCATGACTTTGCAGTACAGTCACTACGACAGTTTATGATGAGTGATATCCTTGGAGGGCCCAGATCCTGGGGACTTTGATTATGGGAAAGCTGCAGACAATTGGGCCTCTAGGAAGAAAAGAAGAATAAACATGTAACTGAAGACACCTTCTGCATATTCAAGTTGACTTTGAAGAAGAATTTTAAAATTTTTCTTGATTAGGTTTCCCATACTTTTTTCATTGTTTTGACTTTTCTTCCTGACAGCGACAATACTTGTGCCTCTTGGTTTATGTCATAACAATTGTTATTTAAATTTTTTGTTAGGGTTGCAGGATCCTGAATTGGATACTTCTTAAATTTAATAAAAATATTCTGGCACAAGTGTCAAACCTTCAAAAAGGAAGTCATATTGAGCATTGGAAAAATAATAATAAATTTTGCCAAATCAATATGTGGGCAAGATGATCCGCTGTGGCAACCCCTAACGGGAGCAGCCGAAAGAAGAAAAACAACTAATAAAAATAGTGCATATTTAATTTTCCCCAACACTAAATTTCCCCGTCCTGCCCCACCTGGCTACTTTTTTGTGCCACCCGGCTGGAAAAAATTTCTGGGGAGAACACTGTAATAATATATAATAGTATGCATTAATTTTGTCTTTTGTTGATAGCATATTTTCTTTGTTTGGAGAAATAAAAGCTCAGTGCTTATGACTGTAGAAAAACAGCTAATTAGTAATAATAAGTATATAATGAATATAAATTTAGAAAGACAATTATTAATTTTTACATTTTTAATTTTTTTTTAGGTGGTGATGGCAGCAAACGAGTACTCTTATGAGAATATAGGAGTTATTTCTAGACAGAATTCTAATGCAGGCATTTCTTGTGAATTTGAAATGACGTTACTGGAGAGAAATCTGCAGTTTGTGGAGAAACTAGAAGATCAATACACATGTCCCAGTTGCTGCAGATTTGTTATTAATCCTCACCAGGCTAGCTGTGGACACATATTTTGTTATCAATGCATAACAATGTTCCTGTAAGTGTTTCATTTTTTTCAGTTTTTTTGACTTTATTTAAAGCAATAAGAATATTCAGCACACTCAGTTAAGGGAGGTTCAATCAAATAACAGACAACAATCGGTCTTAAGCAGTAAAGTTTTATTTGTTTACACCTGGTGAATGTCTCCAAAATTTGTTTTCACTACCACGACATCAGCCTTCTCCATCCTCTTAGACTGAAAGCGTGTTGAGGTTTATTAAGACTGCCTGATTTTTATAGTTTTTGACCTCCACATTTTCCATTTTATAACCAGTTTAATGTTAACCATGTAGAGTATATCATTGGCTAGATGAATTATTGAGATATTTTTTAACTATTAAAATACTATTGTCCTCAAACTATTTACTAATATTCTTCTAATTAATTACACTAATGCGAATTAATGTCATTAGTGGTTTTTGTTCCTTAATAAACAATTTATACATGTTCACATTGGTCAATAAATTAGCTTTTAAGAAAACAGATGTATGCATGCTGTTTTTTAGTGTAAATATTCACTAAGCTCTTTTTAAAACAAATATTCACAAAGTCTTCAATACATTCCATAGATTAAAAAACTGGTTGCTATAAATATGATGTTCTTAACTCTGCTTATCATCCTTTTAGGCTTTATAGGCTTCAAATGAAATTTTGTATGCATCATATTTTAGCAACACCAAATGTTTGTCACACAATGAATTATTATTAGGATATACATCTTGAGCACAGTAAATGCAGAGACATGTGCATTAAGTATACTGAAAGACTAAATGCCACAACTGTGTAGCAGTCAAAGATGGGTTTGCAGCTTGTTCAGATTTTCACAATGTCTAAGCAGTAAGTTAATGTATTTTAGTCAGGATACCTGAAATACACCCAGCTTTGGTCTGATCCACAAAACACACAACAAACACAGGAGACATAAAAGAAAAATGTAAATGAATAATTATATTAAAATCTCAAAAATATTTTTAAAGATCCATCTTAATAAAATAAGAAGTATTTGAGTGTCCATCTGGTTGCTATGTCTTTCATTACAATACAAGATGGTGCATCACAAATATTTTTAGTAATAAAATGTAATGCATTCGTCATTCCAATAGATGGGGTATCATAAACATTAACACTGCTTTTATGAATCCATTACCTAATGGCATTTAACAGAGAAATATTAATTGCATGGTGCACTGCAAACATTAACACTGAGGTCTATGTTAACTATTTGGATTTCAACCTTAGACAAGTCTTAGACAGGTAGCACAGATAACTACACTATAATGCATGCACCATGGACATGATAACAGGACATAACATGTAATAAATAACACCATTCCCAAAGAGTAGAAATGCACTAAATGGTGGAAAAGGATGAATATACATTCAAATATTCAAGAAACCTGACCATGACTTCACTGGTCAGCCTCAGAAACAGGCCTCATCACAGACAGCCAGACCTTGAACTTGAGGCAAGTTTTTAAATCTGCCCAGGCCCAAAATTGGACATTGGCTTTAACAGTTCAATAACACTTTTAAATGTACCAAATATACCCTTCTAGGGGGGACAAAACAAATGAAGTATCTTTGAAAATGAAGAGTTTATTAACATCAAAAAAGTGAAAAAAAGGCAAAATAGAGCAAAAGGCTTTGCTCACAGCTATGAAATATTTTACTCCAGCCTCAATGAACTTCAGGTGTTCACTCCGTAGCCTGAAATATATGGGCTGAGGGTAGTTTCACAGCAGTACTGTAATGGTCGTCCTACCTCTTAGGATTCCACCCACAAAAAAGTATCCTTTAAATACATATATACTCCGGGTATAAATCTCAAACAAACAAACAAACATAATATTTAAAAAAAAATGCATAAAAACAAAAAATGCCTGAAAAAGAATAATTTTAAAAATGGCAAAAATAAAATATATTGGAAGATAAACATAAGCCAGGAAACAAACACTGGATGAAATATAAGGTGTATTTCCAACGTTAACTGTTCCCAGTTAACTGTTTCCTGACTCCAGTTGAAATGTGCACTGACAAAGGTGTCTTCCCAGCATCACCTATACACTCTTATTGCTTGATGAGAGTCGCAGTCCTCTTGTTACTACCACCACAACCTTACATAAGGAAGACTACAATTATCATTACTTTAGCAGAATAGAGCACACTTGTAGCAGACATATTATGTATATAACTGTAATATCTAGAGAGACTAGTCAATTTAATATTATTTTTAGTATAATTGTTTATCTTGTTCTCTAGTGATCCAGCATTGGATTAGATGGGTTTGAGCTTGTTATGTTATTGTGTTATCTTTTAGGGAATGTAGAACCAATCCAGTGTGTCCTGTTGACAACACCGTAATAAAAGCAAATGAGGTAAGCCATAAAGCAAGCAAGTCTAATAAGTCTTTCTTCTTATTATATTTTCTGTGTATAAACATTTGCAAGCAATGCTTGTACTTTGAAAGGAGTGCTAATCTGACATTTACCATAACCAAAACCTTGGTTTTCCTTATTTGACAGCGATTTGGTGCAGCTTCTGTAATATTTACTGGAATGAAACAATACATGGAAGAAAATTAAAATAAATGGGAAGTAAATACAAACCTGTATGTGAAAGATCAACTGAGATACTGTAGAAAATGCACTGATTATAGGAATGATTCTGTAGGACATGATTAAAGAGCAATGTGGCTTAGTAATCCACTGTTATTAAGTGAGTTATATCTTAGCTATAATACATGATAGGCCTCTTTCTTTGGCTTGACACCTTCCTTATCATTGGTGTCCACCAATGGGTCCAAGGGATGCCACCATATTTTGGAGTTGTTGACTGCATCTGCTTCTACTGTTAGAGTGTTGCACTGTATGAAGTTAAAATTAAGATTACATTATTACACAAGTACAGTATTGTACGAAAGGCACTGAATCTAATTTGAAAATTTTGAAATTGTGTGAAAATGAAAGTCTGTTCTGGATGCAAACTCATTTACTCTCTGAAGCAGTGGTTCTCAGCCTTAAGTATGTGAAGAATTACTGGGTGGTATGTGAGGGAGCACATAAACAAAAAAAGCTGGGAAATGTAAACACGAGCAGAAACAGAGAGTGTGAGAGAGAGAATGAACTTCACTACACAAAAAAGAGAGAGAAGCTGCCTCAGTTACTGTTACATGTCAAGAATCTCTTCCATGGTTACGAATTTCAGCATGGGATTGCAGGTTTCTCACCTATTACTTAAAAATTCCATCTATCTATATATATAATTCACTAAGGCAAGACAACCATGGAAAGCACGCCAGAAGGGGCGTGGATTCACTAAGCTGCCGACAAGTGAGACACCTATGGCGCACGCAGGAAGGAGCCACGCTCACCAACTCCAAGACCATTGGATATGACGACAACTCACAGAGCCACGCCCACCAACTCGGACACGACGACACAGAAAAACCGGCGTCATTTATATTTGTCTGTCGTAGAGGTCACATGCAGCTCCGACCCACGTTGACTGTTAATAGAGGCATGTTTCTCGCGGAGGTGAATCGCCATATGCGACGTGTAAAACTGTTTGCGAGGGGTATCCCATGGGATCCTTAAAACGTTCCTTTACAACTGAGGTTAAAACACAATGAAGTGAGCAGTCTTTAAAAACGAGTTTTCGGTGACGACGCGACCGCGTGCACTATAGCAAACTGTTTTACACGCTACATACAGCAATTTGCATCCGCGACAAACATGCGTCTTTTTAGATACTCCTGCACTTTGTACACACCCCCCTTCCACCTCGCTACTACCGTGGTCGGGTGTCTTGGTGGATTATATATAGAAAGGCAGCCAAAACCGCACAGAGCAATGAAAAGTCTACGTGAGTCACAGGTGCATCTGGACTGTACAAAGACGACAACGACACGAGTGACGAGTTGGAGGTGGGCACATGAGCAGGCAGTGTATACTGAACGAGAAATCAGCATACTAGCATGAATGAGGGAGTGGAGTGGATGTCCTTCTCCTCTCCTCCCGTTCCACCCTGAGCGCCGCATGGACGATTGTGTGTTGGTTCGTTCTGTGCATTAGTTAAAACCCAATGAAGGAAGCAGTCTTTAAAAACGAATAAGCCCTGTGCCTCTGTTTCATTACCGTCTCACCTGCTTCACCAATGCAGGCCCCGCAACAGGCGATCCAGCGGTGTCATTCCCATGACCCGCCGGGCAGCCAACTGGGTAACCAAAGTCTTTGGGTTCAGGGGGGAGTATGGTTACAAAGCTGAAACTTAAAGGAATTGACGGAAGGGCACCACCAGGTGTGGAGCCTTTCGCTTCATTTGACTCAACACAGGAAACCTCACCCGGCCTGGACACGGACAGGATT
This sequence comes from Polypterus senegalus, assembly GCF_016835505.1. Taxonomy (NCBI): domain Eukaryota; kingdom Metazoa; phylum Chordata; class Cladistia; order Polypteriformes; family Polypteridae; genus Polypterus; species Polypterus senegalus. The sequence continues at coordinate 84,702,121 of NC_053169.1, read as the reverse complement.
GACAGATTGATAGCTCTTTCTCGATTCTGTTGGTGGTGGTGCATGGCAGTTCTTAGTTGGTGGAGCGATTTGGCTGGTTATTTCCGAAAACGAACGAGACTCCCACCTGCTAAATAGTTACACGACCTAACAGCGGTCGGCGTCCAAATTCTTAGAGGGACAATTGGCTTTCAGCCACGTGAGATTGAGCATTAACAGGTCTGTGATGCACTTGTATGTCCGGTACTGCACGCGTGCTACACTGAATGGATCAACGTGTGTCTACCCGGCGCGGGGAGGCATAGGTAAGCTATTGAACCCCATTCGTGATGGAGACCGTGGCTTCCAATTGTTCCCCACGAACGAGAAATTCCCAGTACGTGCGGGTCATACGTTCGCACTGATTACATTCCTGCGCTTTGTAAAGCCCCCCATGGTCGGGTGACTTGGTGGATTATATATACAAAAAAGCAGCCGGAATCGCAAAGAACAATGAAAAATCAACGTGGAAACCGACTGAGACGGTGTTTGGAAAATTAACAGTCAATGTGACTCACAGGTGCGTGTGGACTGTACACAGGAAAGCGACTCAGGTAGGGAGTTGGGGCGGGCACATAAGGGCAGTGCGTACTGAGCGGCGCCGTTCAACCCGTCCTTCGCTTTGGAAGGAGAAAGCGCGCACGCGCGCTCCTCCGGTTTTCAGTCACGGACAATTGTATGTTGGTTCGTAGCGTGCATTGTTGCAATGTTACTTTTCTTGGTGGTTTATTAAATTACGGATTTTTCAAATGTTTATTTTTTCCTCTGTGCTTAAAAATCATTTAAAAAGCGGCCTGATTATGCGGCGTAGCATTGGCTAGTATGGTTTAAATTAATAGAACAGTAGATTCCTGCTACACCTTCAAAGCAAATAAAGGATTTCTTTTTGCCTCTACCATGCCATTAGTTGTAAAATAAAAATACACGATTTGTTAATGCTTTGTGAGTGAAAAGTTGTGAGCAGTCAACTGTCAGTTGAATGAGTTTAGCAAATGGCCAGATTATTCACTTTTTAATACAGTGCCATATCCAGCCACAGTAAAAGAATGGAAGCTTCACTTTTATCCTTTTATTGTTATGAGCAGGGCTATAGTGGTCCATCCAACCCTCCATTTTCTGTCTGGCATATATAGTTCAGTGTCGTTGGGGGTCTGTGCCTATCCCAGCTACACTGGGCACAAAGCAGGTGTCAGCCTTAGATGGGGTGCTAACCTTGCCCACATCTGACTACATATCATTTTGAAATAAAATTAGTTTAGTTAGCGTTTTTACATTAGCCAGAAATTTCTGCAGTTACAGTTAGTCCAGTTCAGTGAATAATTCTGCATTAATGTACATAGATAAGTATTAGCAAACACTGGTCACTTTTGTGAGATAACTTGAAGACATCAAAACAGAAGCAGTCTTATGGGAATCTTAAAATAATCTTAAAATGTTTGAATTCCCAAAGTTAGTGCTAAAGTTGAGACAAATCCAAAAAAAGGGGGTAAAGATTTTGAACATTGAAACATCAGGTATTTGACATTTGAAATTTTAATTAATTTAACTTGTGGATTAAATATTACTGTTCAGTAAATGTTACTGATCATCTAACATATCCTCCATACACTGACACTAAATCTCAAAGGAGCAAATGTCACAATCCTGACAAAGTGGTTTTCTGACGAACTTGAACTGAAGGATGTGTTCTAGTAAAAGCAATTTTAAAGAGTTTGTGTTAATTAAAATATTTGGAATTATATTGATATTTCTTAATTCATGTTGCAAAGACATAATGTTTGAATTTTTGTAGCATTGGCTTTAAGCAGTATTTATTTTTTAGTTAATGGAAAGAAACTGTAAGTGAATAAATTTTAATATGTGCACATAATATGATAGTTTGGATACTCTATGATGATAATAAAATCATTCTTTATAAAACCCATGTTAAAATTACCCAAAGCTAAAACATGATCCAATTTGTTGTTAACCTTGGAGGAAAATCGCTCCCTCTCTGATACACATGAAATTCAAGTTTCAGTGTATATACTTGTTGTAAAAGTAAGTATGGAAACATAAGGCTTTCTATTTTTTTATTCTATTTTAAAGTGCACTAAAGTAGTATATTAAAGATTCATTAAAAAAGAACTTAAGGGGAACATAACAAAAATGAAAAGACATGCTTACATTCAAAAAGTATTTGTAATACCTTGTTAAAACCCCAAAATATCATATTTTTAGGCAGATAAATATATGTCACCTTTAGGTTTATATATTAACAGGTATTTTCAAAATATTTCAATATTTTTGCAAGGTTTTTCTGGATAACTGCTGCAAAAGGGAAATACTGAATCGAGAAGTCTTCTGTGTCAATTCCCCTAACTGCTTGTTTAAAGTCATTTTATGTCGTTTGCAGGTAAGTTTTACTATGCTTTCATTTACATTCTGTTTATTTGCCTGTACTTTGCTAACTAAGTGTGATATAATGATGAGGGCATACAGACATAATTGACTTTTCAGGTCCTGCTTCGGAATAATGTGTCACAGGCTGTTGAATCTTACAGTATTAAAATGATAAATAATACACCTTCCTTCTGCTTCACTCTTAATTAATAATTTTTCCTTTTTTACCTGCTGATTTTACACATCACTGGAAACGAGAAGCAGTAAACTGGTTATTAATCAATTGTTCACTGCATTATAAAGTACTAAAATACTACTTTTTGTTATATATGATTTTATTTATTTTGTATTCTATTCTACACTAACATGGTCATGTTGTTGAGGTAATGGAGGACTTCCTGGGCACCATACTTTTCAGGACTGTAATATGGGACGTCTGCACACCCATTAATGCTTATGAAAGCTCACAACAGGTTGTTCTTTCTGAGACAGTTAAAATTTAAAGTATCACAGAAAGCAAAGAAGCTCTTGTACAAGTCCAAGAATGAGTTTTGACTAACTCACTCATAGATGGTATGGCTGTATCTTTGTCAAGTTCAGGTAGAAGTTAGACAAAGTGGCGTGTGCTGCTACTAAAATCATTGGTTGTCATGTCCCAAATGTGGATTTAATATATTGCTGCAGACTGAAATCAAAAGCCAGTAAGAGCCTATAACATCCAGCCAACAAACCATTCATTTTCTATTACGCTGGCACTGTACACATCTCCGGTCAGTCAAGATGGAGGACTACTAAAATTCTTAATAGTATTTAGTTATGAGCTGTGAGATGCATGAACTTAACACCTTTCCCTTAATGGTTATATTCAGTAATGTGATAAAGATGTTGGTTGTGGTCTGTTGAGACGGGTCCTTATTTTGTATGATAGGTATTATTGTTTTAACTGCATAAGCTTCACCAGTCCAAATTAATTGGAACTGATGTAATGGAAAATTAAATAACTGAATTTCCAAAAACTTATGTTGGTTTGTAAACACATTTCTTCATAATCCACTAAAAGAAAAGTATAAAAAGTTAGGCAGATTTAAATGTTTGTGGGGTGTTACAGTAGTTTACTTAAAATAACAGTGCTGGCTGTTGCTGCTCTGGATAAATTTGTGAGATTTCAAGTTGGCACTCAACAAATAAAAAATCTGGTTATATTTTAAAGATTTAGTATGTGACTTAAGGGGTGGCGCAGTGGTAGCGCTGCTGCCTTGCAGTTAGGAGACTCGGGTTCGCTTCCCCGGTCCTCCCTGCGTGGAGTTTGCATGTTCTCCCCGTGTCTGTGTGGGTTTCCTCCGGGCGCTCCGGTTTCCTCTCACAGTCCAAAGACATGCAGGTTAGGTGGATTGGCGATTCTACATTGGCCCTAGTGTGTGCTTGGTGTATGGGTGTGTTTGTGTGTGTCCTGCGGTGGGTTGGCACCCTGCCCGGGATTGGATTCCTGCCTTGTGCCCTGTGTTGGCTGGGATTGGCTCCAGCAGACCCCCGTGACCCTGTGTTCGGATACAGCGGGTTGGAAAATGGATGGATGGATAGTATGCGACTTAAATGCAATTGAATTGCTTTTCTTTAATCACTTGTAAAAGTTAGCCTGGCCACAGACAGGCACGACAACGCAGTGTCCACAACACACATGTTTATTTACAGCAATATGTACAATTATTATTTACAGTTTACAGTCCTTGCTTCCTTTGGCCACCTCCACTCCTGTCCCGCAAGCTCCGTCCTTCTTCCATCCAACTCCGGCTCCTTGATTGGAGTGAGGCAGCCCCTTTTATCCCATCCTGGATGTGTCCCAGGTGCCTGGCGATGAACTTTTGGCAGCACTTCCCAGTGTGGCAGAAGTGCTACCCTTGCACCCGGAAGCACTCCGGGCATAAACCATCCCTGGTCTGTCGGCACTTCCTGGTGTCCCGGAATGCTGTCCCCCAGGGATCAAGGACCGGCCGGGTACCCAAGGACAAGAAGTGCCTCTCTCCCGGTTCCACCTTCCTCCAGCCATCCTGTCGGGGCAGGGTTCCTGGCCGTCTATCACACACTATACATTCCTTAAAACCTCAAGATCTCATTATATCAATTTCCATTTTTCTATTCATCCTCTAGAGACTTTTTATGGTTGGAGTGTATGAGCTAATATTACATATCAGGCTTTAATAAATCATGAATTTAACTCCAGTCCATTGTCGTTTAAAATCATGCACAAAGTGTGCCAGTAATAGTTTCATAAGTGTGAATGTTTACTTGAACATTAGAGAGATGCATTGTTTTGAGAAGTTGTTTAGGTACAAGAAACTTAATGTTACCAAATAAGTGGACACCTTGGGCCAAACAGTGATGACATCTAAACTTGGCACAGGGATAGCTGACAGATGGGGTACAAAAGAAAATTGATTTCAGGGTTGTGCATCATAAAATGTCTTTGATATAAATTGTAAAATCTAGTTTTTTGAAGAGAAATCTCTAAAGGGCCATTTTTTTGTGTTTTATTTAGTTAATACGTTTTTAAACATATATTTTCTTTTCAGCCATTTGTACCTTCTTTTATTAGGTATGCAGAGTGATAGTTGTTTATTTTTTGGTATGTAATTTAGGTGAAACAAGGCCATAAACCCCTTAGTGCATAAGGGATTAAAACAGATTGCAACACCAGATGAAATCTGATTATGTTTCAAAGGACAAAAAATTGAAAATTCAAAAAATGATTGTGCCATATGTTTAGGGCACTTAAGATGAAGAATTAATAAAGAAATGTATTTAGCTTGGTTTTCTTGAATTAATTACAGGATCACCTTAAGCAGTGTCCATATGAATCTGTACAGTGCACTAACAAAGGATGCACAGTAGCACTGTTTAGGAAGGATTTAAAGGAACACATCAAAAATGAGTGTAAATATCGCCTGGAGCCATGTTCATATTGTCAGACATACGTAATGGTATTGCAGGTAAAGGTAAGGATTTCTTCATTAATGCTATTAATGATATTATCTGTGCTTTTTCTGAAAGTGTTGTGTTTATTACAGGGCTGCAAGCAGCTGAACCCTGTCCTAGCAGATTTAATTACAAAGCAGAACCCAAACCTGGATGGCACGCTAGTTTGTTTCAGAGCACATTAAGAGTGCCATGTTTTATAGTATACTTGCTTTTGAGATGTGGTATACAAATGGAATACAATAACTGACACAAGGAAGAGAGTGGTACTAAAACACAGACACTCTCCATCAGACTTATTGAACACTTTCTTTAACTCTGTTTGCAGACACACGAACAGTACGAATGTCTGGAATATTTGGTTCCATGCCCAGATAAATGTTCAGAATTTGTGAAACGAAGTAAGGTAAGATGTGACTGTGTTTTGTTTATTATTTTTTTTTTAAATCAGATTCAAAATACTATTTTTTCAACCCAATATTACTTGTTACTTACAGTATAAAAGTATTTATTTAAAATATATCTGTTGAAGCAAATTGAATAATTACTTGATTAAAATATTCAGAATATAATTTTTACAGTTTCCTTTGCTTGATTTGACCTGAGAAGCCTTTTGCTACTTAGGTCAGATCTACTAAAGGCAACTTAAAAATTAAATTTTAAATATTTTAAAGTCTTTTTCTTTTATTACCTTGTATGTCATTCTTGTAACAATCTCTTGTGATCATAGCATTGTGGTGGAATTGTAGTACATTTACATGTTGCTTAGCATTCTAAAAAATATTTTTTTTATTAATTTTTCCTCAGCTTGCTGATCACTTCCACGAGTGCCCAGAAGTTGAAGTTGATTGTATCTACAAGAAGTATGGCTGTACTGTCAGGGTTGGTATAGATTATTAAATCAGTCGGTCATTGTTTTGTGTAGTACTGATCATGGTTACTGGCATGTACTTGTACCTGTCTTTAATTTAAAGCAAAGACATTTCAGGAATCTGCTAGCCCTGCCATTTCAACTCCAGTTCCTGAACATACTACTCCTTTATTGTACATGTAAAAAATCACAAAAAGAAAAGTTAAAATATATTGTAGGCATTGATTATAGATTTTTCTTATTTTACTAAAATCATGTATTTTCTGAACTCACGTTTCCCCTTACAGGTTCGTGGGGAGCCAGAGCCAATATTGTTAGTTCCAAGTGTGAGGCAGGAATCAGTTATAAATAGGATTATAGTCCATCACAGGTCACACATAAATGAACTCATTAATTATGCACCAGCTAGAATTCAGACTTAAATACTCAAAAGGGGGGCGGCACGGTGGTGCAGTGGTAGCGCTGCTGCCTCGCAGTTAGGAGACCCGGGTTCGCTTCCCGGTCCTCCCTGCGTGGAGTTTGCATGTTCTCCCCGTGTCTGCGTGGGTTTCCTCCAGGCGCTCCGGTTTCCTCCCACAATCCAGAGACATGCAGGTTAGGTGGATTGGTGATTCTGAATTGGCCCTAGTGTGTGCTTGGTGTGTTTGTGTGTGTCCTGCGGTGGGTTGGCACCCTGCCCAGGATTGGTTCCTGCCTTGTGCCCTGTGTTGGCTGGGATTGGCTCCAGCAGACCCCCGTGACCCTGTATTTGGATTCAGCGGGTTGGAAAATGGATGGATGGATGGATACTCAAAGGAAGTCCATGCCGATGTAGGGAGAATATGTAAACTCTACCAGACAGACACAGGGTTAAGAATCAGACTTGAGTCTGTGAAGCTGTACCTGGACTTTGTCCAACAAAAATTTCTGCCACTTGATGTTGAGGATTTTTTGAAAATGCCAAAAATCAGGCTCATGAAAAAAGAAGATTTAGAAGTCATTACACCTGAAATTTTATTTTTTGGCATTGTCAATTAACATTGATATTTTATTTTATTTCACGTGGTTAGTTGTAAACTCTGTTTTGTAAAACTATTATACTAGAAAAGTATACCATTCAAAAGACTTAAGGAAGTATCTGAAGAGTTTCCTATCTAAATGTTGTACACAGAATCCTTTTTAGCCAAACAGAGAAATAGCCTTTTGGGTGTGACTAAATGCATTAGAGAGTGTTGACAACATAAAATATTCAAGTTAATTAAATAAGTTAACTCTTACGGATGAGTTTGGTAGTATTATTTTATTTGCTGCATGTTTTCTGTTTAATGCCATGCTGCCCTATGATACTATAGTTACAGTTACAGTGTCCCACCAAACAGAAAATGAGCAGTTTTAAGAAAATAACTAATAAAGAAGACAGAAGCCATACCGTCAGGATGTGTTAGCTTGCCTTCCTTTGACCCATTTCTTGATACTTTTGTATAGTATGCATCATTAGTCAGAGCAAAATGAAAGTTTATGTATATGTTTATTTCTAGTAAACAATTGAAAATAATCCTAAACCTCAGAACCTGGTCTTTTTTAAAATTTCTGTCTGCGTTTCAAATGTCAGAAGTTAAGGGGGTAAACATCCATTTTGATTTTTAAGATATGCCAGTTGTTCCAACATCACATAATTTCTTTAAATGAGTCAAGGGTAAAATTTCACTGGTTTCACAAGAGTTTCTATTTGATTGTGGCAAGGTGCTTATTTTTTTTTTATGTCAGATTCTAAAAATGACCATTAATTTGAAAGAATTTGCTGAATGCAGCTTTAACCAATTTCTCATTACTTTTGTCAGTTCAGTTTTTTTCCATCATTTATCACATTTTTCTGTATTTTTAAGTAGGAAAAACGTATTAAAGTTCGGGCTCATGAGGACACAGCTCTGAAGAACCACTTGCTTCTTGTAGTGGAGAATAATACCAAACTGGAGAAACAGGTAAGAACTTATATTAATTATCAATTTGGAAGACTTTGAAAATGTTGCTTTCTTTTAGTCAGTTACAGATAAACAGTGATGCCTTTTAATATTGATAGAAAATAAAGGGTACTACATCAAGTATAAAATACCTATACCAAATTTCTTTTTTCATTTATGTGAAAAATAAATTTCTAAATAGAAAGGTTTTGCTGATAACTTGAAAGAAACAAGTCCTATATTACTACTAAGACTCTATTACGTGGGCAAAGTCTAAAAATTGTTTATAGTGAATTCAAATTAATAACATTTATATTTTTTTCATCAAGTTATAGTATGTATTTTAATACAGTTTCTACATTACCAGGACTAGTTATCTCGGAACAAAGTGGAAAGTACACTACCACTGATAGACCTGTGTTTGAGATAAAGGAATGTGTCAACTGTGTTATTTACATGTGAATGACGTCATGTAGCTTAACAACAGTCTAGTGATTTTTTAATATATATACAATAACTTCATTCTTTCAGAATTTCTTTGTTGTTTTTTATTTTTTTTTTCCTATTTTTCCTTTAAATGACAACAATCATTTTTCAACCTCGGTCTATTCTCTGTCTAAACTCTCTTTTCTAATGTTTGTTCTCATACAGATAACAGGCCTTAAGGAGACTCTACATGAAAAGCATAATGAAATACAAGAATTAACAAGAGTTGTTGACAAGATGGAGAAAGAAATCAAACCCCTTGTGCAGAATGTTACTAGAAATGACAATATGCTTTCAGCTATTCAAGTAAGTTCTTTATAATGTTAAAGCAGACGTGCAGTACTACTACTGTAAAATATTGTGTACACTTAAAGTATAACATCCTTTTCATCCTGGTAATTAAATTAAATTTGACATAATCCAAGGCATAAAGTTATATTGGGCACCATAAAAGTTAGGGTTTTTTGGTTTACACAACAAACAAAAAAGTACTAATTTGACAAAGATCTGGAAACATTCCTTAATGATTTTTTATAATACCAACACAATAACAGATTTTTCAGCCTCCTATTCATGCTGTTTTACCTCATTCTGAAGGTATATGATGGTGCAAGATTTGTGACATGGTGCATATGCTGCTTAATGCATCCATTTGAAAAGGGATAGACTGTAGCTACAAAGGACCGGCACATGATTCCATGATTTCATTCTGCTTATGCAATATTCTGACCATGTAATCTGAAGGGTACACCAGTAACTGATTCAATTTACCAGGCAACATTTTACTGATTGTCAGTCATCCATTTCTGGCAACCATATGCTCACCGTTCTTCCTATTCTTAGTTGTCAAGAGTGGAACCCAGCACAGTTTTCTATGGCTACAGCTCATTCAGTGTCTATTGCATTGTGTGTTCAGAGATGCCCATCTCACCACTACTGTTTTAAGGAAGTTGTTATTTCATCTGCCACCTAGGTTATTGAGAGAGACAATGTCCTGAGTAAATTGTCTTCCTCTTGCCTTCCACTCTATTGGCATCCCTGCCAGGTAAGGATCCCAATTCTGCTCTGGCTGGGATGCCAGTCTCAGTGTGTCATCTCTCACTTTGCCCCCTGCTCGCTACGCTCACCAACCCCCCAGCCTGCGCTACACGCCAGCCACTTCACATCTCTGCCACTCGCGTAGGTGGATTTCACTTTCACCAACCAACAAATCTTTTAATTCTCGCGGATAAGCCTATTCATTGGGAAGAAACACTACATTTCCCTGATAGCAACACAAATTAGACGATCTACAAGTCTCCGACTTAAAAGTTTAAAGCCGAACAATAACTAAATACTTCTGTGATATCATCTATGTCCATATATTCTATCTCTTTTTGCTGTTGCTGTTTGCTGTTTTGCTTTGTTCTGTTATTTCACCTAGTAATAATTTCCATTTGTTAGCGCTAATGTGATCTTTACTATCAGTTTTTTTGAGACTTTCAAATTTGAGTACTTTCATAATCTCTAACCTGCTCTGCATGTGTATCGCATCAACGTTTTTGAACCTCTTTATGATGTTCTACATTGTCTTCTACTCTTTGTGTTTTATTTCTGACCCTGCTTGAAGCTGAGACCGCAGGAAATGTGTCTGACAATAGCATTTACACGAATGAGAAGTGATTGGACCGTGGGTGTGGCTGTAAATGTTTTATCTCCAATAAATTCTCATCTCAGGATTTCCTTTTATCTACTGTATATATATAATTCACTAAGGCAAGACACCCATGGAAAGCATGCCGGAAGGGGCATGGATTCACTAAGCCGCCGACAAGTAAGACACCCATGGTGCATGCAGGAAGGAGCCACGCCCACCAACTCTAAGACCATTGGATACGACGACAACTTGCAGAACCGCGCCCACCAACTCGGACGCGACGACACAGGAAAAACGGCGTCATTTATGTTCGTCTGTCGTACAGTCCACATGCAGCTCTGAGCCTCGCTGACTGTTTATAGAGTCATGTTTCTTGCGGAGGTGAATCGCTATATGCAGCGTGTAAAACAGTTTGCGAGGGATATCCCATGGGATCCTTAAAACAATCCTTTAAAACTGAGGTTAAAACACAATGAAGGAAGCAGTCTTTAAAATCCAATAAGCCCTGTCCCTCTGTTTCATTACCGTCTCACCTGCTTCACCAATGCAGGCCCTGCAACAGTCGAGACGCTCTCTCAGCAGCTGACCTTCTCTGTGCCTGACCAGTTCACACAGAGGCACCACACGACGCGGCAGGACTATCTAAGAAGTGGCATGTTTGTCGCGGATGTGAATCGTTGTATGCAGCGTGTAAAACAGTTTCTGAGGGGTTTCCCATGGTCTTCGACTCGGTGGCCGGGTCTCTGTCAATTGCTCTTGCGGCCGGGCACATGACCAGGCAGTGTGTATGCTTCGAGTGCGAGGGTGGACGCGACAGGACCATCTAAGAAAAATCATGTCACGGCTGTGAATCGCTGTATGCAGTGTGTAAAACAGTTTGTTTGTCGCAGATGTGAATCGCTGTGTGCGGCATTTAGAGCAGTTTCCGAGGGGTATCCCATAGTCTTACAGTTGGTGGACGGGTCTCTGTTAGTTGCTCTTACGAGCGGGCACATGACCAGGCAGTGTGTGTGCTTCAAAAGCATGGGTGGACATGACAGCGCCATCTAAGAAGATTCATATTTGTCGCGGATATGAATCGCTGTATGCAGCGTGTAAAACGCTGTGTTGTATGTTGCCCTCTCCAGAGTTACATCTTTTCATTCACCTACAGTCATATACACAATGAAGTAACCAGTCTTTAAAAACCGAGTTTTTGGTTACGACGCATGACCGCGTGCACCATAGCGATCTGTTTTACACGCTACATACAGCAATTCGCATCCGCGACAAACATGCGTCTTCTTAGATGCTCCTGCACTTTGTACACACCCCCCTCCCACCTCGCTACTACCGTGGTCGGGTGTCTTGGTTGATTATATATAGAAAGGCAGCCAAAACCGCACAGAGCAATGAAAAGTCTACGTGAGTCACAGCTGCATCTGGACTGTGCAAAGACGACAACGACTCGAGTGACGAGTTGGAGGTGGGCACATGAGCTGGCAGTGCATACTGGACGAGAAATCGGCAGACTAGCATGACGGAGGGAGCGGAGTGGACGCCCTTCTCCTCTCCTCCCGTTCCACCCTCCGCACCTGTGCTCGTTCCATGCATTGGTACAATATTGCTTTTCTTGCTGATTTATTACATTACCGATTTTTCAAATGTTCATTTTCTCCCTGTGCTTAAAAATCATTAAAAAACTGGCCTGATTATGCGGCGTATGGTACACCGCGGGTTGGCTAATAATATATATTATATACAGTGCATCTGAAAAAGTATTCACAGCGCATAACTTTTTCCACATTTTATGTTACAGCCTTATTCCAAAATGGATTAAATTCATTTTTTTCCTCAGAATTCTACACACAACACCCCATAATGACAACGTAAAAAGTTTACTTGAGGTTTTTGCAAATTTATTAAAAATAAAAAAACTGAGAAAGCACATGTACATAAGTATTCACAGCCTTTGCCATGAAGCTCAGAATTGAGCTCAGGTGCATCCTGTTTCCCCTGATCATCCTTGAGATGTTTCTGCAGCTTAATTGGAGTCCACCTGTGGTAAATTCAGTTGATTGGACATGACTTGGAAAGGCACACACCTGTCTATATAAGGTCCCACAGTTGACAGTTCATGTCAGAGCACAAACCAAGCATGAAGTCAAAGGAATTGTCTCAAGGCACAAATCTGGGGAAGGTTACAGAAAAATTTCTGCTGCTTTGAAGGTCCCAATTAGCACAGTGGCCTCCATCATCAGTAGAAGAAGTTCGAAACCACCAGGACTCTTCGTAGAGCTGATCGGCCATCTAAACTGAGTGATCGGGGGAGAAGGGCCTTAGTCAGGGAGGTGACCAAGAACCCGATGGTCACTCTGTCACAGCTCCAGAGGTCCTCTGTGGAGAGAGGAGAACCTTCCAGAAGGACAACCATCTCTGCAGCAATCCACCAATCAGGCCTGTATGGTAGAGTGGCCAGACGGAAGCCACTCCTTAGTAAAAGGCACATGGCAGCCCGCCTGGAGTTTGCCAAAAGGCACCTGAAGGACTCTCAGACCATGAGAAACAAAATTCTCTGGTCTGATGAGACAAAGATTGAAGTTTGGTGTGAATGCCAGGCGTCATGTTTGGCGGAAACCAGGCACCTCTCATCACCAGGCCAAAACCATCCCTACAGTGAAGCATGGTGGTGGCAGCATCATGCTGTGAGGATGTTTTTCAGCTGCAGGAACTGGAAGACTAGTCAGGATAAAGGGAAAGATGACTGCAGCAATGTACAGAGACGTCCTGGATGAAAACCTGCTCCAGAGCGCTCTTGACCTCAGACTGGGGCGGCGGTTCATCTTTCAGCAGGACAACGACCCTAAGCACACAGCCAAGATATCAAAGGAGTGGCTTCAGGACAACTCTGTGAATGTCCTTGAGTGGTCCAGCCAGAGCCCAGACTTGAATCCGATTGAACATCTCTGGAGAGATCTTAAAATGGCTGTGCACCGACGCTTCCCATCCATCCTGATGGAGCTTGAGAGGTGCTGCAAAGAGGAATGGGCAAAACTGGTCAAGGATAGGTGTGCCAAGCTTGTGGCATCATATTCAAAAAGACTTGAGGCTGTAATTGCTGCCAAAGATGCATCGACAAAGTATTGAGCAAAGGCTGTGAATACTCATGTACATATATATATATATATATATATATATATATATATATATATATATATATATATATATAAGCAGACAAACTATTCAAAAATGTATGGGGTGGTAGCTCCATATTATGTTGTCCAGACACGAACAAAAATGATTTGACGTTCGTCTAAGGCAGGGGTGTCAAACTCCAGTCCTGGAGGGCCGCACTGGCTGCAGGTTTTCATTCTAACCATCTTCTTAATTAATAACCAGTTTTTGATGCTAATTAACTTCTTTAGCCTTAGCTTTAATTAGCTTGACTCAGGCCCCTTAGTTGTGTTTTTCCTTAATTAGCAGCTGGACAGTAATGAGACATAAAACAAGCAGGGCATGACCAGCTCACTTATACCCATCAAACAAAATCTGAAAATAAAGATGAAGGTCTCAGTAAGGTTGATCCCTCAGGTTACCAAAACATTTTAGGAGTTTTTAAAAAAAAAACAATATCAGCAGCTTTGGAAGTGTCTGCTGTGGCAAAAAGAGAGCAGCAACAAGCTGTGGAATTGAATAACGGGTTTAATTAACAGCAGAAATCAGCTTCTCATTAAGGAACTGGTTGGAGTTTGAAGCCCCAATTTAGCTGGTCAGCTGGTTGACTCGTTTCAGGTCTCATTTCTGTTTGGCTGTCATTTAATGAAGAAACAAATCAATTCAGAAGAATTAATCTTTAAAAACGGGGCTATTAAAATAGAGAGAAAAGAAGTTAATTAGCAGTGAAAACTGGACAATGATTAGGAAAAGGGTTAGAAAGAAAACCTGCACCCACTGCAGCCCTCCAGGCCTGGAGTTTGACACCTGTGGTCTAAGGGATCAAAACATCGTGGGCATTTATAGGGAAAAATGATTGCTGAAAATGATTGGAACTGGACATGGCGTCACAGCAGCAGAATGGAAGTGACGCCATAAGGTTGAGACTGGAAGTGAACTCATCAAAGGAAAGTGGGGTTGGCGTCTTTGTAGTGGGACTGGAAGTGGTATCTTCGTTGGTGGAATAGCCATTTTTGGGAGCCTGGATACGGAGAAGGTAAGCGTGGTGTTTTATTATTTTTCTTCCTTGGATCTGAAGATAGAAAGAGAGGGGCGTTAGTATCTGACACAAACCCCATGTCTCTCGGGATTTCACTCACCTCTGGGCTTGTTGGCTGTCTCTTAAACGTGAGTGTGTGACAATATATATAATATAGTACCTGCCAAATAATACAAAGAGTACACAACATGTGTTTCGCCCATATCTATGATCTGCTTCTCGAACTGAGAGGGTGAGGCAGATGTCTGCCGACTGGCTGAACAACCACAAACGTTACCTGGTGGGTAACCACCCAAATATCAGATTGTGATCAGACCTATAAAGGTAATACACCGATCTACACACTGTCAAGTAAGTGAACAAGCTGCCATGGTGCAACATCTGAGGCTTTGCCTTGGGCACTGATGTCCGAGATTCGAATGCTGCAAGGGGAGCCCCAATTAGGACTTCAGCTCCCCAAACGCCTAACACAAGGAGGCCTAAACAAACAATCTTTTATTGTGGGTAAACTGTTTAAACCAAGCATTTTCCACCACCATAGCCCCAAGTACAATATGAGAAACAGCAGACTCTTTGTCTTTTTTCTCTTAGTTACTGGTTAATGCCTCCTTTGCTCCTCCTCACAAGCATCATCCACCATCCTCCCGACTATGGCTCCCTGATGTGAGACAGGAAGCTTCTTTTATCTAATCTGCGGGAGCGTATCTGGTTATATAACGCTGCAGCTCTGAAGCACTTCCGGGTGAGGTTTAGCCCTACAGAGTAGGAATTCCCAAATCTTGCATCTCTCCCTGGCTGTCCTCATGGGAACCCAACAAGACTGTCCCCCCAGGATTGCGATACCCAACATGCCTTGAGGGCAGCCATGCCGAGATCTGAACCTCGACTCACCGCCATGTAGTGTCTTGGGGGAGACAAAGCCCTGTGTAAGCTGTCTCCTCTTGTCCTTCCACATCGAGGGCATCCCAGCCGGGCCAGACTCCCAGCCATCCCTCACAGTGTATTAGTCCTGGGAAAGTTAACGTGTTTACTTTTTGTGATTAATGTTGCCTGTTTAATGCATTAAAATATATTGACACATCCAGGGCCACGAGGCAAACGTCTCAGGCAGTGCTTTGGTCATGGTGGCATTTTCATGTAATTTGTTTTTTTAACATTATGAAACAAAAATTCAAATAAGTCAAGTGTGTACCTAAAGAATTATGTACACATCCAGTACCATATTTACAGTATATGCTACCTTAAAAATTTTATGAAAAAATATTTCCGTTTAAAGGTTTAGCATTTCGTATTATGTGGTTCACAACACTACACCACATGTCAATGCGTGGCACTGGTGTTCATTTTCTTGAATTATACATACTGACATGGGAGCAGGGGACTGGGAGGAAAGGGGGTGGGGATGGGAGTTTACGGCAGTCCTGGTGCAATGCTAGAGGAAAGTTGCAAAGTTAAAAAAATGATGCCCTCTCTTTTTTTCCTTTCAAATTTTTGTAAGAAGATTGAATCAATGTTATCATATTAGTGGTAAATAAGTTATCTTTGAGTGGAACTAAAAACAAAATAACTCTTTAGCATCTCTGTATTTAACCCACCAGTCTGCCAGCCAGCTTAAAGTGCTGACTGCTTTAATATAATGACAAAATTCTACGAAGTAGATGTGTAATGATAATCCATACGCATGTTCAAGTTTGTAGTATCTTCACTAATTTATGCAAGGAACATAACATAACCATCCAAGTAATGCACAGTGTCAATTTTTAAGTGAGATAGCAGCTATTCTTAATTTTACCAGGAGCAAAGGTGTAATTAGAGCAGTGTCTTCCAACTGTTTTTCTGTGGTGGCACACTTTTTGCAACCCGAAAAATCCCAAGGCACAATTCTACCAACCACAAAAGCACTAAATCTATACATATGCTAAACTGTCTGCAAAACAGCAATCACAGAGCTGCTTTATTGTCGGCTTCTCCAGGTAGTCCTGTCTCAACCACCTTAGAAGCATAGGAGCATGTCTCTCTCAGGTTAGGACCCAGGAGCACTACACTGTGATTTCCACGGTGCACCAGTTGAAAAATACTTGTACAGAGTATAATTATCAAGTCATTGATGGTGATGAACAACTGAGGATAGTACTTACAGAGTTTTAACACAAGTTTGATTGTATGTACATTTAACAGATACTTGTTTTTTCAGTTAAATCAGTCTTCATCAGGGCATTCAAAGTCAATAGCTGCTTTGATCATTTAATTTTTACTTTGACATGTCTGTGTCTCATATGCTGTGCACAGTAATTAAGACATTGGCCTCATCTTCTTATTGCCTTCTTTTCAACATTCCATTTAAGAAGGTTTTTAAATTCAGGTTATACTTTCTCAGGTAGTGTTTTGTTAAAAGTTCAGTTTTAAGGTCATTGTTTAAGTTTGAACTATGCCTTTTTAATTCCTTTGTACCTAGAACATGTTTATGGAGTCTGAAAGTGTAAGATTTATCATACAAATATAACTATGCAGCCTCTTACCATTGGTACTTGAATATAAGTCAAGGTTTGAAGACGACATATCTTTTGTGGGTTCTAGTGGCCACTTTAAAAGTTATCATCTTACAATGAATAAATGAAGATAACTGCAATAAGGCAGCTCTAGAAATACTTTAATATGACTTTGAATTATGCAGTTATTTTTTCATATACAAGAAATGGCAGAATTAATTTCCCCTTTTAAATATCAGAAGGCAACTGATAGAACAAAATTCTAGGAACAAAAAAAAAGGAAATGGTGGGTGTAAGCAGTTTTCATATCAGTGACAATGCAGGCCCACTTAATTGCCCATTGTGTACTATTACTACAATTAGTAATAACAAATTAATTTTTTAAAAAGCGTTCCTCCTTTGTTACTCTGAATTAAGAAGTTTATAATTTGCTGTTTGGGTTTGCTTAAACAGAAATCACTTGAAGACCAGAAAGAGAAAGTATCCAACATCCATTTACAGTTACAGCAGTTAAGCAGGTCATTTAACCAAGACCCAAGCAGAAAAGAATTTGGGCATTTAAGAATCTCAGTAGATAACCTGCGGCAGCAAGTATCCGTTATTGAGTCACTCCGAGATCGCTTAGGTAAGTGGAACTTGACTTAGTTTTATAAATGTTTTTATATTGCTAATCCTTTTTTGATTCAGTCTATTTATTTTCTCATGGGGGGAATTTAAGGGGTGGCTGGGTCGGGGGCCCTGCCCACTCAACAGTTGCAGTATGTTAACTAAAACCCATCTCCAATAAATGTTACTTTTTCCTCAATTTGCTTTTTTTAAGTCACAGCTACTGTACAGTAATGAAAATACGTTAGCAATCAAAAGATTGATAATTAAATCCATCATACCTAAAGTAAATATCTCTTCTACATCCCCTATCTTTAAAATAAACAGAAAAACATTCTGTATGACTTTGGTTATGAATTAGTTTACTATTTCAAATTTAGCTTGTATATTTTGATTTTTTTTCTTGTGTATTTTGTATTCTACGTACTTTTACATGTCTCATAGCTGCCAATGGCTGCAATCTGATATCTTAGTAGTCTGTACGGGCTAGAGTTGTGCGCGTGTGTCATTGTTCCCATGGCATATGCCTGAATGGGCTGCCTGTACAAACAGAGATGCTGTGATCTGAGCAAACACCTCTGTCACACGTTACACAACACCATAAAATACACAATAGGTATAACAATGAGAAAGTGTCTCTTTGATAAAGTAAATAAAAAATTAAAAACTGAAATGTTACATCATGCATACTTTTTCCCAGTTTTTTAAAAAAATAAAAAAAGTACTGTACATATTTGGTCATAATTACAACGAGCAGACAAACTGAAAAAAAAAATGTTTCTGTTATTTAAATATCATTAACGGTACAATGTATCCATCCATCCATCATCCAACCCGCTGTATCCTAACTAAGGGCCACGGTGGTCTGCTGGAGCCAAACCCAGCCAACATAGGAAACAAACCCCAGGCAGGGTGCCAGCCCACCGCAGGGCACACACACACCCACAATTTAGAATCGCCAATGCACCTAACCTTCATGTCTTTGGACTGTGGGAGGAAACTGGAGCACCCGGAGGAAACCCACGCAGACACGGGGAGAACATGCAAACTCCATGTAGGGAGGATCTGGGAAGCGAACCTGGGTCTCCTAACTGCGAGGCAGCAGCGCTACTCACTGTGCCACCGTGCCTCCCCGGTACAATGTACTTTTTTGTAATTTAAACGTTTTCAACATGTTAGTGTAAGTGCAGTTTAGTTTATATTTTAACTGTATGTAATCAACAATTTTTATGTTTTTTGACCTGGGATATGATTTAAATATTTAATAGCATGGTTGATAATATAACAAATGAATGCAATTATTTTTTATGAATCATTTGCTTCCCCTTCCAGCCTATATGTCAGCCTCTGCCCATGATTGTGCTCCACTTTATTCCTTGTCAAATAGTAGATTTTTTACTTTATGTTAGGGGTTTTGAGCCATAAGGAATTCAGATTAAATGTTTAAGTTGTTCAAGATATTAAAAATAACTTGCATCTTATTTAGACTTAATTTTGATTCGTGCGAATGCTGTCCTGCTCTTTAGTGGTGACCTAACATTGTCATGGAAATTTCACTGGAAATGAATGGCATGCAACATCACTACCAGTATGGGATAAAAGGTCAGGATTATGCATTCACTGACCTTCTGAGTTTGCGTATAAATCTTAACACTTGGTTAGTGGTCCTTTTCAATTCTTAGTTTTCCTGGTTGACAAATTTAGTGCTTTGTAGCTTGTTATTTTTGATAAGCATTTTCGTTTTGAAAAAAGATAGAACATCTACTTGGTTTAAACCTTCTACCATTTATTTGACTATGCCATTTTTTCTGGTCCTATTCAATCACTTTTGCCTTCAGTAGAACAGATCTATCTTAATCAAAATAAATATTTTACCCATTGCTTTCTAAAAGTTGTGCAACATAGAACTTGATATAAAGCATTTAAATAATTGAAGCTTTTCAATCTTGCATGTATTTGTTTTAGCAAAGAAATTATTAGAATAGATATACAAAAACAAGTCCTTAATTTTATTATTTTTTACTTGGACTGATCAGAATATGTGCTTGAAATTATGTACAAAATTAAAATGTCTTTAAAACTGTTTTAGCATATCAGTGTATGTGGAATACTTTATTTACACCACTGTTTATGGATTAAGACAGGAGAACACGATTAATGGGGTGATAATTTGTTTTTTTTGATGCTGTGCCTAATAAGCAAGCAATACGTTTTGAAAAAAGATAGAACATCTACTTGGTTTAAACCTTCCACCATTTATTTGACTATGCCATTTTTTCTGGTCCTATTCAATCACTTCTGCCTTCAGTAGAACAGATCTATCTTAATCAAAATAAATATTTTACCCATTGCTTTTTCGATACTTTTTTTTTAAAGATGAACTTTATAACTAATATAGAAGACTATTTTGTACATTACTCTTTATTGTATAAGAATTTATTAGTTTTCACACTGCCATTTTGTTTTCATGGCTGTTGACATTTTGCAATGCTGATTATAAATTTGACACTGATTTCTTGTGCATAGGCAAGCAATTAATTTTACATAATTTGACTGTTGTGACACAATACGTGAATTCCACTTGTTATAAATCATTTATGAGTTTGACTTCTTCCCAAGTGATGAAGAAGCAGCAAAGTAGCTTAAAGATTTGGAGAGAGAGAGAGAACATAATTTCTGTATTAGATTTTCCCAGTTTCCTTGCAGTGGATTTAGAGCTCTGTGAAAATCCAACCATTTTGTGCTATGTGCCATGGAGCCAGTCCCATTCTACATCTAACAAGCCTCCCTGCTGAAAGTTTTTTTTTTTATTTCCTATTGCATTGGAAGGTCCATAAGCTCAAAGAGAGAATGAGAGAGAGAGAGAGCAGTTGGGAGCATGCAGTGATACAGTGTGTTGCCATACCTACTAGACGATGAACCACCTGAGCATCCCAATTTTAGGATCCAAGTGCAGCCATGCAGTGGGTGACATCTCAGTATCACACTAGTTCAAATGGAATGGAATAGTGTGAGGTTTTTTGCAGTGGGCTTCAAGATAAATATTAATAAGAAAAGAAGAACCAATGTTTATTTTTTTTACACTCTGGCGCCGAGTATCTTCATGTCATGATTGATAAGTAAACTATACAGTTTAGTTTCCTATTGAAAAATAAGAAAAAAAAATATTTGTGTTTTATAGAAGGTCATGTCTTATGGATATGCTTACAATGTTATGGTTTGCACTTCACCCTTCAGGGAAAAAAATGTGACTTTGTGCAGCTGCAAAATTTCACTTAGTACTTCAGTGTTCTGTAGGGTCCATACAACACAGAAGAAAAGATGAATCAAACGTATAGTACTTGGAGTCTGTCAGTGCACAACACTGCTATGTGAAAATAAATTGATTTGAACATAGTACTAGGTTTATATGCTGTATAAATATCTTGACTCTGCTAGTTGATTACTTAAAAAGCATTAGTAATACTAGTAGTAATGGTTATCTGATGAAAGGAGTGGGGCGCACAGAGTTACTAAAACATGTTCATATAGCAAAATGTGAGTGTTGCCATTTTGTGCATTCATTCAATTTCCAGATATTACTTTTATTTTTCTCATTCTTTTTTGTTATAAAAGGACCACATTTAATTTGCTGTCTATGCACAAAGACGCTCTGCAGTATGCCCCATTGTCTTTGCTAGATGTAGAAGTGAGGTATTCTCAGTCTGGGCAGTTATTGCCATCCATAAGTGTTGTTTCCAGCTATATTTATATGGCTGTTAATGCTGCTAAAGCTAAAGTGCATATTAGCACAAAATATTCAGGTTAATAGGAATGTAGTCATTAATTGTATTAATACAATTTATTGTCCTCTAATTATTAAAATCCAGTCATTTCTATATCTATCTATCTATCTATCTATCTATCTATCTATCTATCTATCTATCTATCTATGTCATATAGTGCCTTTCATTTCTATCTATCTATCTATCTATCTATCTATCTATCTAGTGCCTTTCATATCTATCTATCTTTCTATCTTATTATATAGTTCCTTTCTAATTTTTCTATCTATCTTTCTATCTTATTATATAGTTCCTTTCTAATTTTTCTATCTATATAAATATATATATATATATATATTTGTTTTTTTTTTGCAGCCTCCTTAGAAGTACAATCTACACGTCATTCTGGACAATTAAATATACATGTTGACCAGCTAAACCTAAATGAAGAAAGATTTAGCTGTTTGGAATCTACCTCGTACAATGGAAAATTCATATGGAAGATACGAGATTATAAAAAGAAGAAGAAGGAAGCAGCAGAAGGTCGCATTGTTTCAATTTTTAGTCAACCATTTTACACAAGTCGCTGTGGATATAAACTAGGTGCAAGGGCATACCTGAACGGAGATGGCAGTGGCAAAGGCACACACTTATCCCTTTACATTGTGTTGATGAAAGGGGAATTTGACTCATTGTTACCTTGGCCTTTTAAACAGATGGTGACACTGATGATCCTAGACCAAAGTGGAGCTAAAAGTGACATTGTAGATGTTTTTAAACCAGACCTACATAGTGGTAGCTTTAAGAGGCCTGTGAATGAAATGAATGTAGCTTCTGGTTTTCCTTGTTTTGTTCCTCATACCACTCTGGAGTCTTCAAAACAAAGTATTTATATAAAAGATGAAACTTTATTTGTAAAGGTCAAAGTAGACTTAAATGGATTAGAGGAGCTCTAATGGTACCATTTCTGAAACATATGGTATCAAAAAAGTCGCTCAAATTTGTTTCTTTCTCAGAATCCAGTGAAACTATTTTACCAGTTAATTTAATGCTTTTAACAGAATTTAGGCTACTTCGGTTTATGTGTAAAATTGCAATGATGTTGAACATCTGTATGTGTTAAAGGTTGTGCAACATAGAACTTGATATAAAGCATTTAAATAATTGAAGCTTTTCAATCTTGCATTTATTTGTTTTAGCAAAGAAATGATTAGTTTAGATATACAAAAACAACTCCTTAATTTTATTATTTTTTACTTGAACTGATGAGAATATGTGCTTGAAATTATGTACAAAATTAAAATGTCTTTAAAACTGTTTTAGCATATCAGTGATGTTAAAAAATGTTAAGGATTTCTGTACATCTTGTATGTGGAATACTTTATTTACACCACTGTTTATGGATTAAGACAGGAGGACACGATTACTGGGGTGATAATTTGTTTTTTAGATGCTGTGCCTAATAAGCAAGCAATACGTTTTGTTGTTTTCACATTTTGGAGACATAATAGTAGTATTTTGTATTATGATTGCAGAGTGCTTAATGCCGATGCCTCATAGCTCCAGAATTCTGGGTTACAGCGTTGACCTGCTTGCTCTCTGCATATTTTGTTTCTCCTCTTGTTTAAAAGGGATATTTCTCACATCCTAGGGATGTTCAAGCACCATGTATGAATTAATATATACTTGTATATGAATATCCTAACTGACACATTGCATCCAAGGGTTGTCCCTGCTTTACAACCCTGTGATTGGCTGCGGCTGCCTGTATCCCTGAAATTATATTATTAAGTGCAAATTTTATGATCACCAATAGAAAAGGAAAGGTCATACCTTGATTCATGTATACAGTAAATGAATCATCTAGAGCTCAAACCTATCTGTTTTAAAATGGAAATGTAATCACTGTTGCTGATAGGCCTTTAATGCATAAAATGTTTAAAGTAAAATCTGTCAAATTTGCATTATTTACTTGTAGTCAGCTGTTGTTGCTATTAATATTAATGTGGTTTCTTTTGATAATGTTGGTAACTGGAAAGGAAAGAACGCAGCCTTTGCCAGGCCTTATGCTGACGTTCGTTGCTGCCTTTTCCTTTTAGATTTTTACTACTACTAGTGACTGAATTAAAGTTTATTATTTATCCCAAATTCATACATTTTCAGTTATAATTTAGTACATTTATATGTGGGATGAGCTTGTAAAGGCTAATATTTTGTTTACAGACTGGAAAGCAAGTATAAAATAACATTTCATGATTGTTCCAAATACTTTATTAAGAGAAGCCAGGATTATCTGTTAAAATAGATTTTAATTAATTTCTGTTAATGTTAGTTATGGTATCAGTGGTGATGTCGTGTTCGTATCAAACTGTCATCTAGGATACAGAGTGTAAATAACTTGATGAAAAGTATAACACCTGTTTACACATTCACAGGCTAGGGTCCCTTGTTTTATGGGGTTGCTCACACTTTTTGTGTTACATTGAATCTCTCTGTTTAAATTTTTTTTCTTCCAGAATGCTTATTAAAGCCTATGTGTACTTGAACCATTTGCATATTTATTTTTGAAACTTTTCTAATCACTAATACCATATTCCTCTGGAATTGTTACACTTTGCAATATCATTGACGTTATTAATTAGTCATCAAACCAATAAACTTTCCTGCCTCTTTCATTGAATTTACCTTTCCCTAAAACAAAAAAAGAGTCCTGTAGAGTATGTCTTTGTTCTACAGTGACATTTTATTGAACAGTCCTGTAACTTGAAACCATTCTCTGAATTCAATCAGAGCATGTGTCAGGTGGCTAACAAACAGGGACCTCCCATGTAATGTGGGGCTTATAAATAAACAGTCTATATCTGGCTAGTTCAGTTGTCAGGCCGAGCCCAGTTGGTTATCTTCACCTTTATATTCATACTGTGTCTTTTGAAGGACGTCAGCTTTCAAATGTGGAAATTGCGACGTGAGTTCATTTATTTAATTTTTATGTAACCTCAAAAATGATGAGACTGGTCACTTGACTAAGATGTTGTCATATAGGGTCAAGGTGTATCATTAATCATTTTAATTCATTGATTTTTATTTGTTTGTTTCTGTTTGTTTCAGCTCCACTAGAATTACCACTGGCTTCGAAATACAAGTCTGTTATTGAGGTATTTTATAAAGAAATTCCTTTGACAGTTTTTGCACCCTAAAAACTTTTATTTTAGCTATATTATAGGTAGCACTGTTAATGTATTTGGTACACTTGAATTACCTGCAATATATTTTGTTGTGCAGATGAATATCATCACAAAGCAAATACAGTGTGATAAGTATATTTTGTTACTAAGTAACACGCCTATTCCTTGCTAAACTGGAAACCACGATTAACCATATACTATAAAAAGATTACACCTGTATTTTATTAGTGTTTCCTGTGTAAATCATTATTGTTATGGTTTTACAATATTTTATTTTATTGTTGTTTAAGAATTGTATTTTATTTTTCTGTATTTTATGTGTGCTGTTTAGTTTTTAAGTGTCTGTGTATCCTCTGCTGTGTTTTGTGTGTCTTGTGAGTGGTTCCCCAAGAGGCAGGGCCACCTGCCTATCACTGTTACAGTGCTGCCCTCGGTCCTATAGAGGCTGAGAATTTAAGCAGTTCACCGACAAAAGCATGATAGACATATGAGCGCCGACAAAACCGCAAAGGACAAATGAGCGGCGTCAAACCCGCCAACTGGTTTTCGACAAATGCGTGCCGACAAAATTGCGAGAGAGGCCAAGAGAGTGGGACGCATACGTGCGCATTATGTACGCATAATGTGCTAGGTTATAATACAGTCAGAAGAAATCAATTGAATGATACGTTATACTTAGTCATCTGTCGTGTGCCACCATCCTACCATTTACAGATTGGTTGATAATTTCCATTGTGAACAAGACTTAACAGAACAAACCAGCAGTAATATACAAAGCGGAATTACCAGCAGTCAGGCAGCCAGCAAGTCTAAATATGCTCAACTATCAAGACGTCTTGCTGCAATTCTTCCTACATATGCAGGGCGTGATCTAAAGGACTATCTGCGAGCCGTGTCTCATAATATTGACTTCTAAAATAAACATTATTATATATGCTTTAAACTAGTAATTCATATTTAATGAAACTTTTGAACACTTTGTAAGTAGAAGATTTTGTGATTTTATTTACTTTTTCTTGTCAGCGCGATTTTGACGACGTGTTTTAATGGACGCTACTTTGTCGGCGCTCATATGTGTATCGCGCAAATGTCGGGTCACAAATTTAAGCAGTCCCTTGTGGTTCATTGAATGAGCTGGGGTTGGTGAGTTTCTTGTGTGATCAAACTGTGCTTTGTTGTGAATTTGCTGGTTTTTGACTTTGCCTTCTGGATTTGTGTTTTTGGGACTTGGCCTGAATTGCATTGTTGTTTAAGGCAGTCCCTTTTGCCTTTTGTGCTCCTATGATCTTATGTTTGTTTAAAATAAATATTTATGACTACAAGATTCATAATTGAAAAGAAAAAAGAAAGTTTGTGTTATGTTTTAGTCTTGTTACAGTGCCCCATGTGTATGGTTTTTTAGATGTTAGTGTTCTAATCTATGATGGAGGCATTCTCACTAGAAAAAACTAAAAGTAGTAGTAGTAGTATTGTCTTATGTACATTAGATTAGATTAGATTACATCTTTGCCTAAAGAACGGGCCTGGGTTGCCTCGAAAGCTTGCATATTGTAATCTTTTTAGTTAGACAATAAAAGGGGTCATTTTGCTTGACTTTTCACTACATTCATATGTACATTGAAATTGTTGTATCTTTGTCTGAGCAACATGCAACAATTCACCAATCTCCAGTGCCATGATAAACAAGGAATGTATTAAAATACAGTAAAACCTCGATTATCCATCAGGGGTCTGCACTGAGGCCGGGATGGATAAGAGGAAAGACAGATAACAGAACAGCTACTTTAAAAATGATATACAGTAGATTAGTCTAGAAAATAGTTGTATTTATTTACAAAACAAAACTATATTAACAAAATATAATATAGTATTAACAAAATTAATTAATTCATATAATATTGTAACAACCTGCCTAATAAACAAATCCAACTCAGACGTACTAGAGTTTTCTACGTTTTACTTGGAGTCTTTGTTCCATAACAAGCGGTGCCCTGTCATATCTGGATTACAGAGCACACCTCCAAAACAGTAAAAGAAAGCTTTCCCTACCAGTTAATTTATCTTCCGATAGTTACATTCTTTTTTCTGTATACTGCAAACACTTCTGCTTAGTGTCTCCTGACTCCCTACTCCTAACTTCTCCGGTCACTCATCTCCTAAGAGGCATGTCCTCCCCTTACAGAGCAGATGCCCTTCAGCCAGTCCCATCACTTACAGCATTCATTCCACCCTTTCTGCTCTCACACAGCATTTCACAAGCTGCCTGCAACAAAACATGACAGAACAATGCAGAAGAACATTAACATTAATCAACACGTTTTTCAATTTTGTCAGCATCACACTTTATATCAGTCACTGTTGTTCTTCCTACTCCACAAATTGGAGCAATACTTGAAGCACTTTCCCGTTTCATACGTTTAATAATTTCAATTTTTTTTTTGTGACAATTCCAACACCACACACACGCATTTATCGGCTAATACAATGTATAGTAGATTAATTATAGCAAAAGTGAAAAGCTACGAAACGCTATTAAAACTGAAGGTACATAACTGACACTGTGATTTCAAAATGTGGCATGACACTTGGTGCTGGGGAAGAAAATTATGCGCTAGCACAAGTAAGAGTTGATCCAACGTACATAGTAGCTTGCAGTGTACTACATGACAGTAGTAGTACAGTAATAGGTAGGTGCTGGCGTGTGCAATGGTTGTTTTTTGGGCCTGACGTTTAACAGAGACTGACATTTAATCAAGTGATGGATAATTAAAGTTTTACTAAACCTATTAATACTATATATCAATATCTGAGGTTAAACTTGTGCATTTTGCAGCATTTGTAAAATGCAAATAATTTATTGTTTTCCAGTGAAAAAATAGATGGACAATTTCCAAGATCTACTGAAGAATGTGCATCAAGCACTTAGGCATTCCAGCTGCCTTACAAAGACAATATGAATCTATTATCTTGACAGGAATTGGTTGGCATTTATCAGGCTTGCAAACATTCACTCACTTTGTAATTTACTATTGTCCCTGAAAAACAACTTGGGCAAGCGGTACTACTTGACAAATCACTGATCTCTGTAACACATTTAGGACTTAATTTGCAGATCTTCATTTGTATTACTATGTTATTATCTATCAAAGCATCCATCTACAGTTAGGTACTTACAGATAGCTCACCCTCTCTCCCCAGTTGTCCACTACTATATTCCTCTTAGCTAAAAAAGCAAGCAAATTCTGAAACTAAATATCAGTCCTTAATATGCATTGCCCTTTTAAGCAAACACACATAATTTATCTTTTTTATGCAGTGCTAACCCATGCCGGTGTTTTAACAGCTCTTAAAGCAGTTAGCAGTTGCATGTAGAGACTGGGCTGCAGTCAAAATGCAATGAGCATGGCTTATGAAGGATGCTGTGCATTTCACATAGATTCCATGTGAGAGTAACCCCATTTCTCTTTAATGTTCACCTACAGGGCAAGCCCTGGGTTGGTGAGTAATCTTTAGACTTCATTTCATCAGTACATCTATATTACTACACATGAAACAGTATTCCACATTCAGATACTTCTGCTCCACTTTTTATCCTATACAGACCAGCTTCTGTATTTGTGAATCAATTCAACAATGTTGTGATTTATACAAAATAAATCTACTGGTGTATAGTGAAATTGCAAACTCCTAATGGACAAGTGAAATGGAGAATTGAAAACATAAAACATTCATGCCTTGGTCACATATTAGTCACTTAAATAAACATAACAGTTTGAAGATAAATGATTTGGCCATCATGACATAGAAATACAAGTGAAAAGGGCAAAAAACGAAAAAAAAAAACAGCAGCACAACAGTGATAAAGGACTGGCATAAGAGATAGGGTTAAATTAAAGAGCACATTAAGAAAACATGATTTCCATGTACACATAATTAGTACAAATTGCATAGGCAAGAACATTACTGTTGGAAAAAATACATTTTATATTGTTTAAACCCATTTGCACCTATCTCATGACCATGTCCTGGAATAAGCAGATTGGGAAAGTTAATAGATAGATAGATAGCATGTATATGTTATATATAGTTTTTCCTTTGATTTGAGGTGTTTGTGTTATGCTTCATTTTATTGTTGCTTAATAAGCACTCATTATGGTTAGTACTTCTTTTACTTCACAGAAGTAATCTGTTATTCTTAGGGAAGTAAATTGATATTAAGAAGGATAGAGAAATGAATACATGTCATCAAATTAATTTGGCTTAACAGAAGCTTATTTGGTATTCTCCTAATGCATGGGCTATTAAAATCAGTTGGAGAATTCTCTGTCAGGAATGTATCCAGTGGTCGCCTGCAGTGCAGTAACATGCTGTTCATTTATCTATATTGCCATATTCAGATCTGTGGGTTGGCTACATTTTAAGTTGATTTGATGCCCTGGATATCTGATATGCTTGTTCAGCAGTTGACACAAGACTTCTAATTCTCTCATTATCACCTGTATAGAAGAAACACATTAGTGGCATTATCAATTTAAATTTTGACCTCTGTCCAAGCATTTCACTTTAAACATTAAAAAGCAATACTTTGTTTTCCCTGTATTAATCCCTTTGTGTTACTCTTTACTTTCATCCTGATTCTTCTTTAGTCCAAACAAATTTATTTTTTACCTTTTAGTATCTTGACTATCTCTCACATAACAGTGGCATAGTCTTTTCTGAGTTAAGTCTAAGTAAATCCAGGTTGCTTTGGTTGAGGTGCATGAAAAAAATGAATGAGGCATAAACAGAGCAACTGCATTACCTAGATATAAGAAGACACAAGAAGATCAAAACCCATAATTATTACAGGTCCCAACGGTAGCCTAATAAAAGGAAGTACACATGGAAAGCCTTATGAGCAAACCTACCTGCATCAACTAACTCCTAATGAGCTACAGTGATCCCTCACTATATCGCGCTTTGACTTTTCGCGGCTTCACTCCATCGCGGATTTTAAATGTAAGCATATCTAAATATATATCACGGATTTTTTGCTGGTTCGCGGATTTCTGTGGACAATGGGTCTTTTAATTTATGGTACATGCTTCCTCATTTGGTTTGACCAGTTGATTTCATACAAGGGACACTATTGGCGGATGGCTGAGAAGCTACCCAATCAGATCACATATTACGTATTAAATAAAACTCCTCAATGATATATACGATATGCTTCCCGTGTGGTGCTTCGCATACTTAAAAGCTCTAACAGCACCTATTGATTTTTGATTGTTTGCTTTTTTCTGTCTATCTCACTCTTTCTGACATTCTCTGCTCCTGAGGGAAGGGGTGTGAGCAGAGTGGCTGTTTGCCTAGAGCAGGGGTGGGGAAAGTCATTCCTGGAAGGCCGCAGTGGCTGCAAGTTTTTGTTCAAACCCAGTTGCTTAATAAGAAGCACTTATTGCTCTAGAAACACTTCAGCTTCATTTTCGTTGTCTCCCTCATTAAGATTTTGAACCCTTATTGCTTATTTAAGTCTTAAACAGCTGCATTCTCAGTGTTTAATTGCTCCTTATTAGCAATAAGATGCAAATGACAAAAGAAACCAGCAATTATCCATTTTGCTTGTTACCCTTTACACCTGTGTGTGTTTATCGTGCACTATTTGGTTTAATTAAATACTTGGAACGAAAGTGAAGGATTGAGAATTACCATCCGTTTTACACTTCAAAGTATTTGGATGATATCCTTAGAATGGAAAAAAAATCTAGGATATGAAAATGACTTGACATAGCAGAGTTAAAGCACTAACAAGCCATGAAATGTAATTATTGGCAAGGATTGTTTTCTAATTAAGCAACTGGGTTTGGAATAAAAACCTGCAGCCACTGCGGCCCTCCAGGAATGACTTTGCCCACCCCAGGCCTAGAGGATACGGGCGCTCCTCTCAAAAATGCTGAAAGACTACCTTCACATTGCTCCCTTTCTTACGGCCGCTTTATCGTGGTGCTTCGTATACTTAAAAGTCCAACAGCACGTATTGATTTTTGATTGTTTGCTTTTCTCTCTCTCTCTCTGACATTCTCTGCTCCTGACGCGCACTCCTTTGAAGAGGAAGATATGTTTGCATTCTTTTAATTGTGAAAAAGAACTGTCATCTCTGTCTTGTCATGGAGCACAGTTTAAACTTTTGACTAAAGGGTGTTATTTCATGTCTAGAGGGCTCTAATAATGTTAAAAAACGTATTTAGAAGGTCGTAAACAGGTTTTCTATGCTCTAACTGCGAAAATATTAGATTTATAAATAAAGAATCCTACTTTGTGGAAATTCATTTATCACGGTAGAGTCTGGAACGGATTTACCGCTATAAACGAGGGTTTACTGTACTTGATGCAATGATAATAGAGCACTGAAAAAGCATTCTCAAAGGTGTTGAAACACAGCATGCAAAAGCACAAAATATTGAGGTTATTGCTATTAAAATAACAAATAACTTTAAACACCAAAGTCTTGCTTTTCAAACAGAATCAGGAGAGCTGATCGTACTATACTGCCAGGTCTACATTTATAGGGGGAAAATTGCTGCCATGATGTCACACATTAACTCATATACAGTTGTGCTTGAAAATTTGTGAACCCTTTAGAATTTTCTATATTTCTGCATAAATATGACCTAAAACATCATCAGATTTTCACTCAAGTCCTAAAAGTAGATAAAGAGAAACCAGTTAAACAAATGAGACAAAAATATTATACTTGGTCATTTATTTATTGAGGAAAATGATCGAATATTACATATTTGTGAGTGGCAAAAGTATGTGAACCTCTAGGATTAGCAGTAGGTTTCAAGGTGAAATTCGAGTCAGGTGTTTTCAATCAATGGGATGCCAATCAGGTGTGAGTGGGCACCCTGTGTCATTTAAAGAACAGGATCTATCAAAGTCTGCTCTTCACAACACATGTTTGTGGAAGTGTATCATGGCACGAACAAAGGAGATTTCTGAGGACCTCACAAAAAGAGTTGTTGATGCTCATCAGGCTGGAAAAGGTTACAAAACCATCTCTAAAGAGTTTGGACTCCACCAATCCACAGTCAGACAGATTGTGTACAAATGGAGGAAATTCAAGACCATTGTTACCCTCCCCAGGAGTGGTCGACCAACAAAGATCACTCCAAGAGCAAGGCGTGTAATAGTCAGCGAGGTCACAAAGGACCCAGGGTAACTTCTAAGCAACTGAAGGCCTCTCTCACATTGGCTAATGTTCATGTTCATGAGTCCACCATCAGGAGAACACTGAACAACAATGGTGTGCATGGCAGGGTTGCAAGGAGAAAGCCACTGCTCTCCAAAAAAAACATTGCTGCTCATCTGCAGTTTGCTAAAGATCACATGGACAAACCAGAAGGCTATTGGAAGAATGTTTTGTGGACGGATGAGACCAAAATAGAACTTTTTGGTTTAAATGAAAAGCGTTATGTTTGGAGAAAGGAAAACACTGCATTCCAGCATAAGAACCTTATCCCATCTGTGAAACATGGTGGTGGTAGTATCATGGTTTGGGCCTGTTTTGCTGCATCTTGGCCAGGATGGCTTGCCTTCATTGATGGAACAATGAATTCTGAATTATATCAGAGAATTCTAAAGGAAAATGTCAGGACATCTGTCCATGAACTGAATCTCAAGAGAAGGTGGGTCATGCAGCAAGACAACGACCCTAAGCACACAAGTCGTTCTACCAAAGAATGGTTAAAGAAGAATAAAGTTAATGTTTTGGAATGGCCAAGTCAAAGTCCTGACCTTAATCCAATCGAAATGTTGTGGAAGGACCTGAAGTGATTTGTTAATGTGAAGAAACCCACCAACATCCCAGAGTTGAAGCTGTTCTGTACGGAGGAATGGGCTCAAATTCCTCCAAGGCGGTGTGCAGGAATGATCAAAAGTTACCAGAAACATTTAGTTGTAGTTATTTGGGGGTCACACCAGATACTGAAAGCAAAGGTTCACATACTTTTGCCACTCACAAATATATAATATTCGATCATTTTCCTTAATAAATAAATGACCAAGTATAATATTTTTGTCTCATTTGTTTAACTGGTTTCTCTTTATCTACTTTTAGGACTTGAGTGAAAATCTGATGATGTTTTAGGTCATATTTATGCAGAAATATATAAAATTCTAAAGGGTTCACAAACTTTCAACCACAACTGTAGCTGCATAAACTACATTACATAGGAAAGCACCTGTGACTTGATTCCTGGAAGACAAGGCAAGCTCACCAGTTAGACAAAAGTATTGATACTGACTCTGGGCTGCTGACCATTTTGGTATTGCTTGACCTGAGTGCAGCGTTTGATACAGTCTCCTGCAGTATTTTGTTAGATTAATTTCCATTGGACTCACTGATTTTCATGCAGAATTGAAATATTATACTTAATATACTATAACTCAAAAAGGATGAAAACAACTACATCAGACAAAAACAAAAAATTGGCCAGCCACATGATGTCTTCAACAGCCATTTTCTGACCCCACTTATCCATTTCAGGGTTTCAGGAGACCAGTGTCTGTCCTGGTATAATTGAGTACAAGGAAATAACCAGTCCTAGATGGGGCTATCAACAAACCTAGAAACTGGTCTAAAAGAAACGATTAATGATAATAATTTCTTGCCTTCTTACAGACTTTGTCAAGAGACACTGGAACTGTGATTAAGATTTCTAGGCTGTCTGCAGAGGAGGAGTTTCCAGAGCTTCATAGAAACTATACACTTATGGCCAGGGTGCTAACAGTGCCAATGTATAAGCGCCTTTGTCAGAAAGTCACAGAAAGTGGCTTCACCTTTGATGATGTTATACAGCCAGGTTTAGAAGATCCTGGTAAGTATAGTTTAAACATCATGAGTGGCCATTTTTTCCAGTTTACTATTATTGTGTGAAATGGAATATGTTGTTACTAATCTGAATGCTAAAGAAGAATGAGTAGCGCATGATATACTACCAGTTTAAGATAAGAGAGAGTGAGGGAGTGGAAGTGAGGAAGTTATGTAGCAAGGATAATTGAGCTGATGTAGTTTGAATATGTGGAGGTGAGCTGATGCACTGTGACACAGGCAGAGGAGATGAAGCCAAAATGGTTGGAAATACTGAAGGATGACATTGGAATAATGGGTCTCACCCTAAGGACAGGAAGATTTAAATTAAATGAAAGGAAGTTGAAGTACAGCAAACCAAACCTTGACAAACTCAGATGAAGGTCATTACACAGGGTAAGCTGTGTATTGCTACTATGGACTGCTACATTTAAAGAAATAATCTTGCACTGTTGTGGCTACAAACCATAAGGTTAACTAGTACCTGATAAGATCCAACTGATCTGATTGAAATGCTGAGATGTTTTAAGACAGGACTATTCTCGAGGTTTCGATAGTATTTGACAGTTATTAGGTATTAACATGGACCCATGCAAATATGCAAATATTTCTGTAAGCATCCTGGAAACCCTTAATTTTTTGTTTAAAATTTTCTTGTGTTATTGTTAACAGGATGTTAAATACAACTATTGGGATTAAGTTACAAACAAAGCCCTTCTGGAGACTGGTTTATTCACAGTAGCATTTCAGCCATTTGTGTGTCTTTGGTGTTGTAACTTGCATTATTCATGCTGTGATGCTGAATGTGGTTGGACATTGATAATTTGGGCAGTATTATGTGAAATGTTTTTATTTTACTATGTCACTTCATGTATCCATGGCTTACAGGTGGCAGCACAGAGTAACTAACTGGAGTAGTGGACAAGTTGATGAGAACCCCAGACGGGCAGCAGGTTTTCTCCTTTTGTTGCTGTTTTGCTCTTTGTATTCATCCTTTGGTGTTAACATCCAGGTGTGTCAAGATGGTAGATAGTCATTCTTCTTTCACAATGTGTCATTGATTCTTAATTATGTTTTATGGACACTTCTTTAGATTCAATGAAGACTTACTAAATAAAAAATGTACTCACCAAAACAATATACCCACTGGCCACTTTATTAGGTACACCTTGGTAGTAGCGGTTTGGGCCCCCTTTTAATTTCAGAATTACAGTAATTCTTCGTGGCATGGATTCAACAAGGTGCTGGAAGCATTCCTCAGGGATTTTCTTCCATATCGACAAATTTGAAAAGTGTTAAATTGAAATCAGGGATTCGCTGTCAGCCGTGACTTGATCAGGGAGATAGTGTTTTCCCGTTTAGTGACAGCATGTGCAGGTACCCCATTGATCTGCGCAGCTGATAGTTCTAATAAAGCAAGGTTGTAAAAAGAGGACTTCCAGATCAAGAAAGTGGCAGATTTGGGATTCTTCCATTAGGAAACTATTAGTCTTTTGCCTGCTATTGTGGCCAATGAGATAATGAGATGGTAGTGATGACAGAGAGTAGAGAAACCTAACAGAAGTACAGTGGTAGGAGAGCAAGGTATAGATACAGATAAAATGGAGGATAGGACCGCTGTAATCGAAGCCCAAAGAACAGCAGCAGTGGGACTTTTCCAAAATGTGTAGGTAAAGGTGCTCTGTACATTAGGGATTCACTGATGGCAGAGCGAATCAGGGGCTAAGCTCATCAGGAAACACTTCCTAGGGTAATATGGACAGTGTTGTGGTGTGGATGTTTGCATATATATTTTGTATGTCTTTATTTGTAACTTAACGCTAATGTCTATCATTGATAAGAACAGCAATGGTTTGATGGTTAAGAACCAGTCCTTTCTAATTTTATGACTGGGTTGGGAGAAGTGCCTCAAACCAGTTTGGCAAGTGATTCTCTGCAGTACTCTCTCAATCAACCCCCACAAGAAAGCCAGACTTCCTAGCTGGTGCACTTCACCTTAACAAATGGTTTTGGGGGCAGGTGTGAAGGTATCCTGTGCCCCACATGTCTGAAGTAAGTCTGTTTAGAATTGGCTTGTATCAGAAGCCTTTAAAGTACCATGACACCCTACTGGCTGTAGGTTTTGGACAGAGAATCTATAAATTTGCTTGCTTTACCCCTCTCTGTCTCTTACTAACTGATAAAGTAGCATCTCACACACCATAAAATGAAAAGAACAACACAATGAAGAGCACAGCTTGGCAGCCATATTGAGACAGGCATGCGGCTTGTTCTGAAGAAAGTTGACCAAAAAGAGACATTTTTTATTAACTAACAAGTCTGTGTGCCGCCTGAAACTACACATCAGCATTTATTAGGTTGTATGGTTGCCAATGTTTAAATGTACTTTGCTTATTGTTATTATTTATGCATATTATCAATAATACATTATTTACAGTGTAACTTAACTCCTTCTTGTATGTTACAAAGGCCACCAATTAATAATACAAAAGGAGAAAGTAGAGTAATATAGAACTGTACCAAGGCAAAACAGACAATTTAATATTGGATGTGTTGGTGATTAGAGTTCCTAGAGGAATTTGTAATGTTTTTAAAAATTGTGCTCCAAAACAATGGTGTTAAACGGGAAAGATCATTGATCCATGTTTGAGTGATGGGGATAGGTGTAGTTATGAAATCATAAAGGTGGGCATACAAAAAGGGAATATGTTTAGTAGAAAACAAGGTTGAGAAAAAGTACTCAAATAATGGGTGGTTGGGAATGGGGACAGAAAAATGTACTCAACATACATCCTGAAGTCCTTCTATTTTCACAAAGAAAGCCCACCATTTATTCTGGAATTTGCATTCATTTTCACATCTGCAATGTCTGTGAAAACATTGTTATGCCATTTCAGGTGAGTTTATAGTCATTTTTCTTACCTGATTGGAATAACTGGAGCACTGGCAGTTCTCAGATTTATTTATTCTCTTCATCCCACGTACTGAAACAACGTGATTGTGACATTTTTTCCTTGATTACTAGGGGGTTTCCCTGCTCGCTTTGCTCGCCAGCCCCTATGTTTGGTTAATCGGATATACAATTTTAATTTGTTTTTTTCTTTGGAATTGTTTCAATTTCATTATTTGCACTTTTACTTTAAAGCTTTGTTAAAAACAATATTTTTTGGAGACACATTGTGACAATGCAACGTATAACTGCCCGTGAGTGAATATTGTTTCTGTTTCTCTAATAAATAATCCGACTTTTTCAAATGTTTGTCCCTGTGATGTATTGATTGTCATAGCAAAAGCTATTCTCACAGTAAACTGTTAACATTTTAATTCGAATGGCATATCTCGATCTCCTTTGGTATGCAATGTTATTCGCGGAATATATACATTACCTTTCTTTTTGCCTGTTAAAATTTGCATCGCTTCTCTGTGATCATAAATATACACCTGACCGAATTGTGTATTCTTTGAAATTCAGCTTGTCGTTGCTTTAACTGTTGCGGGACCACAGATTCTCATAGCGTATGGTCTATTATTGTGTAAATCCACGTTTTGTGCATAAGAATTATGCGAATGTGAAAAGACTCTACTCTTTGCCTTTTATTTCTGACCTCGATTTGTCCTACTCTTTCTTCAATTACACCTGGTTCTAATGATTAATCACCTTTTGTTTTGTGGTAATGCAATCTTTTCTATCTTTTCTTTGATACTGCAGCAGCTGACATGATAAAGTGTCACAAAAGTTTTACTTGAACAATCGCTGACTTCATAACCCCAAACACAACTTTTTAGCACCTTCTCCAACCCCTCATCCCCCTTACCGCATCAATCAATACCCCGCTATCAGTCTTCCGTGCTCTACTCTGCCTTCCCTCAATCGGACTGAACAGTCACTTAAAACCAAAAAGGCCGCAACCTGGCTGGGACGCTACAATACTTTCGAATTTTACTGTTTTCATAATCTCTTTTCTGCCGTTTTTTCTCTCCAGCGCCTTTGGGTGTCTATTCTCCGTATTGTCCTTATACGCTTTATATGTGTTGAGAGCACATGATCTGTATGAACTACGTGCTTTTACACAACTGACTGTTTGTTTTTTGATGCATGTGCTCTTGTATGATATCATTTGTGAGTAGGGCAGGTCTTGCAAGAATCTCATGTTCCACGTCCCCGCGAGACGACCCTGGCACAGTCTCTTGGCACCAAGTCTCATGTTTACGGTCCCCGCGAGTCACTCCGTGGCAAGTCTCTTTTGTCTCGTGGGTCTTTTAAATGTCTTTCGAGAACTTCCGAGAAAATCACGTATCGTCGCCTTGCTTTTGTATTCCAGGATTTTTTTTTTATAATGGAGAGATTTTATAGTTGTCTGCTGAAGAGAGACATCAATTCACATCTGGGAAAACAATGTACAGGAGTGTCAACAACAGACACAGGAGAGGATTTGCTGAGGTACAAAGCATATACAAATGTAGTCAAGTTTGTGCCGGAGGAAGGAGACAGCGAATCGCACCTCGGTACCTTCGTTCAGTGTCATTGTCTGTGGTGGAAATAGGAGATCTTTCACTTAAAAGAAAAGAAAAACACTATCAATCAAGTTTTTCTGAATAAATTTTAAGAGTTGGCGACAACGTGGTCATTTGAAGTGCAACACTTTAGAAAAAGTTAAAGAAGGATAGGAGTGTGACATACTCACTGATGAATAATTCAAGATTTAAGAAACGCAACACCAATCAGCGTCGGCTGTGGCACTGCTAGTGATAAATTGTTTAACCTCTCCTTCTTATGGTGCCCCTGTGCACTGTTTGAGAATCACTTCTGTAGAGATTCTGTCTGCCTACAGGGGGTCAGGCTGCACGATACACAAGACCAGCCTCTCAGACAGCTATAGCTCAGTGTATCACACAATCAATCGCTTCTAAAGGTTTTTATTACCGTGAGATATGAGACATGGGTGTGACCACAGCTGATCCAGCATTTCTGTAACTTCTGTCTGTGTCAAGATGTGTTTTCTTTGTAACTGAGGCAGCCCGATATGTGACATGTACTGTATCTCCAATAGCCACAGTGGTGCAGTGGTTAGCACTGCTGCTTCACAGCACAGGTGACATTTTTAGTCACAATAATCAGTCCAGCAGAGTTGGCAGACACTTCCCTAACCCTAAGGGACACCTCAAAGGCTATTGCACCATTAGAATCCACTCAAAACTAAATTTCAAAAAATGAGAGGATAACAGGGAAAGACATTTCTATATAGAAATTTGAACTCCAAACTGGCGTCCAACATACTCCAGAGCTTTATAAAAGAGAAAGTGACGCAGGTCTCTGAAGTCCCAGAGGCCCGCAGGTTTGACTGAGCAAAAGCAAACTGGTACATTTATATCAAATTGAATTATGGGTATTCTCTTTCATCCATGACTTGATCATGGAAATGGTGTCTTTCCATTTACTGATACTATGAGACCCCATTGATATGTGCGCCTGACACTTCTAACAGAACAAGGATGTGAAAAGAGGACCTGCAGACAGAGAGAGAGCAGCAAGTTCAGAGCTCTTCCATTGGGAAATTATAAGCACATATGGCTGCTGTGATTGTAGCTATTGAAATAATGCGCTGGTGACGATCAGAGAGAGCCAGAGTAGAGAAATCTAACAGGAGTTAGAGAAGAGTAAGGAATAGAGACGGATAAAATGGAGGAGAGCACAAAAGCAAGTGAGGCCCACAGAACAGCAACAGTGGGACATTCCAAGAACGTGTGGAGTAAAGTGCTCTGTAAATTAAGGGCCCACTGCGGGGAGCAGAGTTGATCAGGAGCTCAACCCATCATGAACCCCTTTCTATGGACAATTTTACACTGGATGTGATGATGATTAGAATTTTTAGAGGAATTTTTTATGTTTTTAAAAATTGTGTTCTAACACAATGGTGTTGACAGGTATAGATCAGTGATCCATTTCTGAGTGACTGGGATAGTGTAATTATGGAATCATGAAGATGGGCACACAAAAAGGAAATGCGTTTATCGGAAAATGAAGACCAGAAAAAATGGTCAAATAACAAATGGGGGTACGGGGTAGAAAAATATTCCACATGTCCTAAGAACGGAATTAACCTGTAAATAGAAAAAGAAAGAGAGGGAAGGTATTGCATATTTGTCTTTCAGAAAGTGGAAAGAGGCAAGCCCGATTCCATCAAACAAACCACTGAGTGTGCTGATACCTCAGGAAGCCCAAGTGGGTTAGCAATACTTAGAGAGTTATTGTGAATCAGTGGCGTAAGGGAGTGCCAGCGTGGAATGGAGACAAGCATAATTTATATGAGGATTATATTCATCTATACCGTGTTTTGGCTTAAACCTGATAAATGGTAACTGCTGCAGAGAGTGAAGGAAGACAAGGATTGTTTCTATAAGTAGCCAGGACTGAGGGGAAAGTGGAGGGTTTAACCACAGGGAGATCAGACATAGGACATGTGCCCGATGGTACAGTTCAAAATCTGGAGAGGGAGATACTTCCACTCATCCTGGCTTGAATCAACATGGAGTGTTTGATAACAGGCCTTTTACCACTCCATAAAAAAGCTAATGGCTGATCTGACCTGGTACCAAAAGGAGGAAGGTGTGGGGAAGAGGTGGCATTGAATTAACAAAACCTAGAAGATGAACAATATTCATTTAAATGATTGCCAAACGGAATTGAAAGGGGAGAGGGGGTGGGACTGTTTTACCTCATTAAACAGGGCATAGAAATTTGGACAACACAATATCAGTAATGGAGGGTCTAATGGTAAAAGGTAAAGTATCACTTCTGGCTGGTTAACAGGAAAATCCCAAAACATCATAGAAATCTACGTTTTGTACCCAATACTTTGTATGCAAAATTTGGTTGACCTAAGTGAAAATGTACTCAAGTTATCGTGTTTACACACACACAGACATAATTCCAAAAATGGTATTGTCGGACTAGGGGAGATCTAAAACATCGAGATTCATCAAAATCTCGAAATTTAATTTTTGGAGGAATTCAATACTTTCCCTATAGTTTGTATACAAGAAAGTCAGGGAGGTCTAAAACGTTGAGATTCATCAAAATCTCAACATCGAATCTTTGGACGATTACAATACTTTCCCTATACAGTGGAAGCTCGGTTCACGAATGTCTCTGAACACGTACAAATCAGGTTACGACCAAAAAGTTCGCCAAACTTTTGCATCTGTTCATGACCACACACTCGGGTTACGAACAAGCCAGTTTCCCTTCCAGTTCATACACGCCAATGATTTCTGCACGTGTTTAGTCTCCCCCTGTACTGTACATTGTTCTCGGTGCATCGCGCAGAGGGACTCTCCCTCAAAACCGTAACCTCCTCTCAACCCAGCTTCCTCCTGTGGTATAACGGGTCCACAGCTCCCGTCAAAAAGGCCAGTTTTAATAAATAATCACCGCACTCGCGGCTTAGTGATGGGGCATGGTGGTGTGTGGCCGAAGCGGTTCCTGAGGAGTTTGTGATGTGGGCGTTTCTCACCTAAGTGCACGGGTGAGAAGTGGTCCGCATCTGTAATTGCCATGACTACCACGTCCTCTTCATAAATAGAAATGCAAGTCGGCTAAAGGGAAAAAAAAGAGAACAAGAAAGAATGGGAGGTTGCAAGAGAAGGCAGGAAGCAGGAGGAGAAAGTCGGTGTGAGAGAGAGAGAGAGAGCGAGCGCAGGCTCGTGTGCAGGGAGCCTGGGTGTTTGTCTCAGTGTTATTCAATGTTTTTCCATTTAGTTTACTATTACACTGTGCATTGTATGGTCTAATTAACTATTTTTATGCTTAAAAATCTTTAAAGAAAATATATTTACATACAGTTCGTATGGTCTGGAACAGATAAATTGTATTTACATACCATCCAATGGGGGCAATTACTTCAGGTCATGACTAAATCGGGTTACGACCAGAGTTTTGGAACGAATTACGGTCGTGACCCAAGGTTCAACTTTACTTCGTATATGAGAAAGTAAAAAGAGACTGGTTGATAAGCCTGGTTTATAGGGAGCAGTGCAGATCTGCTGCAATTAATTTTATAGCCCAATAAGGATTCATATGTGTGAGATAATGTTAATATCAAGTATTGATCTAAATTGTCCCTAGTGTGTGCCCTGCATTGGGCTGGCGCCCTGCCCAGGGTTTGTTTCCTGCCTTGCGCCCTGTGTTGTCTGGGATTGGCTCCAGCAGACCCCCGTGACCCTGTAGTTGGGATATTGCGGGTTGGATAATGGATGCATGGATGGATCTTAGCATTCTAAATGCTCAGAAAGCAGGAATATCATGAAGTGAATGTATTCTGTGTGGTGATCGCTGCCTATGCCTCCTTTCAGTGTAAGAGGAAATCAGTTTAAGAAGCACATAACGATTAAAATGGGTCGTGAACACTTAACACAAAGCATTTAATGTGCTATATTAGTTATGACGGGGTTTGAGAAAATCTAGTAAATTAAACATTGATCGTAAGATGAAGTTTTCGACGTTCTACTTTAATGACCAAACAAACTACAAGAATAAAGTCAACATGTCGACTTTAATCTCAACATAAGCGTTGAGACTAGATTGGAAATGTCAAGAATAAAGTCAGCATGTTGACTTTATTCTCGACATAGACTGCTTTTTCTTCACTGTGTCTGTATTTTTTTCTTCTCTGTGGCCCTAATTCACATCTGTATGGGTCAGATGTAACCAATTTTTTTTTTTTCAGAAATGGGGAAAAAAAGTATTGCTGCCACCTCAGATTCTGTTCAGTTATAGCTTTTTCGTTGTTTTATTTATACAGTTTTTGATGCGTTTGTGTCAGATGTGACCAAATGTAAAAGGGAAACAACAACTAAACATTTACTGGTTTCTCAATACATTAATTTTTGTTGATTTAAAATTTGTTATTACCTGGTGCTTAACGGCTTCTGAAAACGTCTGGCCCAGCTAAATTTCTTGGTTTGAAAAACTGGCTCAGTTTGTCCCTGTGATGTATTGATTGTCATAGCAAAAGCTATTCTCACAGTAAACTGTTAACATTTTAATTCGAATGGCATATCTCGATCTCCTTTGGTATGCAATGTTATTCGCGGAATATATACATTACCTTTCTTTTTGCCAGTTAAAATTTGCATCGCTTCTCTGTGATCATAAATATACACCTGACCGAATTGTGTATTCTTTGAAATTCAGCTTGTCGTTGCTTTAACTGTTCGGGACCACAGATTCTCATAGCGTATGGTCTATTATTGTGTAAATCCACGTTTTGTGCATAAGAATTATGAGAATGTGAAAAGACTCTACTCTTTGCCTTTTATTTCTGACCTCGATTTGTCCTACTCTTTCTTCAATTACACCTGGTTCTGATGATTAATCACCTTTTGTTTTGTGGTAATGCAATCTTTTCTATCTTTTCTTTGATACTGCAGCAGCTGACATGATAAAGTGTCACAAAAGTTTTACTTGAACAATCGCTGACTTCATAACCCCAAACACAACTTTTTAGCACCTTCTCCAACCCCTCATCCCCCCTTACCGCATCAATCAATACCCCGCTATCAGTCTTCCGTGCTGTACTCCGCCTTCCCTCAATCGGACTGAACAGTCACTTAAAACCAAAAAGGCCGCAACCTGGCTGGGACGCTACAATACTTTCGAGTTTTACTGTTTTCATAATCTCTTTTCTGCCTTTTTTTCTCTCCAACGCCTTTGGGTGTCTATTCTCCGTATTGTCCTTATACGCTTTATATGTGTTGAGAGCACATGATCTGTATGAACTACGTGCTTTTACACAACTGACTGTTTTTTGATGCATGTGCTCATGTATGATATCATTTGTGAGTAGGGCGTGTCTTGCAAGAATCTCATGTTCCACGTCCCCGCGAGACGACCCTGGCACAGTCTCTTGGCACCAAGTCTCATGTTTACGGTCCCCGCGAGTCACTCCGTGGCAAGTCTCTTTTGTCTCGTGGGTCTTTTAAATGTCTTTCGAGAACTTCCGAGAAAATCACGTATCGTCGCCTTGCTTTTTGTATTCCAGGATTTTTTTTTTTATAATAGAGAGATTTTATAGTTGTCTGCTGAAGAGAGACATCAATTCACATCTGGGAAAACAATGTACAGGAGTGTCAACAACAGACACAGGAGAGGATTTGCTGAGGTACAAAGCATATACAAATGTAGTCAAGTTTGTGCCGGAGGAAGGAGACAGCGAATCGCACCTCGGTACCTTCGTTCAGTGTCATTGTCTGTGGTGGAAATAGGAGATCTTTCACTTAAAAGAAAAGAAAAACACTATCAATCAAGTTTTTCTGAATAAATTTTA
This sequence comes from Polypterus senegalus, assembly GCF_016835505.1. NCBI lineage: Eukaryota > Metazoa > Chordata > Cladistia > Polypteriformes > Polypteridae > Polypterus > Polypterus senegalus. Next base: position 84,658,403 of record NC_053169.1, on the reverse strand, counting down.
AGAGTTGGCGACAACGTGGTCATTTGAAGTGCAACACTTTAGAAAAAGTTAAAGAAGGATAGGAGTGTGACATACACACTGATGAATAATTCAAGATTTAAGAAACGCAACACCAATCAGCGTCGGCTGTGGCACTGCTAGTGATAAATTGTTTAACCACTCTTTCTTATGGTGCCCCTGTGCACAGTTTGAGAATCACTTCTGTAGAGATTCTGTCTGCCTACAGCGGTCAGGCTGCACGATACACAAGACCAGCCTGTGCAGAGAGCCTGGGTGTTTGTCTCCGTGTTATTCAATGTTTTTACATTTAGTTTACTATTACACTGTGCATTGTATGGTCTAATTAACTATTTTTATGCTTAAAAATCTTTAAAGAAAATATATTTACATACAGTTCGTATGGTCTGGAACAGATAAATTGTATTTACATACAGAGACTGGTTGATAAGCCTGGTTTATAGGGAGCAGTGCAGATCTGCTGCAATTAATTTTATAGCCCAATAAGGATTCATATGTGTGAGATAATGTTAATATCAAGTATTGATCTAAATTGTCCCTAGTGTGTGCCCTGCATTGGGCTGGCGCCCTGCCCAGGGTTTGTTTCCTGCCTTGCGCCCTGTGTTGGCTGGGATTGGCTTCAGCAGACCCCCGTGACCCTGTAGTTGGGATATTGCGGGTTGGATAATGGATGCATGGATGGATCTTAGCATTCTAAATGCTCAGAAAGCAGGAATATCATGAAGTGAATGTATTCTGTGTGGTGATCGCTGCCTGTGCCTCCTTTCAGTGTAAGAGGAAATCAGTTTAAGAAGCACATAACGATTAAAATGGGTCGTGAACACTTAACACAAAGCATTTAATGTGCTACATTAGTTATGACGGGGTTTGAGAAAATCTAGTAAATTAAACATTGATCGTAAGATGAAGTTTACGACGTTCTACTTTAATGACCAAACAAACTACAAGAATAAAGTCAACATGTCGACTTTAATCTCAACATAAGCGTTGAGACTAGATTGGAAATGTCAAGAATAAAGTCAGCATGTTGACTTTATTCTTGACATAGACTGCTTTTTCTTCACTGTGTCTGTATTTTTTTCTTCTCTGTGGCCCTAATTCACATCTGTATGGGTCAGATGTAACCAATTTTTTTTTTTTCAGAAATGGGGAAAAAAAGTATTGCTGCCACCTCAGATTCTGTTCAGTTATAGCTTTTTCGTTGTTTTATTTATACAGTTTTTGATGCGTTTGTGTCGGATGTGACCAAATGTAAAAGGGAAACAACGACTAAACATTTACTGGTTTCTCAATACATTAATTTTTGTTGATTTAAAATTTGTTATTACCTGGTGCTTAACGGCCTCTGAAAACGTCTGGCCCAGCTAAATTTCTTGGTTTGAAAAACTGGCTCAACTGAAATTGCAATTGATTAGCCCTGGGCCTACAGTATGTGTGCCTTAGTGCGAGATAATAAATCGGCAACACTCAAGCGCTAACAAGCAGAAGAAAGCGACTTTACATTCCAGGAAAAGACATTAGGATTAGCCATAGTAGAGGAAAAGGGAAAGCAAAAAGGAACTGTAAGAGAAACACATTAAAGAGTGACGAGTGTGTTTGCAGCAAGACTAAATACTGTAGAATTAAAATCAGGTTTGCTTTTATGATTGCCGTCACTATATTACAGGGACTTAATAACAATGAAGGAGTGTCCATTCTGGCATTGTAGTCGACAGTTAACTTTGAGAGGACTGTGCTTGTAGGAATTCCAGCTGAGTAGGGCAGGTGTCCTGTTCCTATGACTACCAGGACAGGAAATGGGACATTTTAGCGGGAAACTTTTTTAAAGGAGGACAACTAACCAAGAAGGAAAAGTAGAGAGAAAGGAAGCAGCAAAGCAAAGGGCTCGGCTGTCTAAGCCTAGGAAGACATCTGCTATTTGTGGGGTGGCCTCCCAGAAGAAAAGAAACAGCGAGGCGAATGCCTGAGAAGATGTGTGGGTTTCGCTATATAGCCCGATATTTCTCCAAGTGCTCCCGTTGATGAGTCAGACTCCCTCTTAATTCCTCAGGATAGTAAGAAAGCAGCCATACCCACCTGCTGTCCATTTTTTTCACATCATTCAGTGAGAACCTTAAGACAGGATTCATTGTTGTTTGACTGTGTGACTTAATCATTCTCTTTCTTATATTCTGTCTCTTTTTTTTGTTCTATTTTTTGCGTGTGTATATCAGAGTGGGGATTACGTGTTTAGTCGGGGGGAGGGCATCCGTGGGAAATGGCATCACAAAATGAGCACCCAGTCACCTTTTTATGTAAACCCTGCTTTCTTGATTGCAATACACTTTCATATTTAATCAGTTTTGCTTCTCCTCAGGGTTTCATTTGAGTATTAGCGGGAGCAGAGTTTGGGGGGAGAGGGGTCGAGCACCGAATATTTTTAATACTGGTATATCTTTTGAACATCGTCCATTTCTCTTATGGGTGGTGATAAATAAGGTGATTGTTACATGTTTACCCCATGACCCTGCCAGCAACTGCATATACTATAGAAGCTCCAGAATCCCACCCACAAGCCCCCTGTTATAAACCTAACAGAAAATACGCAAAAAGCCAAACCAAGGTCAATTAAACAGAAAACGACAAAGAAACCAACATGTTATGCCCACAAGTGGACACACAGAGAGAGAGAGCTCGGCAAACAATCCCACCTTATCCCCATCATCCACATCACAAAGGTCAATGTAGCGAAAATTCGAAAAAATACATCTGAAGACAAAAATGACATGCAAGCAGATATTAAACAACTAGGGGGTGAGAGAAACCACAAGGAGATGGCACACTGTCACCGGACTATGTAAGGCTTGCGTGCTGATCCCTCCCAACTCGCCACAACTCTTGGTCCATGACAGATGAATTCAAAATCCTCAATAAAACCAATGAAAATATACGCTGACATAGACTGTGTGTGTGTATCTGTCTACCTATATATATGTGTAGTGACAGTGACAGTTTGTATGTCCCGGGCCGCGAGGTAACCTTCCAGGATAAGGAGGGGACCACCAGGACGGAGCAAGGAGGCTCAAACCCAGTGGGGCCCATGGCATCTGGGCAGGTGGAGGAAGGACCTTCCAGGGATGCCCGAAGTGCTTCCAGGTGCTAGTGTGGCACTTCTGCCACACCAGGAAGTCCTGCCGGAAGGTCATCAACAAGCACCTGGAGCACATCCGGGTGAATATAAAAGGGGCCACCTTCCTACGGTTGAGGAGCTAGAGTCGGGAGCTGGAGGTGGACGAAGCTCCAGCAATAGGAGGAAGAGAGCCGGCCCCCGGACATTGAAGAAGGCCGTGTGTAGGGGTGTTTGGTGCGGGAGCACTGTGTGCTGTGTGGGACTTTTTGACTTCATTAAACGTGTGTTTTATAAAGTGCTGGTGTTTGTTTAATGGTATTCAGGTGACCTCTCACAATATATATATATATATATATATAATAGAGAGAGAGAGAGTGGACGCTAGGGGTCACTGTTACCCCTTTAACCCAACAGACAGACATGCAGGTCACTACGTAAAAGCACTATGAAGATATTTAACTTTTCTTCTTAATACAGTGCCCTCCAAGCACCACAGCCACTATAAGCAGGTAATTAACAATAAATCAAGCACAAATACAATACAGTACTCTTTCTCTTTCTCCTCTATACCTCCCAGCCAACTTTGTCCACCTCCACCTGACTCTGGCTCGCCTGCTGGGTGTTCCTCAGTCCTTTATATAGTTCTTGACCCAGAAGTGCTTATGCTCTTCCATCCATGTGACCTGCCAGTACTTCTGGGTCAGACAGAGAATTCAAGTTCTTTAATCAGCCCGGAAGCACCGTTCCCATGACCTTCTAGTACTTCCAGGCTAGGCGAGCATTTTGCCTCACATCCTTATCTCACAGCCTTCCCTGATGGCACTCACGGTACCCAGCAGTGCTGTATAAATGAACTCCATGTCCAATGGTGCACTGCGGGAAACCGGGGTATTGCTACAGTCCAGGGAAGCTGCCATCTAGCGTCCTGGGGGAGGCAATGTCCCAAAGTAGCCGCCGGGTTGAGCTGCCGGCTGTCCATCACAGTATATATATATATATATATATATATATCTCTTCCGACCTTTGATTTTTGCTTGCTTCTTTAAAAATAGTAACTTGGTCAGAATACTGAAGCAGCTTGATGTGTACTGTCACTGTCCCGTGTATATATTCTATGTGCCCCCATTATTTTAGGCCTGAAATTACTGATGGACAGAAACCAAACGGGTCATTGTTTCTCCAAATGTATTCCCACTTTCAGCATTAATCTGAACTTCAGTAATTTTAATGCTGTTTTTTCTTTCTCTATCTTCTTGGTCATAAAGTTTCTCACAGGGAGTTTGGGCCTCAGCACAAACAGAACGTATCTCAGCGTCATACTACTCCACTTCTGTACGAACTTGCATACAAACTGCGGAGAGTTTCTGTTGTTCGTTTCTGATTTTTGTCAATATCACTATGAAGGTCAGAAAACAAGGTCGCACTTAGAACGTCATTTTGCTCAGATGAAAAGGCCTTCAATGGATCGTCAATTGAAACTGCTCCAGAGTTATCTGCCACCATGCCAGCTTCTGTCGAAGTCCTCTGGGCTTAAATGTGAAGAACCTGGGTGATTCTTTCAACCTGAATGATCCATATATGACATCAACAAGCAAGAAAGGTATGTTAAAGTTGTGAAAACAGAGTAATTGTAGGATTGGGTCACTGAGCACTCCTGGAACGTCGCCATACACCACCTTGTGTCACGTGATCCTCCTTAGTTTCTCCTTTCCTATTGATTTCAATGCATTTTGCTGAGTTCACCAAAGTTCCTGAACATTTCCGCATTTTTGCTGAACTCAAGATGAATTGAATTCAGTGGGGTTTGCTCATCACTACGCAGAAGGCACTCAGTTGTAATGTTTAGGGTCCTTCACGGTGGGGCCAGTTTATACTTCATACTCAGAATGTGTACGCACGTAAATCATGACTGCCACGTGTTGCTAGCGTTCTTTTGACGAGTCCTCTGAGCACATCATCAAAAATTAATGAGACGCATACACGAGTTGCAGTACCAGCAAAAATGTGGTTGGTGTTTGTCAGCAAGTTTTGCTATGAGACATCGGCATCATTGTTTAGTATCAAAATGTGATGGCAGGCTTGCAGCTCCAACAGGATCAATCTGTGTGCTTTGATGTTTAGTGAATGATTTGATGCGGTGAAGCAAATCATCAAACTTAAATGCTGGTATGCAAATTTCTTCATAGTGCTTTTCTTCATCTATTTCTTATACATTTTTCCCCTTCACAACAGCATCAGAATCCAAAGAACACAGCGAAACTGGACATTGTTTTCTCCCTGTGATGATTTATCGCTTGGATAGCTGGTGGAATCCTCCACATTTAATTAAAGTACACACAATGGTAAAAAAATTTGGCAGCAGACAGAAAAGGTTTGGGGATGGCCACCCCGTATACTGAAAAGTCAGCAAAATAAAAAAAAAACCAACGTGTCTTTACAAACGCGGAGTTCACAACTGAACTGACTGGATTATAAATATTGTGGATAAGAGGAAGAGGTGGATGTCAGGGCAGCTAGATGGATTCTGGGTACTGGAAATTACGTCATCAAGAGTTGCCGGAAGTAACGTCAACAGTTGGTGGACAGGTGGTGATGTCATTGAGAGGAAGGGTCTTCGGCTGAACTGTAGAGGAGCAAGAGGAGAGAGGATCAGGTGAGAGCGCCAACACCAGGTCTGGCTGACGAATAACACTTTTTGAGCCTGTAAACCGTCCCCGTGTGTGACAGCGCGCGAGTATAGACAGTAGACTGCTTGCATAGCTGTAGTGTCCTCAAGCTCATGTGTCACATTGCGTGAAGTATATCCCTGGCCTAATTCAATTTTGCCATGTTGCCCTTTAGACCAGGGTTTAGCATAACTGGCTTTTTCCTTTGTTTTTACCCTTCTTCAGGTGACCCTGCCAGAGTGACTGTTGGCTGTGTGGCTGGAGATGCTGAATCCTACAATCTTTTTTGTGAATTTTTTGACTGCATCATCAAACTTTGCCACCATGGCTTCCAAATGACACAGAGCCAAAAGAGCAACTTCAACCTGCACAACTTAAAGGTAAATGTGACGTTACTTGAACTTGCTGACAAGGCTACTAAATGTGAAGAGGGCCTGTTGTTAACAGCAGGCTCAGTTTCAGTCTCGGGGGGCAACATGGCATGTGACGTCGTGGTATTCACAAGATATGAATGGGCTTCTGGTTTGTTCAGCGTCTATGCTTTATTTTCTTAAAAGTTAAACCTACATCGAGATTTTTTTCCTATTTGAACTACTTTTGTTTAGCTTAGTGTTCTTCAAAAGGCATTTTTTTAGCAATGTCCACCTGAGGGGGGGTACCCCTTTTGGCTGCTCCCGTAATGGGTTGCCACAGCGGATCATCTTCTTCCATATCTTTCTGTCCTCTTCATCTTGCTCTGTCACACCAATCACCTGCATGTCCTCTCTCACCACATCCATAAACCTTCTCTTAGACCTTCCTCTTTTCCTCTTCCCTGGCAGCTCTATCCTTAGCATCCTTCTCCCAATATACCCAGCATCTCTCCTCTGGACATGTCCAAACCAATGCAATCTCGCCTCTCTGATTTTGTCTCCCAATCGTCCAACTTGAGCTGACCCTCTAATGTACTCATTTCTAATCTTGTTCATCCTCGTCACGCCCAATGCAAATCTTAGCATCTTTAACTCTGCCACCTCCAGCTCTGTCTCCTGTGCCACCGTCTCCAACCCATATAACATAGCTGGTCTCACTACCGTACTGTAGACCTTCCCTTTCACTCTTGCTGATACTCGTCTGTCACAAATTACAATACAATACAATTTATTTTTGTATAGCCCAAAATCACACAAGAAGTGCCGCAATAGGCTTTAACAGGCCCTGCCTCTTGACAGCCCCCCAGCCTTGACTCTCTAAGAAGACAAGGAACAACTCCTAAAAAAAACCTTGTAGGGAAAATGAAAGAAACCTCGGGAAAGGCAGTTCAAAGAGAGACCCCTTTTCAGGTAGGTTGGGCGTGCAGTGGGTGTCAAAAGAAGGGGGTCAATACAATACACAGAACAGAACAAATCCTCAATACAGTATCAAAATAAAAATTTTAGAAGTATGTAGCAGAATTTTAACAGTGGATGACATCACATAATATTATTTGGATTTGTTTAGAGTCCTGGAGACCTCATCCATCAAGCTGCCTCCCCCATTTGGCCATTCCATAGCTAAAACAGTGCTGGGCCAGCCAATCCGAGGAAAGTACCTCTCTTTCCCATGATTCCAGTGATCCTCCATCAGGGAAAGACTTTACCATAGGCTGGCACAACAACTTGGCAGGTGGGCCGTGGCACCAAGTGCCACATTTGAGTACCGACACTCCTGACACTCTTCTCCACCCACTCCACCCTGCCTGCACTCTCTTTTCCACCTCTCTTCCACAATCCCCATTACACTGTACTGTTGATCCCAAGTATTTAAACTCCTCCACCTTCACCAACTCTACTCCCTGCACCCTCACCATTCCTCTGCCCTCCCTCTCATACACACACATGTATTCTGTCTTGGTGTTCCTACTGACCTTCATTCCTTTCTGCTATAAAGGCAGAACAGTCAATTTGTCACTAACACCTGACAGATAACTTCTCAAAGGTTACAGAATTTGTGGCAGTCAAATTTAAACATTCCTTTACTTAGTAACTGCTGCTAAATTAGAAGAAAAAACCAAACAAGTGCTTACAGTAATACTACCAAATGTCTGTTTTCAGTACAGTAGATCTCATGTACAAGTAATGGCACGGCAGTTTTTTCCCACATATTTTTCTTGTTGATAACACAAAGAACTAAATAGTTTCAGCATTTGGCACCATGGGTCCCCTTCACTATCTAAAGCCTCTCTAAACAGGGATCCAGGTCAAAACAATTTAAAATCATAAATCATATAAAACCTCTGAATCCTTTCCCCTATCACCCCGCACCTACACATCTGCATCAAACTATCTGCATTGTCTGTGAAGATTCTCAGTCATCCAGGTGAAATCATCTGGTAGTTGAGTCATGGCAACTGGACTTCTTTCTTGTTAGGTAGATACGTTTCACTGCTCGTCCAAGCAGCTTCATCAGTGTTCTGCCCCACATCTTGTTAGTTGAGACTGTTATTTGTTGAACCGTGCTCCCCCTTCATCTTGTCATTTATTAACACACCTGTCAGTCACGTCCCACACTCACAGTGGTACTAGAAAAGTCTATGAAACTCACGTAAAAGCACGTAGGTCCCATAATAAACATTTGAATACAATACACCCCATGTGCCACAGTGGCTCTAACTGTATTCGTAATGAGTGACTCATTTTTGCTGCTAATTAACTTCATTTAATTTATTTGTCATTTAAGACTCAGACCCTTTAAATCAGGGCTGAGCCACGTGTTTGGTCCTGGAGGGCCACAGTGGCTTCAGGGTTTTGTTCCAACCCAATTGCTTTTTGAGAAATCATTCATTGCTGATGAAGCACTTATTTTTATTTTCTGCTTCATTTTAGTGGTCTCGCGTGTTAAGATTTTGAACACTTAATTGCTTATTTTAGTCTTAAACAGCTGAATCCATTGTTTTAACTGCACCTTACTAGCAATAAGATGCAAATGACAAAGGAACCAGCAGTTCTCCACCTAGCTTGTCTCCATTTCCACCCGCGTGTATTCATCATTCACTATTTGGTTTAATTAAATACTCAGAAGGAAACTGAAGAGAAAGTGAAGAACTGAAAATTACTCGTCTGCTTTAGGCTTCAAATCACTTGGATGATCATGTATCATTAGAAAAGGAAAAAAGAAAAATCTATGATTTAAGAATGAACTTTTATGGTAGAGTTAAAACACTAAAAAGCCATGAAATTCAATAAGATCAGTTATTGGTGAGGATTGGCTTCTAAATAAGCAACTGGGTGGAGTGGAGTTGGCCACCTCTGGTTTATACTAGTTCAGTTTCATTCGGCCACCTGCCCTTGGCTTTTGTTTTTAACAGCACTGGGATGTTTAACAAAGAGGGTCTTTCAACTGTAGAGCCTTTACTGGCACTGCCATGATGCCCCCTAACAATCTGAACTGGTAGAGCAGATCATTTTTTCAGAATTTTAACACATTTTTTTAACCCGTTTTATTCCAACTGATGTGGCACAGATGCAGCAAGTGCATATGAATGTTTTGTCTTGGAAGGGCTCAATGATGACCATTTCCTCACCTTTGGACTTTCGGTTTGACTCTTACTCGATTAAATCACACTTGTAACACTCGATTAAATCACACTTGTAACGGCCCTGAGGAACTCCAGTTCACATTATTAAAATCAGCATTTTATTTATTCTAAATGGGGAAGTGAACCAACCCGCACTTCTCCCAAAAAGAAACACCACACACCAAGGAAAGTAATTCAAAATGTACGTTCACAAGAAAACGATTTTCAGACCCCAGACATATATGAAACTATTTACAAAATCCCTTCTGATGACTTCCAATGATGGTGACAATAAACAGTTGAACGCGCACAAACTCATAATGCACACAAACCTTGGATAAAATGGCTGTTGATACACAAAAAATGCAGAATGAGCAACCCCCAGTAAAAATGATCATTTTGTCCTACCGTACAGATGAATGCAAATGCAACTCTGTAATGGAAGGCATGCAGACTCCTAACAAACGAATCCCCACAAACAAACAGATGGTCAACGAAGAACATAAAAATCCAGGAAAGACCTCTAAACATTGTGGGTAATGATGAGGTTATAATCCAGGAAAGGTGAAGGGAAAATAAATCACTGCAGCTGTGAAAAACGATTGACAAACAATAAAAAAGACTTCTGACCAAATTGCCATTCTTTCTGAAACTTGAGCCACCAGGCTTCATCCCAACAGCAGGCCGAGACAGTCGGGATGCTGGGAAATGTAGTTCTCACGTGGTGCTACTAAACACTTACCAGCCTGTCGCAGAGATGTCTGTGATCTCCATTACAATGAACTAAGGTTGACTGTGTCTGTGGTTAAAATACTTCACCCTTTTCTAGACTAATGCAGGTTTGTTAGAAAGCGTTCAAAGCAAGCAGATAATCGGGTTCATACTTCAAATTTTTATTCAGTCGATGTAGAATAACGTTTTATAAACTAAGAATCTTAATGTGCCTAAAGCAGAAGCAAAGCAAATGAATGTGACAGTTGTGGTATATGGCCGGCAGTTCATCCTGGCCAATACTCCCAAGCCGCCAGATGGAGCCCTCCCTGCAACATGGAGGTGCCCCGAATCCCAGCAGGGCATCATGGACTTTGGAGTTTTAATTCACAGCCCTGCTGGATATCGTGGGGACCACCAGGGGACGCTGCAGGGAGGCTTAAGGACTTGTATTTTCCATATAGCCCGGAAGTACTTCCCAGTCACGGGGACGGAAGGAATGACGTACTTCTGGGCTGAAGAAAAGAAGGAATTTTCATCTGACCCGGAAGTGCTGGGAAATCATGGACTGAGGGATAGAAGCACTTCCGGGTCAGGAACTATAAAAGGACTGTGGAAGATCCCAGCAGACGGGCTGAGTTGGGAGGAAGGGTGACGAAGCGTCTGGGAGTGGAGGATTGAGAATTGTATTGATTATTATTGGAAGTATTGTGGAGGTGCTGTGTGCACTTTATTGTATTAATAAATGTATTATTGGGACTTTTATCTGGTGTCTGACATATGGTCTGAGGGCACAAGGGGACAATAGCGCCCCCTATCTGTCACACAGTTCATAACTGTACAGCCTGGATGGGTATCGGCTCTCTTTGCTAGAAGTCTAGGCACCCATTGTACCCAGTGTAACAAAGAGGCAAGAGGAGATAATAAATATTTGGGGCATCACAAAGGCTAACCCCATATATTCAAATAAAACACGAGGTACAGCACGTTGAAAAAGAAGAAAGAAATGTTGTGACGACACAAAACGCTAGCAAATTGGACTAAGATGGTGTTACTTGCAGGGAGAGGAGGGTCCAGGCTGGCAGAAACCGGAAGTGATGTCAGAGGTGTCAATCTTCCAGTCTGCAGAGAGATTAAGAGAAAAAAGCATTGGTTCAACAGCACCCTCTGGCTTTCTGGAGGAAGATTACAATTATTTGAGCCCGTAATCTGTCCCTTATGTGCACACACGTGACACCTGATATCATGTGGCTTTTTCAATCTTGAGTCGCGCTTCTGAGCTGATTGGTCTTCGATCCGAGGTGATATCTTGATGGAGATTGATGAAAGAAGAGCAAAAGAGACAACCAGCTGCTAGCTTGCTTTATGTTTATGTTGACCTTGTGCTTCTTTACCTTACCCCATGGACCAATGTGGCATCATGGTTTAGGTTCAGGGGCCAAATCCCCTTGCGTGTGTGTGCCTCATGCCTCTCCATCAATCCTGGCTAGGCACAACCTGTGTTCTCAAACCTTCTACGAATCAGTTTTCTATCAATGGTCTTTCAGCCTGGGTAAAATGTTTCTTTGTGTCTTGCATCCCCCAAACTGTGGATGATGTGTCTCTAAATGGAACATGGAAGGACCCACATTCCCGACTTGGTTGGAGAGTGCTGCCTTACCCAGGCAGGAGGCCACAATAGATGTCCAATAATTCCTGTCCCAGTCAAGGCAGTTGGGATTTAGTGAATGGAATGAGACAATTAATTCCATAACAGTGCTTCTCTGGTCATCTCTCAGTTTGGACACACACAGGGTTTCTTGGGACCTGTAGTCTCGAAAAGCAACCATTTTGGAGGTCCCTGGGTGCCTTCAGAGGATTCTGCGCAAAGAAGCTCCCCCTATTTCTGCCTTACCCGGAAGTGCTTCCCACAGGCTATGCCCTGACATCGGAAGTACTCCCAGGTCTTGTATAAAAGGAGTCACCTCACTTCTTTTCAGGGAGTCAGAATCGGGAGGTAGAGGACAAAACTCACCTGGAGCAGTGGAAGGAGAGGAAAGACAGAGAAGGAAAAATAATATTATTTGTATTTGTGCTTGTTCAACCTTCAGAAGAAGCCTGTGAGAGGTATTTGTGCATAATAAAATCTTTACTTGAACCCGGGACTTGTGTCGGTGTGTTTGGGGATTGGGGGCTCAGTGACGCCCCCTACAGGTCACTTCACATTACGCGACTTTTAGTCTTGGGGTATGTTAGACTTGCTGACCAGTTGCTGAACTTGTTGCTGGACCATGTCAGTTTAATACAACTGAAAATCACTGGCCATCAATCTGACTGAGTGCAGAATTTCCAGTACAGTCTGTGACAACCAATAGTGTGCTGTCTGACGGAGCCAGTGCTGCACAAATGGTTAACAGGCACTGCAAGTTGCAGCCTCTGCCATTATTTGTTTCTGATCAGTCGTGGTATATTAAACACAAGATATCTTGTCTTAGACTATTTCAATGTCCGTGACTACAAATACGAAATTATTTTTTGATTTGTGATTCTTTACTTGGGATCTAGCCATCTATGGACCCCCATCAGAAGGTGAAAATGACAAATTTCTATTACAATCGAATTTTCAAACTTTTATTATATATATATATATATATTTATATATATATATATATATATATATATATATATATATATATATATATATATATATATATATATTGTGACGGACAGCCGGGTCCCATGCCCGGCCGGGACGCATCTGCTGCATACGTCCCACCATGGACAGTGCAATACCTTCCCCGGGGCGCCTGGGGGCAGCCTCCCTGGCCGTGGGTCCTTCCTCAGTCTCCCTCATGGCTCCATGGGACATGGAGTCCACCACAGCCCGGTTGGGAGATGGGGTGGCGCTAGGGGTGCTGCGGAGAGCCAGCCGCCACATTGGACTACTTACCAGCCCCACCCGGAGGTGCAATTAAGACCAGCTGGTCAGGCACCTGGAGCACTTCGGGTGGGCTATAAACAGGCCAACCTCCCTTCATTCTTGGCCAGAATCGGGAGGAAGAGAATGAGGTTGCCTGAGAGGAGTGGTGGTGCCCGAAAGAGTTTTTGTGTGGGATTTATAGTGCTTTGGGACTGTGTATTGCCTGTGGATCACGGGTAAGGCGTGTGCCCACGGGTGAAGAAAAAATAAAAGCCTGTGTGTTTTGTACACGTGCCTCTGCGTAGTCTGTGCTGGGTCGGGTGCTATATAGCCTTTTACAATATATATATATATATATATATATATATATATATATATATATATATATATATATATATATATATATATATAGTGATATATGGCTGGCCGTTCATCCCGGCCAATACCCCCACACCACCAGGTGGAGCCCTCCCTGCAGCATGGAGGTGCCCTGAATGCCAGCAGGGCATCATGGACATTGGAGTGTTTATTCACAGCCCTGCTGGATACCATAGGGGCCACTAGAGGATGTTGCAGGGAAGAACGAGAATTTTCCTTGCACCCCGGAAGTATGTCCAAGTCACATGGACAAGAGGAATGACGTGCTTCCAGGTTGAAGAAGAAGGACTTTTTATGTGACCCGGAAGTGTTCCTAGTCACGTGGACAGAGGGAGCGAAACACTTCCGGGTCAAGGACTATAAAGGATTATGGGAAATCCTCAGACGACGAGCTGAGCTGGGTGGAAGTGTGGCAACGCGTCTGGGAGAGTGGAGGATTGATTATTGTTATTGTATTGGGTTTATTAATGAGTATTGTGGAGAGGAGGAGGGTGCTTTGTGCACTGTTCTTAATTAATAAAGTCAACTATTGGACTTTTATCTAGTGTCTGACGTATTGTCCGAGGGTTCAAGAGGACGATAGCGCCCTCTATCTGTCACAATATATATATTAAAATAAGTGCTTGAGTATAAATGTTTAAATTTTTGACACAGCTATTGTTGTTTGTTATCGACTTCAATTCAAATCATTACATTTCTTATGATTTAAGGGTGCTTACGCCAATTCAGACTTTTTGTAAAACTATTTTCTCTGTCCTTGTCTAATCTTTATTTCATTCTGGCTCAGGTTGTGGCTCTGACCTTCTCGATTTTCGCATGCAGGGAGCTGAGACCCTTGACGGTGATTATGTATTGAGCTGTGAGATGCAAATTTGCCGGAATGTTGAAGGCTTCTCGTTCCCAACACACTGCAGCAGAGGAGAACGCCGGCAACTGCAGAGTTTGGCTAAGCAAGGTTTGTCATTTCCAGTCCATTCTGCATTAGGATGTCCACTCTCGGTCCCTCCCTGTGTTAGTTGAGGTCTGTTGTATCTACTGTAAATAAAAACAAAATGTCACCATCATGAGCATTAATGTCATAGTGTACCTTGACATGCCTTGAAGGCACAGCTGGTTGATTTTATTGAAAACTGAGTGAAGGCGATGTCTCTATTATCTCACTCTTAATTTGGGCTATTGTGATTGGGCTAAAGTGAAACCGACTGTAAAAAACATGCTTGTTAAAAAATATAACAAATTAGCAAGGGTTATGAAACCCAGCACATCAAGTTCAAAATTCTACACAGACTTCAACTGCTTTCCGTAAGCGGTTTCTGATGGGCCTCACTGCTGATGCTCTCTGTCATTTATGTTCCCTTGGTTTACCTGGCACTTTTCTCCTCTTGTTCTAGCACTGTCGCTCTGTCTTTTCTTTTTGGACAAACATATGTCACCTACTGTCTTCCTTTCTTTCCTGCAGTATCCCTCAAATCTTTCTTCTTTTAAACCATTCTAGGCTTTCGCTCAAACTCTCTGAATGTAAGTTATTCTGTCTGGGTACCCCTGGCAGCCAAACTAATTATTGCCCCCCGCTGGAAGACACCTGAATGCGTCACTGTTGACAACTGGCAGTCCTCCTTCTACAGCTTAATATGTCTGGCAGGTATCTGCAGTGCGGATTAATGGTGCGCCCAGTAATGTAATTGAATCCTGATGTGCTGCGGCTCAATTGTGTAAATCTTCGCTTGTAACTCCTATAACATTTGAATGGAGGAAACAATTTATTCACAAAACATACTTCATATGTGCAAGATAATTTACAGGAATGTCTCAACCTGTTCGCCATCATGCACATAAACTGTCCACAAAAATTGGATACAAGCATATACATAGCAGTACCTTTAGTGATAAGATAATTTTGACTCACCATGTATATATATATATATATATATATATATATTGTCAGGGATGAAGACCCGGCCGAGACGCCCTGAAGGAAATATCACCTTCTATCTATCTATCTATCTATCTATCTATCTATCTATCTATCTATCTATCTATCTATCTATCTATGTGTCATATAGCACCTTCTATCTATCTATCTATCTATCTATCTATGTGTCATATAGCACCTTCTATCTATCTATCTATCTATCTATCTATCTATCTATCTATCTATCTATCTATCTATCTATCTGTGTCATATAGCATCTATCTATCTATCTATCTATCTATCTATCTATCTATCTATCTATCTATCTATCTATCTATCTATCTATCTATCTATCTATCTATCTATCTATCTATCTATCTATCTATCTATCTATCTATCTATCTATCTATGTGTCATATAGCACCTTCAATCTATCTATCTATGAGTGCCAGGTGAGATCTTCCATGAATGGTCTGCAGAAAAGGGAGAAAAAGAGTCAGTGCACTCTGCCACATACTGGTCTGGTTCAGAATTGCCCTTACCCAAACCCTTTAGCTGCCTCCCATGCGCATGTGTGCGACAATATATATAGTGACGTGTGAGTCCCTGTCTTGCACTCCAAACCACAAGGCTGAGGCTCAGTACTTTAGCAAAACAAGTTTTATTCATCTTGAAACTGGAACAGTACGGTTATTTATTGTAGCGTGATCTGCCACTCTCCAATACACAGACACAGCAGTCAGGCAGGGTCGTGGCCAGGTTATTGGCCAAGTAATCCTTTCCCTGCATTTAAAATGTTCCTTGCATCAGACAGGCACTTATAGCACAGATGCGATTGGCTTGGATTTGCTTTTGCTGGGAGCCTGTGGTTACTCTGGAAACCGAAAGGCTGTGTTCCACAGACGCGGCGACCACGTTTCAGGACGCTCTTCGGCGTGTCGACCCGTTGGGAGGAGTTCCAAAAGAGTTTAGAAACCTTATATACAGTATATATACTATACTAGCAAAATACCCGCGCCTCACAGTGGAGAAGTAGTGTGTTAAAGAAGTAATGAAAAAGAAAAGGAAACATTTTAATAATAGCGTAACATGATTGTGAATGTAATTGTTTTGTCACTGTTATGAGTGTTGCTGGCATATATATATATATATATATATATATATATATATATATATATATATATATATATATATATATATATATATATATATATATATATCCACATATATACACACACATATACATACACATATATATCTATTTGCGGAAAGAGTTTAGAAACCTTATATACAGTATATATACTATACTAGCAAAATACCACTGTTCCTCCTGCGCCTCACAGTGGAAGTAGTGTGTTAAAGAAGTAATGAAAAGAAAAGGAAAGCGTTTTAATAATAACGTAACATGATTGTGAATGTAATTGTTTTGTCACTGTTATGAGTGTTGCTGGCATATATATATATATATATATATATATATATATATATATATATATATATATATATATATATATATATATATATATATATATATATCCACATATATACACACACATATACATACACATATATATCTATTTATCTATATAATCTATATATCTATATCTATATATCTATATATGTATATCTCTATATATATATATATATATATATATAGCTGCGAGCAGCTGTTCCTGGGGGTGCCAGAATCCATCGAGGAAGAAAAATTAAAAACATTATTTGTACAAATCTTAATTTATCTATCCATTCCTAAATAATTAAATGGGCAGGCTATTTCGTATCAGTGCAATACTCTGCTTGTTAAAATGGATGACTTATGTGCACTTAGTGCTGCGTGGGTATTATGAACTATTGTATCTGTTCAAGTTCTATTTAAATTTTAAATATAAGTAATTTTTATTTGGTCGACAGAAATATGTTTAGTAGGAATGTAAGTTAAATTTAGTCATCATTGCATAGATTTTTCTTCACCATAGAAATTTAAAGAGTAAATCCAACTTCCATTCCTACCAAAGATATTTGTGGCGACTAAATAGAATCTACTTATATCCAAATTCGAGCTATTGAGCTGTTGCCTGCCTGCCTGAATAAGTCACCCTCGCTTCGCTCTTACTTTTTTACCGTTCATGTAGTCATGGCTAGTCGCGGAAAAATTATAACATGGAAGGAGGATTACACTGAGTATGGCTTTACCAAAATAATTATTGATGGCAAATAAAGTATCCATTATTCATAAAGCTTCAATTGGTGATCTGTTTTTCTGCATTAACCTCATATTTTTTCATACTTCTTCTCAAACCAAGGGGGTGCAAGGGTAAAATGAATCGGGAAGCGCTGATATATATATATTGAATATATTGAAATAGTTTTATTGTCAAATAATGCAAACAGTACGTGGCACGTTCTTCGCCCTAATTCTGGACTCATCAGGCAGTACACACTCACTGCACCCCCTCTCAGGAATCGAACCTCGGACGTCAGCGCCAGGGTGTGTGGTTTGTTTATTTGACAGTATGTAGATCAGGGTGTGTGGTTTGTGTGTGTATATGTATATATATATATATATATATATATATATATATATATATATATATATATATATATATATATATATATATATATATATATATATATATATTACTTTTGAGAATGCAACGTATAGTTTTCTCCAGGAGGAAAGCAATGTTGCCTCAAATCAATGGCAACCTTTTGTAGGGTGTGTCCCTCAGACTTATTAATTGTCATCGCGAAGCAGAGCCTTACTGGAAATTTGAGGCATTTCAATTGAAGTGGGAGATCAGAGGGTATAACGGTGATGCCAAGAATACATTCAGAGTGTGGCACTCTGCTGTTTTTTTGTGTAGCTGCCTTCACACAGCTTCTCCGCTGCTTTATAAACGAACGCCATATAAGGCCATCGTTTCTCCTTGCTTCGCGGTTCTGTACTGTTTTATTGTTCGTTTATTACGATTCTTATAGTTATTGTGTAGCTATTCGAGACTTACTTTACTGTTCAGGTACCCATTTCTTTTATTTAATCCGCGGCTTGTACATTATTTTTTGCTCGTTTATTACGATTATATAAATATTTATTGATTCCCTTCTTTAGCTGACTGCCTGCTCATATAAGACGCTCCGCTGTTTTTTTGTGTAGTTGCCTTCACACAGCCTCTCCGATCTTTTATAAACAAATGACATATAAAGCCATCACCTTGTCAATTGTGTAATGCGTTTTTTGAACAGGTTTGATGCATGGAAGTGATCACTCATACTGCGTTCAGTAAGTTCACGTGAGCTGCTCTCTTGTGTGATGTTGCGATGTCTACAGCTTAATTTAATGGTAGCTAAGACCCGGCACTTAAAAGTTTCTGGCTGCACTCCGGTTGTAATATGACGAAGCTGCGCGAGCTCACTCTTGAGAATGCAAGTATAGTTGTCCAGGAGAAAAGCAATCTTGCTTGAAATCAATGGCATCGTTTTGTAGGGTCTGTCCCTGAGACTTATTAATTATCATCGCGCAGCAGAGCCTTACTGGAAATTGGAGGCATCTGAATTGAAATGGGAGATCAGAGGGTATAAAGGGGACGCGAGGAATACATTGAGTGTGGAGAAACTCTATAGAGACAGCGTGTGTATTAACTTGTGGAGTTTTCTGTGAGTATTTGGTGGCAGTGTGACGAAGTTGCTTCTGCAAAACCACATTAGCCGTGGAGCTCAGCTCAGAGCGAAATGAGGTGAATGGGAGGGGAGATGATGACGTGACTCCCACACCCCCCTTAACTGTCAATCCCCCCACAAACACAGTCTCTCAGAATTTGCATAAGCACAGACCTTTACCTGCAATTTTAACTTAGTTACAAAGTGATCAAAACTCTCGTTTATACCCTGCGTCCTCTCATTAAACTTGTATCCTGCATTAGTCATTGGCATGACAAACGCCAGCGGCAGCCTGTCTATGAACGTAATTTAAACTTTAGGTTTACACCATGCTTTGTTTCCGAAGTAGCTGCACTCATGAATATGCTTGTATGTGTCACTCTCTCGCTTCTTATTGTTTCGTTGCCTTCTCAATTATATAATGCATGTTTTCTTCAGCGCTTTTTGGAGTTCTTCCTTGTTTTCTACGTAATGCATTGACAGTCAGTTCACGTGATTACGTGGGAGGCGTGATGATGTCACACGAAACTCCGCCCCCACGACTTTCAAGCTCAACTCCATTACAGTAAATGGAGAAAAATACCTTCCAGTTATGACCATTACGCGTAGAATTTCGAAATGAAACCTGCCCAACTTTTTTAAGTAAGCTGTAAAAAATGAGCCTGCCAAATTTCAGCCTTCTACCTACACGGGAAGTTGGAGAATTAGTGATGAAATAGTGAGTGAGTGCTTTGCCTTTTATTAGTATAGATCCCTTGGCTCAAGATGGAAGGGAGATGGTGGGTTGAGTTACTTTGTATTATTTGTCTGTTGATAGATATATCCTATCAATTTGTCTTTACTTAATAAAAAGCTAATCACAAAAAAGAGCTGATAATAAAAGAGATGACATTTTTGGCATATGGCTGACATATGCAGAGCAGTGCTATAGTCCTTCCGTGAGATATTTGTGACGCCGATGCTTTCCTAGTCGCATCAGCAAACAGAAGTCCTCCGCAATGACCAATACTTCTGTGCTGTCTTTGATTTGCATGTAGGGTCATCTCCATCTGAGGTCCAGATTTTCATAAAGGATATCTCTGTACTTTGCTCCGTTAAGCTTTCTCTCGACCTTATCTAGTCTCCTAGTCCTTGCTGCTGAAAATCAGCCCCCTGTTTATGATGTTGCTGCTACCACCATACTTCACTATTGGAATGGCATTGCACAGGTGATAAGCAGGGTGTGGTGTCCCCCATATATGACTCTGAAAATCGAGGCCAAACATTTCAGCCATGGCTTCATCAGACCAAAGAGTCTTTTAGGTGCCTTTTTGCAAACTCCAAGCCAGTTTTCATGCACTTTTTACTGAGGAGAGGCTTCCTTCAGGCCACTCTCTTGTAAGCCCAGATCACCACAGTGTTGAATTGAGGGTTGCAGTTCATCCATGTCCGTGGTCACCTCTCTTACCATGCCCCTTCTCCTACAATTTCTCAGTTTGATTGGGCATCCAACTTTAGGAAGAACCATTGTTGTTCCAAACTAATTCCATTTGGATTCCATTGGAATCCTTCAGTGATGCAGAAATTTATTTGTAGCCTTCCCACATCTGTGTCGTGTGACAATTCCTTTGACCTCCTGGCTTGGTTTTTGTTCAACAATGGAATCTTCTGCAGACAGCTGTGTGTCTTTGCTGATCACCACAGGTCAGCTGTAGAAACATCTCAATGATGATCAATTGAGCCTGATTATAAAGTGTCATAGCAAAGGGTCTGAATACTTGTAACCAATTAGATATTTCAAATTTTTTATTTTCAATAAATTAGTGAAAATTTATGACATTTTGTTTTTGCTTTGTCATTCTGGGGTATTGAGTGTTGATTGATAAGGGAAAAATGAATCAGCACAAGGATATAATGTAGAAAAATGTGAAAAAGGAGAAGGGGTCTGAATACATTCTGAGGGCATCACATTCTGTGAGTCGTGGACAGACCACAAAGGAGCCAGGAAAATCTTTGGAGCACCAGCCAGACTACCCTGCTTAACTGTAGGCAGTGGGACAAAGAAACAAACAAAAAACAAAGGAAGTTCAGTGGTCTTAGCACAAGAATCAGCCAACACATTAATCTTAAGCCAAGAAATCCAGGAGGGTTCTGTTAGCAGGAGCTCTGACTCCATTGCCGGTTGGTCTTCCAGAGAACAACCCATTTTTATTGTGTCCTGACTGGAAGGGGCAGAGTCTGATTGCGGCTGAAGGTGGGGCTAGGCCTCTTCCTTGAGCTTTATCTCTGAACTGCGGATGAAAAAAGGAAGACAATGTTGTTGACAGCGCCCCCTCTCATCCTGGGGTGGTACTGTTTATCTCGACAGAGCCAGGAAGGTGATTGCCAGGTGCACATATGTGACAATGTACAGGGTTGTCCAGATCTAATTATGCAGATGTAGATCGTCTGGATGACTTTGATTTATGCGGGGATGATTCCAGTTCAGTGCGAAGACGATTCTTCATGTCGTCAGTTTGCACACTTCTCGATGGTCTGTCATTTTTTGGGTGATTTTCTATGTAATAAACTTAATAAGTTGTAGTGTAATGAAAATTGCATAATTAGATCTGGACCACAAGATCTGTATACATATGGGTGTCTGTATAAAATATTTCTAAATCCAGTATATTTACAGTATGTCATAAGTCCTGGATTTCAAAGTTTTATATGATATGGCAGGCAGTGTGGTGTAGGTTATGGCTATTAGGTTATGGCTATGGACTTCAAACCCTGAGGTTGTGGGTTCAGATGCCTCTACTGAAACTGTGTGACCCCAAAAGAAATGGAACCAGTTGTATCATAAATGTTGTACGTCACCTTGGATAACGGCATCAGCCAAACAAGTAAGTGTAAATGACCCTCATTGTCACTTAATAGTATTGTATTTGCAGGCTTGTTGGTGGGGCAGGAGGCAACTTACTTGGAGTATCTGCCTTTATGGATATAAACATTGAACTTTATTTATTTATTTTTTTAGCCTTTACCAAAATGGACACAGCCTTTCCAGGTAAATACTGGCCACTACATGAATTGGCACAGGAGGCAACAGATCCAGGTGTGAATGATTGTATAGCCAGTGGCCCCTCTGTGATGATGATGAGGACTGGAGTGGCCAGAGACTGGCCTGATGCTCGTGGTGTCTGGTAGGTCTGACGTCAGAACTCCATTATCAAATTAGTTGTGGCATTGTCGGTTTATGGTGAGGATACCTCTGCACTGCAGTGCATACACGGCTCTCGCAAGACTCGCAGATGTCGCCTTGGGCTTTTAGATTGTTTGAAGAAATACAAAGCAATGCTAGAGTAGGGGAGAATAGGAAAACTTTGTCCTATGTTTTAATTCAACTTGATATTTTTTCATATAAAATATTATCTTATACAGTAACATGCAAAAGTTACTGTGAGTACTGTATATACTCACCGATAAGTTCTCCTGCGGATTAGTTTTACCGTATAATTTCTGGTACTTTATAATGTCGGTCATATAAGTCGAATGTGGAAAACTCACACTATTGGTACAAGGGATTACGATATGCTAACACCCACCTGAGAGAGTCACCATGGAGCATACTGCCTTTTTTTTTTCTATGTGGGAGCGGCAATGCGCTGTATCAGCGCCTGCTCCTAACCTCTTTCTCTCTATTGTGCCCACGTAACCACACGGTAATACCCAAACTATTCCGATGCAACGTTTGCACTGATTTGTGATTTTTGTATCTCACACCCTCATACACCTTTATCTTAAAAGCATCCCTTATTTACGATGGAGCGTTCTATAAGAAGAAAACATGAAGCTGGTTTTAAATCAAAAGTCGTTGAAGTGGCAAAATAAATTGGCTAAGAAATTGGTAACTATGCTGCAGCAACAAAATTCGATGTGTCTGAGAAACTGGTGTGAGATTGGAGGAGGCAAGAAGATTAAAATAAAGTTCAAATTAAAACATTACCTGGCTTAAAATATCAAAGAAATGTGTCGTCTTTGCCTTGATGCCTTTTGGTGATCAGTTTACCTTCTGGCATTTTAAGCAAGGGTGTCCAAACTTTTGCATGCCACTGTAGCTAGAGAAGTGAGTGCTCGGCCCACAGCTCAGCCACCTGTTCTTTATTTCTCTCACAAGAAGCCGGTCCATAGCCATCATTTGCCAGGTGCAGATTTCTCCCTCCTCTTACAATTTGGTAAATTAGTTTGAGACCTGCTGGTCTTGTCTGGGCTATTCTCAGGAGGTAGGAATTCACGTTTTTTGCTGTTTTGCTGCTTTGCTCCAGTCTGGTAATGTTTACTTTATCATTGTTTAGGATAAGTCAGAATGAAACAGTCTACATATGGGTTAACATGGAAGAACATCTTCAGATAACGTCTAAACAGGAAGATGGGAGCATAAAAGAAGCCTTCGGACTTGCAATCAACGTTGTGAGAAAGGTACAGTTTTAAAGCTGTTTACATCCAAAGGGAAAAGAAACAATTTGTTTGAAATAAATGAGAGCAAGTGCACACTGAATATGGCTGTGAGTCAGCTGCTGAGTTTTAGTAGCGTGCCCACTGCTTGGCAGATGGTGATGGCTTTTCTACTCCATGTTGATCTGCTGCATTAAGAGTTGGCCACTGTCAATCACACTTGTAGTCTGCAGTTTCATTCAGGCACCAGATCAGTATGAATTAAAATCTAAGGTAGAATAACTTACAAATGAAAGAAGCACAAACTAATGCCCCCTTACTTGCCAGTCTCAGTGTCCTGGGTTCCAATCCCATGCCCAGTCCTCGTGTATGTGGAGATTGCATGTTCTCCTCATGTCTATGTGCATTTTCCTGTCACTTCCATAGTATCCTGCATGTTAGGTTGATTGAGTCGGCCCTGTGATGGAATGTCACTTAGTTGAGCGCCGGCTCCTGTTTATATCTTAAGCTGCTGAAGGAAGTTGTGGGCTCTACCACCCTGAATATTATGTTTTTTTTGAGTGCATATACTGCACTTTATTCAGGTAAGCCTGCTCAATGTTGTTAGATAGCAGGCCTTCCATTGCTGTATCATCTGCAAACTCGACAATAAAGTGCAGAGTCAGCCATGCTGGTGCCAGGAGATTCTGCTCCTGAATGTCAGGAAGACAAAGGAGCTGATTGGGGATTTGGGGAGAAAACCGCAGAGGCACTAGAGCTCCCTCAGTATTAATAACACTCGGACGGAAAGGGTGGGCAGTTTCAGAGACCTCCGTGTCCACATAACTGAGGACCTGACCTGCTCTAAGCACATCAAAACCTTGGTGAAGAAGGCACAACAAAGTCTTACACCTTAGAGACTTTAGACATTTTAGAGTCAAGTACTAAAGAACTTCTGTAAATCCACCATCAATAGTATCCTGACAGGAAGGGTATGAAAAAGAAGAGATTTAACTTGGTTAATTATCTATCACTTGGCAATTGATTAAATAATTTGGCTGGGCTCTTACTTCATTTACTTTACAGTACCGGCCTTTACACTTGTATCAAGGTAACTGAGGTCCACTCATTTGAAGAAGCAGAATAATACAATTTATTCATAAACACAAGGATTATAGAAATATGATAACTGCATATATACTGCAAGTGGTGTCATCCGAGGGAGAACACTGGTCATAGAGGAAGTGTTGGGGCACCAGCCGGGTTACCCCTTGTAATATTTACACCATCCATTAAACACACAGGCCTTGTGCACCACTCAAGTCTAGCAGAATGGGCAATGCCCACTTTGTCCTACAAAGTGTTAGGGAACTGCATGCTGCAGCATCTTGAGAATCCATAGACAGCGGGTACGGTCAGGGGAATGCATTAGTGGGTGTGTGATGTCACACCTCCAGGACATCAATAACAAATGATGTCAGGCCAGGGCAAAGAAAATCATTAGTGATGCCAGCCATCCCAAAAATGGCATCTTCCTCATGTGGTGGTCAGGTAAACACTATGGCTGCCTGAAGATCAGTCCAGAGAGACTGAGTAGCTTCTGTCCGCAGTCCATCCACATCCTAAATGAGGGCAGTGCCTAGAGCTACATGGTGTCTTATTGTCACTTGACATATGTATGCATGCTTATATTCATTTTATATATACATATATACATCTACTATATATTGTGGAGGATGGCTGGCTGTTTATCCCGGCCAATACCCCCAAGCCGCCAGGTGGAGCCCTCCTTGCAGCATGGAGGTCCCCAGAAGACCAGCAGGACATCATGGACAATGTGGTTTTTATGCACAGCCCTGCTGGATGCCATGGGGGCCACAAGAGGGAGCTGCAGGGAGGACCGAGGACTTCTTCGTGCCCTATGACCCGGAAGTTCGTCATAGGAAGAGCGACGGGCTTCCGGGTTGAAGAGAAGAGCTTTTACCTGACCTGGAAGTGATTGAGAATCACATGGACTGGGGATTGGGAACACTTCCGGGTCAGGAGATATAAAAGGACTGTGGGAGCTCCCAGACGGGGAGCTGAGCTGGGTGGAAGGGTGGCAACGCGTCTGGGAGCTGGAGGATTGGTTTATTGTGTATTTGTGTTTGTTATATGAGTATTGTGGAGGAGGGGGCACTTTGTACACTGTGGCGATTAAATAAAGTCGATCTGAGGACTTTTACCTGGCGTCTGGAGTCGTGGACAGGGGTTCAAGGGAGCGAGAGCGGCCCCTATCTACCACAATATATATAAAATCCTAAGCCTAAAAGTGCAACGATTTTGTGTAACAATTATATGTGACGTTTTAATGTCACGCTTTTAATCAGGCTTATTTTAAAACCTACATACAGTATATATGTTTGGTACCATTCTTTTCAGAATTTATCGAGCTTTAATGTGATGTTGTTAGATTTTCAAATTCTTATTATATTTTTAAATTATAAACTAAACAATATCAAGAACTCACGTCCTGCGAGACAAGACTTTGTGCCAAGAGATTTAACCACAACCCAGGGCCGGAAATAAAAGACAAAGAGTAGGACAGCTGCTGTACAGGCTTTTAAATGTTTGAAGTGCCACGCAAGATGCAGATCACGTGGCATGGCAGCAGCAGCAAGCCAGCAGCTGATCGAGCAAAGAGGAGGTAAAAAAATGGTATTTGTTTCCCTTTGTATCACCGTTTAAGAGTGTGTTTCGGAGGAGCGACCGCGTCTTCTTAGGGTGCGTTCAGCCCCCCTCTTCACAACATGAGCAGCAAAGATGTTAAGTGGCTGGCATAAATATAAAAAGGCCCTCTTTAAAGCTCGCTCAGAATACTATTCTACATTAATAGATAGCAATAATAAAAATCCTAGGGTACTTTTTAGAGCAGTGGCTAAATTAACAAATGGGAATTCAGATCAACAGTGCAAAATACCAACAGATATTAGCAGTACAGACTTTATGAACTTCTTCAATGAGAAAATTAAAAATATAAGATCCCAGATCTCAGCATCACAGTACAAACCAAATACTAGCTTAGCAGACCCTGCTCACATTGCATTCAGCACTTTAATAATTTTAATCCTGTAACTGAGCAGGAAGTCTTAACTTTAATTTCGAAAATGAAGCCCACTACTTGTTCCCTAGATCCAGTGCCAACAAAACTAGTAAAAGTGCAATGGATGTTCTTGTAGCACCAATTCTAAACATTATCAATAGTTCATTATTGCATGGCACAGTACCTGATGCACTAAAAGTGTCAGTCATTAAACCTTTACTTAAAAGTCAGACCTAGACCCACACATACTAAATAACTATAGGCCTATTTCAAATTTACCATTTCTCTCTAAAATACTAGAGAAAGTAGTCGCCAGTCAGCTTCAGTCACACCTTAGCATTACAATTTATTTGAGAAATTCCAGTCTGGCTTTCGCACTGGTCATAGTACAGAAACGGCACTAACACGGGTTGTAAATGACATTCTGATATCCTCTGATGAAGGAAATTCCACTGTAATTATGTTGTTGGACTTAAGTGCAGCATTTGACACCATTGACCATTCTATTTTACTGCACAGGCTAGAAAGCGATGTTGGGCTTACAGGCCCGTGCTACTTGGTTCAGTTCTTATTTATCAAATCGATTCCAGTATGTACAGAAATGTGCTGACAGTACTCCATCATTATACACAGAAGTTGAATATGGTGTCCAGGGCTCAGTACTGGACCTTTACTGTTTTCACTTTACATGCTTCCACTGGGATCTCTCATTAGGAAACATAATGTTAATTTTCACTTTCGTATGCAGATGACACCCAGTTATACCTTTCATTTAAATCAAATGAAGTTTCTCCGATGTTGTCTTTAATTAGTTGTGTTAGTGAATTAAAGGAATGGATGAATGAGAACTACTTGTCTTTAAATACAGATAAAACAGAGATGTTAATTGTTGGAGGGAATGGCTGATCACAGCAATATTTTGTCGTCATTTAACTCAGTTGGAATCCCAATTAATTTTACTGAATCAGCCCGCAATCTAGGAGTTATCTTTGACTCTAGCATGTCATTTAAAGCGCATATTACAAAGTCGTCCAAAACATGTTTTTTCCATCTTAAAAATATTAGGAAATTAAGGCTTTCTAAATAAACAGGATTGTGAGAAATTAATTCATGCATTTATCTCTAGTAGGATTGACTACTGCAATGCGGTGTTCACTGGCTGTTCAAACTGTTCTCTATACAGCCTCCAGTTAATCCAAAATGCGCTGCAAGAATTATTACAAGAACAAGAAAATATGAACACATAACCCCAGTTCTTAAATCTTTACACTGGCTCCCAGTTAAGTTTAGGGCAGATTTCAAAATCCTCCTTTTAACATATAAAGCATTAAATGGCCAAGGTCCGGCTTACTTGTCTGAACTTATCATGACTTACAAACCTGGAGCACATTAAGATCTCAAGATGCCGGTCTGCTTAGGATTCCAAGGATTAATAAAATAACAGTGGGAGGTCGAGCTTTTAGTTACAGGGCCCCTAAACTGTGGAATGGTCTTCCTGCTTCCATAAGAGATGCCCCTCGGTCTCAGCCTTTAAATCCCGGCTGAAGACTCACTACTTCAGTTTAGCATATCCTGACTAGAGCTGCTGATTAACTGTACATACTGCATCTCTGTTGTTAGTCATTAGCACTATAACATAAGTAACATGATAATTATATTTGAATACTAACCCTCACCTATTCTGTTTCTTTCTCGGTACCCAAATGTGGCCATTGGTGCCACGGCCCACCTGCCAAGTTGTATGTGGCGCAACAAAGGGGGGCTGATGAGCGAAGCGAGCAGGGGGTAACCCCCTAGTATATATATAATTTACAATATTAATATAATGCACACTCCTGGCATTGTATGTACTGTAGATATTTGTTTACTGTCTTTAATATTCTTCCTTTTAAAGTACAGTCTTGGAACTTCGCAGCTAAGAATTTCGCTACATAATTGTACTGTGTACAACATAATTACAGTTAGGTCCATAAATATTTGGACAGAGACAACTCTTTTCTAATTTTGGTTTTGTACATTACCAAAATGAATTTTAAATGAAACAACTCTGATACAGTTGAAGTGCAGACTTTCAGCTTTAATTCAGTGGGTTGAACAAAATGATTGCATAAAAATGTGAGACAACTAAAGCATTTTATTAACACAATCCCTTCATTTCAGGGGCTCCAAAGTAATTGGACAATTGACTCAAAGGCTGTTTCATAGGCAGGTGTGTTCAAGTCCGTCGTTACGTCATTATCAATTAATCAGATAAAAGGCGAAAACAGAAAAAACCATCTGAGAAATTGTTACAATATTATGAGTGGCAAAATCTCCAGTTTGGTACATCCTGATAAAGAAAGCAAGCACTGGTGAACTCAGCAACACAAAAAGACCTGGACGTCCACGGAAGACAACAGTGGTGGATGATCGCAGAATCATTTCCATGGTGAGGAGAAACCCCTTCACAACAGCCAACCAAGTGAACAGTACTCTCCAGGGGGCAGGCGTATCGATATCCAAGTCTACCATAAAGAGAAGACTGCATGAAAGTAAATACAGAGGGTGCACTGCAAGGTGCAAGCCACTCATAAGCCTCAAGAATAGAAAGGCTAGATTGGACTTTGCTAAAGAACATCTAAAAAAGCCAGCACAGTTCTGGAAAAACATTCTTTGGACAGAAGAAACCAAGATCAACCTCTACCAGAATGATGGCAAGAAAAAAGTATGGAGAAGGCGTGGAACAGCTCATCATCCAAAGCACACCACATCATCTGTAAAACACAGTGGAGTCAGGCAGTGTGATGGCTTGGGCGGGCATGGCTGCCATTGGCACTGGGACACTAGTGTTTATTGATGATGTGACACAGGACAGAAGCAGCCGAATGAATTCTGAGGTGTTCAGAGACATCCTGTCTGCTCAAATCCAGCTAAATGACGTCAAATTGATTGGGCGGCGTTTCATGATACAGATGGACAATGACCCAAAACATACAGCCAAAGCAACCCAGGAGTTTATTAAAGCAAAGAAGTGGAAAATTCTTGAATGGCCAAGTCAGTCACCTGATCTTAACCCAACTGAGCGTGCATTTCACTTGTTGAAGACTAAACTTGGGACAGAAAGGCCCACAAACAAACAGCAACTGAAAGTCGCTGCAGTAAAGGCCTGGCAGAGCATTAAAAAGGAGGAAACCCAGCATCTGGTGATGTCCAGGAGTTCAAGAGTTCAGGCTGTCATTGCCAGCAAAGGGTTTTTAACCAAGTATTAGAAATGAACATTTTACTTCCAGTTATTTAATTTGTCCAATTACTTTTGAGCCCCTGAAATGAAGGGATTGTGTTCAAAAAATACTTTAGTTGCTTCACATTTTTATGCAATCTTCTTGTTCAACCCACTGAATTAAAGATGAAAGTCTGCACCTCAACTGCATCTGAGTTGTTTCATTTAAAATTCATTGTGGTAATGTACAGAACCAAAATGAGAAAAAAATTGTCTCTGTCCAAATATTTATGGACCTAACTGTATGTGACAAATAACATTTGATTTGGTTGTTTCTTGTACCCTAAAGTGATTTTGTGCTCATCTCTCCTCTAGTTGTTGTTTTGGAGGTTTTCCACACAAACTGTACATACCATTCTTCAATCTTTATATATATATATATATATATATATATATATATATATATATATATATATATATATATATATATATTATATATATATATATATATAATTATATATATATATATATATATAATTATATATATATATATAATTATATATATATATATATATAATTATATGAGGAGAGAGAGAGAGAATCACATTTCCCATCTGCTTTATTTTCATTGGTTTGCATGTGCTGACAGCGTGTTGCCGCACCCACCTCACAACGAGTCACTTGGTTTGGGACCCGAGTGCAGTGGTGAGTTGTTTGGAAATACTCTGCCAATAGTGGCATTGTGGCCAAGCATCTCCTGGTGGTCCAGTTTGTTGCAGCCATTAGGCTGACCTCTATACTCTCCAGTATAGTGTGAGCAGTCAGCATGGTTGGACCTGCTGGGAATGTGTAGCTCAAGCTGCTTTGGCTCTCCAGATCATGGCGACACACAAAAAGCCTCTCCACTGTGACAAACTATCCAAAAAATGTGAAATCTGAAAATGATGTCCGACCCCAAGTTTACCCACAGAGCACTTCCAGATACTTCACATAAAATCCATCTACTATGGATATTCATCTTAAGTATCACATCTGACTGTTCCACTATTGTTTATTGCAGCTTGGAGAGATGTATAAAGAACTGAAACATCCTTTCATCTGGAAAGACCACCTTGGCTACGTGCTCAGCTCGCCAGCAGTGGTTGGAACAGGACTAAAGGCCACTGTTCAAGTCAAGCTGAATCACATCTCCAAGCACCCTAAATTTGAGGATATACTCAGCCGACTGTGCTTAGGTGAGATCTTGGTTTGCTTTTAATTCCTCAGGCTTAAACCAGATTAAACTGCTGCAAATTAGCAGAGCACCAGCAGATGTTTTCTCCAAATTATTAGCAGTATCACAGCAAAGAGAGAGCCACAAGCTATCTGAAGACTGAACATCTGCTTTCAAGTGATAAATGGGTGTAAAACAGAAGGCCAGAAACATGTGCCATCTAGCTAGGTGTTTGGCAGCCATGGTCCTTTAGAACTACACTGGACTATGCTTCATTCCCATTAATTATAACACCTGAATATGGTGGCCAGTAGGGGGGGCACATAAGACCCTAAACCCCCAGACACAACTACAAGATACACAAGTTTTGGGTTAAAAAATCATGCACCTATTTCTATTTAACAAAAATGCCTTTCCAGGTTTCTTCACAAGCAAAACTCTCCCGATCCTTCTTCAGTCCTCCTCAGGCATATGTTGTTCTCCTCTAGGTGAAGTGGAGCAGTCTCTCGATGCACCCAGCAAGCACTGCTGGGTCAGCTGGGACATCTTTAAATTAAAAAAAGTACAGCAGGTCCCTGTGGCACTTTCCCAAGGAACCCAGCAGGGTAGGAGTCCCAGAAAAGGGATGCTGCAACTTGGTATATTGGTCATTCTCGCTCTGCCCTTCCATTATGTCATCCCATTCTCCATCCATTATGAGGGCCTCCCAGCTAGCTGATCTTCCATCAAAGCCCAGGATTCTTGCCTTCAACCACAATGTAATTACCATCTTGAGATTTGTTGGCAGATTGCCTCCCAATTTAGAAGACAGTTCATTAAAAATGTATTGGGGGGTGAAGTGATAATCATGTGAGTCATCCACCAGTCACCTTACACTATTCTTTCTGTCACATGCATTTTATTGCTATGTCTTCCTCTACACTTTACTGGTTAGTTTCTATAATTTATGACTTTACTCCCAGTTATATTGTAAACAACATTAAACATGAACACCCTTAAAATCAATTTACTTTTTATTTATTTCTTCATTCTCCAAACCCTTTCCAGTGTCACATCTACATTCTATCCAAATATCAACAGTCGTGACTCACTTGCACCATGCCCACCAATCTGCTGGTGTGAGAGTAAGCTGAAGGACACGAGGAGAACACGCATGAGCGACTCACAGACTGTGCCCACAATCAGACTGCAGCTAAGTGCCCGGATCTGTGAGGCAGCAGTGTTAAGCACTACATAAATGAGCCGTTAGAATTCAGTTTGTTTAAGGGGTGCTTAGCTGACGCCATGTGTACAGTGCTGTTGAAGTATAAAATATAGGAATACTGATAAACTTGCACCAAAACCCACTATTTACACAAAAGATATGCTAATGAGAAGAAATGGCCACGAAACCTGTAAATATAGGATGGTACGTTGAAAAGATAATGTTGTTATGCATTCATTCATAGGCATAATGAAGAGTTAATCAGATGTTCGGGTTTTGGGGTCAAAGCTCTTCACACTCCCTTACAGACCAATTAGAGAAGAGAAGAGCACACGTATACTCCAGCCACAGCAGAGTGCCATCCTGCTCTCAGTTACTGATTAAAGCCCTTGTTTACCTATCTTTTTTATTTTAATATAAATGTCATAAATCATACTTCTCTCATTTTGATCTCTAAACACAGGTGCCTCTGGGAGTGGAGTCTGCACAATTTTCAACAAGCGCACGGCCGGAGTAACCGAAGTCGAGCTCCTTCAGTTGGTAGTGGATGGCATTAAATTGCTGATAGACATGGACAAGAGCCTTGGACTGGGAGAAGCCATTGATTGCCTCTATCCAACTCAAAAGTAAAAACAAAGACATCTGCAGCTTAGGAGAGGAAGATGACAGAATGATAGCAACTGAATGGCAGAAACAGATGATACAAATTTTCAGGTGATGTACCTCTCATATAAGGAAGATATAAGCTCTGAAGTACTTTAATGAGGTCTTTTCTCTTTGGTGTACAAAAGTGA
Organism: Polypterus senegalus; assembly: GCF_016835505.1. Taxonomy (NCBI): domain Eukaryota; kingdom Metazoa; phylum Chordata; class Cladistia; order Polypteriformes; family Polypteridae; genus Polypterus; species Polypterus senegalus. Next base: position 84,625,631 of record NC_053169.1, on the reverse strand, counting down.
CAAATAAAACGACAGGTAAGACTTGTAACAACTTTAATAAACTGTGCAATCTTTTCTGAAGTGGCTCTTTGACTCCTCCTCAGAAGACATTACATTCTTTCTGAATTCAACACACACTCTAATGCAGTGCCTCGCATTGTATATGAACGTGATACCATGCTATCTGCTCTCTTTGCCTTGCATACTCAAATATTGTAATGACTAGCGACTGAGAGCCCGATCAAATCGGGTTACAAATTCCATGTTTGTGAAATCCATACTTTCTCTGCAAAGAATTCTTTGTTTTTTGTTATCATGGCACTGATTTGTGCTTAAAATCGACCTTTTCGGCCGATGTAATGAAGAGTTTCCTGTTTAAACGGGGCTGCGAGACGTGAACTCAGCTCTTCGGCGCACCTCATTTGATTTTTTCTGGCAAACAGATTTTCAAAACAAACTGTATTTTACGACTCTATTCAGAGTTGGAGCAATAATTATGTTGGTGTGGTCATTTTAGATTTCAGATCGGCTAAAATTTAAACAATGACCGTTGTTAATACCCAGCCGTCATTACTCAGTTTGCCAATAGCTGTCAGAAGGATGGATGTCAAAACCGAACTGCCCAAAGATAGATTTCCAAGTACCAAGCAAATGGCGATACGTTCTAAATTACTTACGGTTCCGGAGCTGTCAAAGGGTTTAAGTCAGTTGACGATGTTAGTCCTGGAAAGTACGCCCCACCAAACCAACGTTCCAAAAACCAACCGAACTTACTGTTATCTGCTCGAACCAACACCGACTTACTATACTTGGCCGTCCAGCAGCGTCACTGAAGCATTCGAACATTCTTAGCCAATCCTGCAATACTGCGACCGCGTTTGCCACGTTACGTTCTAACTACAGAGGCAGAGTCCCATTGCATGGTTCTGACTTGTATTGAGTCGAGGTATTGATGCGAACACCATACATACGGATAGTATCAAATTATATATAAGGATTTACTTGACAATGTTATTTAATTGTACCTTTTATGGCATACTAGCTCTATTAGTATTAGGCTTTTAACAAATGCAGAGATCCTGGCACCTGGCCTGACCTCACAACCTTTTTTTATACTGGAATATACTGGTGTGAAGCTTCTCAGGAACCACTTTAACAAGATATATCACTGTAGTGGAGACTAAAAATGTTTAAAAATATGTGGCAATATATAGCACATTGGTTGAGAATCTTTATTATTTATTGCTTTTTAACAAATGATATCTCATTTTAAAAAAGGGAAGCTGAGTAAGCTAGTTCTGATGTTTGGGGCACATTTAAGACTCACCTGGTCAAACAGATAACCAGATCCTGTAAAAGGTGATTTCTGCATGATGAAATCAAAATACATGTAGGGATAAGCAGGTCTGTATACAGATGGAAGATGAAAGGCAAGGCAATCTGTAAAATCTAATCTAAAGTGAAAAGCTAAATTACTGGGAAACAACCCCACTGGTCAAAGAGGTAGGTCAGGGTTAGCACAAGTACAAATTGAGGCTGATCTAAAGGTCATGCTGTGTCAACTATTCCATCCATACAGACACCATATTGTCTGTGCTGTTCTATCTATATAGAGGTCATATTGTCTCTGCCATTCCATCCATACCAATGCCATACTGGATTAAGAGACCTAACTGGACTGGGGACCACTAAAACAAAAGTCACCTGCCTGGTCTATGCATAGTGGATGTTTACATGCAAAATTAACTGTATTATTTTGCAAACAGTGTGGGTAAAGATTCTGATAAAGCAGCAAGTCCCAAAATATAATACAATTAACTAAGCCCTCTTAGTCCTGAGCAGGACCGCAGGGGCCTGCAGCCTAGAGCCTATTCCAGCAACCATTGGGCACAAGGCAGCAATAATTCCCTGGAGTCATGTCTATGCAGTGTGACACAGGACAACTAATTTGGTTGGAGAGGTAGTATGAAAAAGACTAAAGACGTTTGGCCTATAGACAATATTGGGTTAGCTATAAATTGTGCACTTTTTAAAAAGCCTGCCATTATGCTCTACAACATTTTTAATAAAACTGTAGCATAATTAACTCTTTTAACAGGTTTCACAAACATGAAATAAACACCAACAGATCCTAATGGGAGCACTGTATGTTGAACTGAACAAAAACAAGTCTTCTCTCATGTCTATATTGTCACATCAGCTGCCAATATTCATGCTTTATGTATGCCAACATTGTGAATTATTTCCCCGTTTTTCACTCTTAGTGCAGGTTACAACAGATTCAAAAAGCTACTGCCATGCAGCTGACAAAGCAATGAACAGATCATCCTCAAAAGGCTTACGGTAGGATGCTATATCATCTTCAGAACTCTGCTGCCTTACTGGTTTGTTTGTTCCTACACTCCGGCCTTGTACCAACTTGTGAGATGTTCTTGATAGTCCTCTGCATTTGTTTACTTAGCTTTGAGGTTTTTTTTTCCCTCTGAAATGCTTACTGTTCTTCTGGTAAGGCTTCAACACTATTCATTTTCCTTTTTCTTAAAATTAAATCTTCTATATCCGCTCCATCTGACTCTACTCCTTTATACTAATAGTTCATTTTTACTTTTCTATGCTCTTAATACTGTAACCATTTAATTGTACTTTTACTAAATGATCTTTTTTAATTTGTTCTGTTACTTTTCCTATGTAAAGAATCTCACAATGGCACGCTTTATAAAATGTGTTACAAAAATAAAAACTGATAGAAATGTTTAAAGAAATAACTTGAATATAAACCAAGGGAAAATTATTTAATGGACATATGCTGTTGCAATTATATTTACACTTCAAGTACAACTCGACAACTTGACAGTTATGTCTCTTTTTCAGATTGTCCTTGTCAAGGTAAAAATTTGTAAATCTAAGGTATGGTCCACTTTTTGGAAACGTTCAACTGGTTTAGATGATCTCCCACATGCCTATGCCCGGGAAAGCTCTTTATCTGTGAAGCTTTCAGTGTAGCCCATCTCTGAAGGCGATACTCCGCTGCATGGCCTTTCTCCTGCTCCTTTGTCATATAGGCTCGACTCAGCCAGTACTCATTTTCGGCTTCCACCTCCAGCTTTTCAATTAGGTTGCGTTTCATCTGCCACGTAATCTGCCGAGGTCTTCTGTACTTTCCAATCCACTGTTTACCTGGAATCCCCTTTCTGAACAAAGCCAGTGTCAGGAACATTCTTGGTTTGTTGCTTTAAAATAAGTGAAGAACAACAGATTAAGTTACTTTACAGATTAACTGTATGTATAAAATGTATAATTAAAGCTAACCCAATTCTGAAATTCACTCCTAAGTCCAACCTCTGTCATGGCTTTCAAAGTTCAAACTGGAGTTTCATAATGGTCCCAGACATCTGGGGAACTTCATTTTTAATAAAATTAATTTGAGACTACACACTCTCCTATCACAGGCAAAAAAGCAGGCATTATGAAATAAAAATCAGCCTTCAAGTCAACTAGGGAAATGGTGCATCATAAAAACACTTAAAATATGTCAGTAGAGCAAAGTTACGAAGCAAACACTGAAAGAGCCGACATAGCAAACATGAATCTCAGTCACGCCAAGTACTTTAACACTGCGCATTTCCATCAAATGACAACATTCCCAGAGCATCATTTTTAAAAACAAAGAATGCTCAAGTTTTCAAAATGTGAATTTGGTTCATGATTTATCTTCCTATATTTTGTATCTACTGTAAATTGCCTAATTTTAGATGTGGAAGACCTCATCAAACCAAACCATAATTTATCACATACAAATTATACTTACAGTAAATTCTTTAAGGAAACTTTATCAATTTCACTTAACACTAAGGATGTGCTGATCAATTGGCCGAAATTCACTACAAAAGACTCGATTGGTGATCAGTACATTGGCCAATCACAAAACACGATCTTTTTAGTCATGCTTTTCTAAGCTTGACGGTAATTTAAATGCAGTGATCTCTTATGCAAGTTATTACAGGTAGTTGAGCCAACACTCCTATTTTTTATTTATTTATTTTTAACAGCGAACTTCTTGTATTGTAAACGAAGAGCAGCAAGTCAAGGCTTGTTTTACAAGACAGCAAGAGGAGAACGGAATATTAGCATTTACGTTAAAGATAGTGGAGCAATAAACTGAGAAAAAAAGGAATCGGAGAAACCGTCCTGTGCAACCAGGCAAACATCAAGGAAAGCTACTTTAATGAATTCTGACCTTTTTCTTTTGTCCTTGAATTGCAACAGATACAATTTGCTGCGTTTGGACAGCGATATTGTGTTATGTACAGCAGCTTACAATTTTTATTTTAAAAATAAAAGGTAAGAATTTGAAAATTACTGCTTAATTACAATAGGCTTGTTAGCTTAATGGTAAACTATGTCTTATAAATTTGTTAAGCATGTTAGCCTTGTGTCTTCTTAATAAACATCTTATGAACATTTGATACATTTGCAACTTTTTTTAATGTTTAATATTTATTTGTGTATGTCATACAGTGTAAGATTAGTAAGAAACAAGTACTGCACTACTGAAGTGGTAGGCCATACACCAAGAATTAGGAATGTCTAGTTAGTACACTGAAGAAAAAAAACCTGCATAAACACAGTAAATGAATGTTTTAACAGCGCAAAAAACCATGTAGTGCAATTAATGATTAAAAACTAATAAAAGCTTTAATTGCTGTATATTAAGCAGTGTTTAATTGCTAATATTAATGAAGTGATTGTGCAAGAATCTATAGATTTTGTTAGAGAAATGGTGAAAAACACTTTTTAAATTAAGTTTTGTTTCAGATTGGTAAATTACAGAAGAAATTAAACAATATGGCAGCTTCTAATTATGAGAAGCATTTTATTTTCTTTTATGCCATTAGTATTATGGGTAAATAGTTTTGTACATATTTTATTAAAGTTTATATTTTAAGGAAATGTTATTTCATTATTTCTTATGGCTACTAAAAAATAAGCCTATAGAATTTAATTTTGTTAATACAAAAATGAATAGTTAACATCTGTGGTCTACAGTTAACTTTGGTATTTTTAGAATTAATACTAATATAAGACATAAAGCTTCTATGCATCTGTATATGCTGGAGCTTAGTGTAAAAAGCTTTTATTAAAAGAATATAATTGGGGAATAGGCCAATCCAGTAACATGAAATTGGCAATTGGTATCTACCTTAAGAAAAAACTCATCGGAGCCATCGCCACTAAACACATTACTTCCACCTCAATGAAAGGAAGTGTCTGTGCATCTGTCTTGTTTGTCTGTATGGTTTCTATATCTCAGCCATTCAAAAAGATGGCACATCACAAACATTTTTAGTAATAAAATGCATTGCATTTGTCATTCCGATAGATGGTGCATCACATACGTGAACACTGCTTTTACAAATCTCATACAAATGGTGTGGAACTGAAGATATAAGCATTGCATGGTGCACTGCAAACTTTAACGCTGAGGTCGTAGACAGGTAGCACAGCTAGTCAGGTAATAAGATAGATAGATACTTTATTAATACTCTTTCAAGGTCAGTAACACCTAATGATGTTAAAAACTGAAAGCAAATTGCAGCAGGCCTGAAAATTATGGAAGTTTTCATTGCATAGTTTAATGTAATTTTGTCTTCTTAATTTACAGTATTCATTTGTGTGCAGAAGGTTTCCAGGAGAAAGCCAGCTCTCTCATAAATACTATGGGACGCATGTGGTGCCCACTGCCCAAAACCTGCTGAGCCACGTGCCCCGTCCTGGCCTAGCCCAGCCTAGAAGCACCTTGTTTTACTGCTCCTGGGCTTTGATCTTAACATGGATCAGCATGCGGAGGGTAAAGCATGTACCTAGTACAACGCCAGCACTTTAGGCAGGTATCACTCCATCATTTATTCTACCCAGAGTCACTCAATGTTGAATTTATTAATCCCAAGGGGAAATTCACATAAAGGATCTATCTATCAACATGACAATATAATGTAGCCTGATGTCCTACTGTACCTTTGCCAAAGAAATTCATAGATAATTTCTATAGTGCTGTAGTTTCTTTAACATGAGAGGATAGACATCACTTGGAAACAATGAGCAGTCTTCGTAAGGTGCAAAATTTTATTGCCGCATTCAAAAAAAATTAAGCTTTTTTGTATAAAACATCCACTTTATCAATTGGAGTTAGATATTCAAAAAAATGTAAGAACAGCTGCATTCAGAATCAGTGACGCAGTGGGTAGAGCTGCTGCCTCGCAGTTAAGAGACCTGAGTTCGCTTCCCGGGTCCTCCCTGCGTGGAGTTTGCATGTTCTCCCTCCCACAGTCCAAAAAGACATACAGGTTAGGTGCATTGGCAACTCTAAATTGTGCTTGGTGTGTATGTGTGCAAACCCTGTGGTGGGCTGGCGCTTTGCCCAGGGTTTGTTTCCTACCTTGTGCCCTGTGTTGGCTGGGATTGGCTCCAGCAGACCCCCGTGACCCTGTACTTAGGATATAGCGGATTGGATAATGGATGGATGGATGGATGGATGCATGCATTCAGAATTTGTATTACTTGTTATACATATCTCTGGGAGAGCTGCCCCTTTAAATTCCAAGTTCAAGATCATCCCCACATTCTCACCATTATTACATTCATCCTCAACTGTAAACACTTTCCAAAAGAAAATAAACTAGGAGGACCGGGAAAGTGACATCACAGTCATGTATCATTACAGGCTACAGCAAAGCACTTCAAGTCCTGAAGGCACCATCCATTTTCATTTTGTAACACTAAAGTCTGGCCTTCCCCAAAACCAAGCACTCATCCATTTTTAATACAGTAACTCACTACATCTGGTAGAGAGTTCTTTTAGGCAGGGTCTATGCTAGCAGCACCATTGAACAGGAACAATCTGGGACCACTGAGAAGTTGCATTCACATCTTTTGTCCTTGGAAGAAAAGCAGAATATATGGGGAAAACCAGAACACAAACTCCAAACAAAACCTGACAGCTAATTGCATTAGCACAGCTGAAACCTGTTCAATAATGCAAGTACACTGTCTTTAATGGTTGCAAGTTACTAATGTATCTAAAGTTCAGTTCTAGGTTCTACAATGGCAAAAATCAAACAGCTTTCTCAAAAAAAAAAGAATGAAGGTTAGTCCGTGTGACTGATTGCCAAGAAATTGAAGATTTCATACAAAAGTGTCTACCACTGTCTTGAGAGAAGCAGGGAAAATGATCCATCCAGAGCAGAAAAGAAGAGGAAGGCACAGATACCCAACTACATAAGAGGATAAAGACATCAAAGAGTGTAGAGTGAGAAACAACACGTCTTACAGATCCTCAGTTGACTTCCCTCTTAAATACACTCTAAATCACAGTGTCATCTACAACAGAGAATGTCTGGGTTCTTTTTCCCCATTTTAAACTTTACTTTTTCCTTGCTCGTTTCAGATATACCATTTTCTTTGAAACTTTGCCACTTCTGCCAGCATCCTGGAACCATTTTTCTTTGATGCAGATGACACTGGTACTTGGCGTTTATTTAAGAAAGTAGTCAACTGAGGACCTGCAAGGCATTTGTTTCTCAAACTACACACTCCAATGTCCTTACTCTCATATGCCCATCTGCACCTTCCTCTTCTTTTTCTATCCTGGTTAGATTCAGTTTGTCCTCTTGGCTCGAGCCAGTAATAGACACATTTGTATGAAATATTCCATTTTTTGGCAGTCTGACACAAGGAATAAACTTAATTCTATAGAAAAAACAACAGACTAACGTGTCTTGAGAAAGCGGTTTCATTTTGGCCATTTCTGAACCAATAACTGAACTTGCCAACACCCTGCAACCCAAGAAAGACAATGTAGTTACATTATTGAATAGAATCAAAGTTTTTCAGATAACCAATTTGCATTTAAAATGACTGATTAAAGATAAGGTGAGGGAGGAGGACACTGAAGGAATGGCTGCTGAAAATGGGGCTTTTCAGTCAAACGTGATTAAGAAGTTAGAAATCAGTTATTTCAAGCAATAATAGCCATTAGCAACACTAGTAAATATAGTGGGGCTTCAAGGCAACAACTTTTGTTTTTGTGTATAGTTTTTTTATGTCATACATGGGCATGAAATATAGGCGTAAATTTATTTTTAATGCCCCACAAATCTGATTTCTATTTCTTTGAGACATGTACCTAATTGCTAAAACAAACACACACACACGTTATATCTATCAACATTTGAAAGATCTGATGGGATTTAATTTGGAAATATAGTGGTCGCAGTTTGCTCTAAAGCGTGAAATAAATAGTTTTACACAATTATGAGCAAACCATGAACTGGCAAATATCCAACTGTGGCCCAACGATTTTGTATGTTAAAGACATCTAATACTAAATAATTTCTGAAAATGTCATCTCGTATAAAGAGTTCAAACGTTACTGTACCACCCCCATTTTTAAAGTCCCCATAATTCTGAAACTAGTGAACATACAAGCTTCAAATTTTGCACACTAGTTATTTGGTAAAAATGACAGTAATTTCATCAAGTACGAAGCAAATCGGAGATGGTCCAGTCGATACCCCTGTTGATTTCACGTGAATTGACATATAATGTAAAATACAAATCCAATTCAGAGGTTTGGGTCAGGGTAGTTGTCCCTGAGCTGTTGCACATCCCGTCTGCACAAGTCAGGAATAAAGATTATGGAGTTCTAGCCCATCTCATCGACTCACTTTACATAAATACACCTACATTGGGCCGGTTTATAATCGTCCATGACCTCTACCAGCTCGTCTTTAGGGCAGCAGGAGACTCGGAAGAGACATCACGTTAACACCGGGACAGCCTGCAAAGTTTAACTGGTCCAACGCTGAAAACAACAAAGAGGCCAAGCTACTACTGTGCCACCAGGACATTCGTTAGAGTACATTGTATATTTCAACTATTAACAAAAAGTTCTCTGAAACTCGGGGTTTAAAGATCGGCCCCTGCCGTATTAATACTGCCGACCCATTAAGATCGAATTCAAAAATTCAGAGCCTTTGTGGCATAAACGTTCTGTCGTAAACAGCACCGAAATCTACAAGGTCCATACGTCCCATATTTTAAGATTTCACAAGAGCGTGCACGTATTAAAGCCACATAACCAAAACATTAACATGTCTTCTAATCAGTATACTGCTGCTGGATTATGTGAATTTCCCCTTGGGATTAATAAAGTATCAATCTATCTATCTAATTCTAACCGTGCGCGTTATGACGAAAGGACATCGTGACACTGAAGTACTTACAATCTACTATTAAACTATACCTCTGCTATCTACAAACAGGCACCGTACACCTATCATTTATTTAAAGTAATTCCAGAATCTCCCAAGTATTTCAAAATAAAGAATAGAAGCTGTATGACTTTGTCATGAAGCACTCTAAACGTACCTTACAAGGATGTAATGCCTGACCTCCGAATTCTCATTCCGGGCCCAAAAAAAAGAAAACGCAGTACGGAAAGCGCTTGGGGTCAAAACGTGCGAGAGAGCGGAAGGCGGGAGGCCGGTCAGTCAGTCCCGCGCGTTCTCGACGTTTCATCGAATGAAGGCTCTCCTGCAGCAGAATTGTAATTAAAAGAATGACGGGTACAAAAAAGAAAGAAAAAAAAAACTACTGTAACAGATTTAACTAGAGAGGCGGCCTTTGACCCTGTCAGTCCAGGGTTAACAGCTCCATTCCGTGCACGTGATATACAACGCCTTGCATCAACTGCGGGACCCTCACATCCTGATATCATTATACTCCTATGTGAAGCCTCCTGTTACCTGTAAGTCCACCTCTGCTGTTCTGTATTACAAATATATTTGTGCAAACTGTAGGCAGCACAGGGTGCAAAGTAGCACACCAGCAATCGTGGACAGAATAAAAGTCCGAGGGCACCCGCGCCCACTCACACTGGAGACAGTTTAGAGTCGCTAGTTAACCGAAAACCAATTAATCAATGAAAGGCTTTCTGACTTAACAGACGTACATGCTTTCACAAATAACAGTCTGTGTGGTGTATCGTAAATTAAATGTATCCCTCCACATTCATGGTGCTGCCGACTACTTACATCCGCGCTCGGTTGTGCTGAGACAAACTCGAGACGTCGGCCAATTCAAAGTGGGAAGCAAGGTTATTATAGTTTTGCCTTTTTATATTCGTTTTTATTTCTATAGTTTTTCTGACCTTACTTGGAAATTCAGTTTAGTTTTAGTTTTCCTTCATTGTGTATTTTTAGTTTTAGTTTAGTTTTTATTTCACAGAGACATTTCTATTTTATTTTTATATCTATTAGTTTCAGTTTTAGTAATTGTGGCATGGAGCTCCTAACGGAGTTTAGTTTTGTGTCACAATCAGACAGAACTGTACACTTGACAGATTTGGACATGAGTTTAATGTTAGTGGAAGCGTATTACACCACATGGTTTGATAAAAACAACCCAACCATAATCAAAACTAGATAATTAATATGAACAGTTTTTCACAATTTTATAATTTTTAAAATATTTTATCATGAAAATCACAGGGGCTTAGGAAGAACAGGGCTCTTAGACTTGAATGAGTGTGCAGACCCCACCTAGCTGTATTGAGGGAAACAAAGAAAAACAAGCATGTAGTGGGAAGGTGAGGGGCTGTGAGACTTGAGTAGCCCGCCATAAGAACAGTAAACCCACAATGAGCAGAGTGAGAGCAGGTAATAGGAGTACGGACAGCCACAAAATGACCGAGACAGCATCTGAGATTAAGAACGATATATACATTATCTAAACCTGTTTATTCAGAGCAGGATGGCAGGAAACCTGGAGCCTACCCAAGCAGGTTTGGTTGTAAGGCAGGAAAAATCCCTGGTATGCAATATATACTCAGCAAAAAAAGAAACGTCCTCTGACTTTCAACTGTTTTTACTTTCAGTAAACTTAATGTGTAAATATTTGTATGAACACTAAAAGAGTCAACACCATAAGACATAAACTAAAAATGTTTCACAATGTGTCCCTGAATGAAGGGAGGCTCAATCTCAAAAGTACCAGTCAGTATCTGGTGTGGCCACCAGCTGCTTGAAGTACTGCAGTGCATCTCCTCCTCATGGACTGGACCAGATTTGTCAGTTCTTGCTGTGAGATGTTACCCCACTCTTCCACCAAGGCACCTGCAAGTTCCTGGACATTTCTGGGGGGAATGGCCCTAGCCCTCACCCTGCGATCCAACAGGTCCCAGACGTGCTCAATTCCTTCAACGATAAACACGAATCCGTCCATCACCCCTGGTGAGACAAAACCCTGACTCATCAGTGAAGAGCACTTTTTGCCAGTCCTGTCTGGTCCAGCGAAGGTGGGTTTGTGCCCTTAGGCGGCGTTGTTGCTGGTGATGTCTGGTAAGGACCTGCCTTACAACAGGCCTACAAGCCCTCAGTCCAGCCTCTCTCAGCCTATTGCGGACAGTCTGAGCACTGATGGAGGGATTGTGTGTTCCTGGTGTGACTCGGACAGTTGTTGTGGCCATCCTGTACCTGTCACGCAGGTGTGATATTCGGATGTACCGATCCTGTGCAGGTGTTGTTACACGTGGTCTTCCACTGCGAGGATGATCAGCTGTCCTTCCTGTCTCCCTGTAGCTCTGTCTTAGGCGTCTCACAGTGCGGACATGGCAATTTATTGCCCTAGCCACATCGGCAGTCCTCATGCCTCCCTGCAGCATGCCTAATGCACGTTCACGCAGATGAGCAGGGACCCTGGGCATCTTTCACAGTCGGTAGACAAGTCTCTTTAGTGTCCTGCGTTTTTAGAACTGTGACCTTAAATGCCTACTTTCTGTAAGCTGTAAGGGTCTTAACGACCATTCCACAGGTGCATGTTAATTAATTGATTATGGTTAATTGAACATGCATGGAAAACATTGTTTAAACCCTTTACAATGAAGATCTGGAAAGTTATTTGGATTTTAAAACATTATTGTTGAAATACACAGTCCTGAAAAAGGGACGTTTCTTTTTTTGCTGAGTATATAAGATATGGCTGATATTAAGAATAAAAAGAATCTATTTCAACTATGAATTTTCAGAGAGCGAGAAAAACATTGAAAAAAGGGAGACAAATATTTTAAAATATAATTCTGCTAATGGATTACTTTTACAATATCGGGTATTTTGAGTTGTAAATATGAACTAAAAAAAGATAAATTAATAAATATAGAATAAATACAAAAACCCATTAGTATGTTTAGTTTTTCATCAATTGGCAAACTCTCTTCACCCACCTACTTTTGTTTGTATCGCTTCACTGTTAAATGGTGTTTTTAAAGCAAAAGTGATTAGTCAGCAACAATACGCTGATCTTGTATGACGACCTTGTCAGTCTGTTGATCAGTGCCATTTTATTTTCAAAAACCGAGAGTAGTCTCCCCTCGACTTTCTTGCATACTCAGATATGCATACTCACTGCAAATATTGACACTTTGCATAAACGTAATGTAATTGTCCATAAAAGCCTTTGAAACTTATGAAACGCTTGTAATTCTACTTTAGTATACCATAGAAACATCTGACAAAAAGATCTAAAAACATTGAAGCAGCAAACTTTGTGAAAACCAATACTTGTTGTAATATTTGAATTACCAGCTAACTTATCATGCATGACTCTGTGATGTATGAGCTCAACAAGGTACCTGGAGAAATCCATCATGAATGTTGGGACAACTTGCAAACTCCACACAGCTCCTAAAAATTCAGATGCCCGATGCTTTGGGAAATTACTGCTGGCTGCTGTTGTCTCACAAAAAATACAATACACACTCACCTAAAGGATTATTAGGACCACCATACTAATACGGTGTTTGACCCCCTTTCGCCTTCAGAACTGCTTTAATTCTACGTGGCATTGATTCAACAAGGTGCTGAAAGCATTCTTTAGAAATGTTGGCCCATATTGATACGATAGCATCTTGCAGTTGATGGAGAATATGGGATGCACATCCAGGGCACGAAGCTCCCGTTCCACCACATCCCAAAGATGCTCTATTGGGTTGAGATCTGGTGACTGTGGGGGCCATTTTAGTACAGTGAACTCATTGTCATGTTCAAGAAACCAATTTGAAATGATTCGAGCTTTGTGACATGGTACATTATCCTGCTGGAAGTAGCCATCAGAGGATGGGTACATGGTGGTCATGAAGGGATGGACATGGTCAGAAACAATGCTCAGGTAGCCCGTGGCATTTAAACGATGCCCAATTGGCACTAAGGGGCCTAAAGTGTGCCAAGAAAACATCCCCCACACCATTACACCACCACCACCAGCCTGCACAGTGGTAACAAGGCATGAATGGATCCATGTTCTCATTCTGTTTACGCCAAATTCTGACTCTACCATTTGAATGTCTCAACAGAAATCGAGACTCATCAGACCAGGCAACATTTATCCAGTCTTCAACTGTCCAATTTTGGTGAGCTCGTGCATATTGTAGCCTCTTTTTCCTATTTGTAGTGGAGATGAGTGGTACCCGGTGGGGTCTTCTGCTGTTGTAGCCCATCCGCCTCAAGGTTGTGCATGTTTTGGCTTCACAAATGCTTTGCAGCATACCTCGGTTGTAACGCGTGGTTATTTCAGTCAAAGTTGCTCTTCTATCAGCTTGAATTAGTCGGCCCATTCTCCTCTGACCTCTAGCATCAACAAGGCATTTTCGCCCACAGGACTGCCGCATACTGGATGTTTTTCCCTTTTCACCCCCTTCTTTGTAAACCCTAGAAATGGTTGTGCGTGAAAATCCCAGTAACTGAGCAGATTGTGAAATACTCAGACCGGCCCGTCCGGCACCAACAACCATGCGACACTCCAAATTGCTTAAATCACCATTCTTTCCCATTCTGACATTCAGTTTGGAGTTCAGGAGATTGTCTTGACCAGGACCACACCCCTAAATGCATTGAAGCAACTGCCATGTGATTGGTTGATTAGATAATGCAATGAATGAGAAATTGAACAGGTGTTCCTAATAATCCTTTAGGTGAGTGTTAGTCACATTCTGTTCTTATTTGTTTTTGAGGTAGTTTGCTTATTTTATCATGTTCAAATGTTAAAGTCACATCCAGTCCCCATCTGATACTTTTGTTAGTATCTTCATTTTATTGTACACAATATAAAAACCCCTTAAAACTGTAACTTGGTTTTATGCAAAGTTTTCATATCTTGGTCTTATTGTACATCTTCATTAAGGAGTTATGATAAGTCAACCCATTTTGTCTTTAGTAAGTTGTAGCAGTTTAAATATAAAGTCAAATAAAAGTAGGGAAATAATTGTGAAGGTGGTAAGGATGGCAATGAGTTAAAGGGCAGTGCTGCATTTCAGCTCTTAGGGTCCAGGGTTTGCATAAAGCATAAAGGTGATTCAGAATATTCATGCTTTGTTTAAGGTGAGAATTGATTCATTTAGACATGATGCTGTAAATGCTTATGTCAGTACCTCTACACAGAATGTGTGCATATTTATCTTGACTTACTATTAGTTCTTTTTAAATTTGTTAGAGTGACTATTCAGTTCAATTGGGAAAACATGTCATTGAGGATTTATTACAAACCTGGATTTTTTAATATAAATATATACAGTAAATGTCCATTCCCCTTTTAATTGTTATTTGTGCATGCAGCTTACCCAAAAAGTCACATTGTATACCAATGACATTTTAGTTTTCCTTAGTTTCCCATCTAATCTGCTTCACATCCTTAAGTTTTTTAACTTTTATTAAACTGTATGAGGGTACAAAATAGTAGTTGGAAAAAATCTACCCTTCTTTTTCTGCCTCGTCATTTTTTTCCTACTTCTATGTGGCTACAGATCAAAAAGCTTGGAAAGTGGTGGTGCAAAATGCCAGATGCCCAGTGGCACCCACAGCAGTGTACTGGCTCTGAGGCACACCACATTCAGATACTTGCTGAGCGCATAAAGAAATAAGAAAAAAGAGTATGCTTCTTCTAGTATGCGGCCCAGCTTACCATGCACTAACCCTCCATCTTCTCTTATATAACATTAGAACTACCAAAGTCTATGAAAAAACTTGTAATTCCAGGGCCAACTTAAATCCCTTCGCACCTCTTTGTGTATCGTCTTTTGTCTTGTAAATGTGTCAATCAACACAAGCAGCAAGCAGCTTGCTATACTATCCCCCCACTGCCGCAGGAAGGACAAAAAGTTCTCCCAGCTCAAGCCTTGATTATCTGGGAGTGAAGTACCTAGAGTGGTATAGGGTAAATAATGTATCGTTATTGTGAAAACATGCATTTCATGTGTGTTCCGTGTCTACAACAATCTATGTAAACACATTGTTAAAACAGAAACATTTGTCATGTTTTAGTAATAAATGACAAAATTTGGACGTGAACTGTACAGTAATCCCCCCTCGAACCCCGCGATAGACGAAAATCCGCGAAGTAGAAACCATATGTTTGTGTAGTTATTTTTATATATTTTAAGCCCTTATAAACTCCCACACTGTTAACATTATTAGAGCCCTCTAGACATGAAATAACACCCTTTAGTCAAAAGTTTAAACTGTCCTCCATGACAAGACAGAGATGACAGTTCTTTCTCACAATTAAAAGAATGCAAATACATCTTCTTCTCTTCAGGAGCAGAGAATTTCAGAGAGAGAGAGAGCGCTCGCAAAGAAAAGCAAACAATCAAAAAATCAATACTTGTGCTTTTAAGTTTGCCGCGGCATTTTTTAGAGGAGCGTTAGTATCTTCTAAGCAAACAGCCTCTGTGCAAACAGCCCCTCTGCTCACATCTCCTCCGTCAGGCCAGAGAACATCAGAGAGAGCGAGATTAAAGCAACAATCAAAAAATCAATACGTGTGCTTTTGTGCTTTTAAATATGCCGAGCACCGCAATAAAGCGGCATTTTTTTAGAGGAGCGTCAGTATCTTTTAAGCAAACAGCCCCTCCGTCAGGCGCAGAGAATGTCAGAGAGGGTGAGAGAGGCAGAGACAAGCAAACAATCAAGCTCCGCGCGGGATGCATATCTTATAGCATTGAGGAGTTTTAGTTAATATGCAATACATGCTCTGATTGGGTAGCTTCTAAGCCATCCGCCAATAGCGTCCCTTGTATGAAATCAACAGGGCAAACAAACTGAGGAAGCGTGTAGCATAAATTAAAAGACCCACTGTCTGCAGAAATCTGCGAACCAGCGAAAAATCTGTGATATATATTTAGATGTGCTTACATTTAAAATCCGCGATAGAGTGAAACCGCGAAAGTCGAAGCGCGATATAGCGAGGGATTACTGTATAATGTGTAAAGGCTGAAGTCCAAATATCAAATAAACACTTTCACAAAAGGTACAGGTATAATACAACAGCATCCATGGTGCAGCGGTAAGGACTGTTGACTTGTAATCAAGAGGTTGCGGGTTCGATACCAGCTGTCTCGCAAATTTACTGTTTTAAGTAGTGAGCTGCTCTTATTGTGAACATTATACAATAAAAACATACATTTGATTTGCGCCTGCAACAGCCGGTGTAAATTTATAGTACTTGTAAAAGTTAGTGTTTTGGTTTTTTTTTTTCACTTTTATTCTCTCAGTCACGATCACGATATAACCCAAATTATCTGATCTGGAGGGATAACAGCTGACACACAAACGCTGGGGAATCTGCCTTTTTCGTATCTCATTGTCACTTGATTTTGTTTTATTCAGTTTTATTGAGTGTTCCTGCTCGCGCTGAATTAGTATGCGCCTTATGGTCCATGATGTCAAAAGCCGCACTGACAAAAAACAGAGACATAGGTATATATGATATTTGGAATTATTCATTTTATGACCTGTATAGTACATATCAGAAAACATTGTGGCACGGATGCTACATTATTCATATTAATTTGCATGCGTTCTTGCAGCTGTATTCCATGACGTGCTTTTTGTTTTTTCCCCAGTCTCCACACTTTGGTGCATGGTGGTGTTTCTTTTGTACTCCAGGACATGCAGGGGAAAGAATAGTACAGAGAGGTCAGTTGTGTGCTATATGCAATCATCAAATGTTAACAGTTCCCACACACCCAAGGACCGTCCTTCCTACATTAACGACATGTGTATCTGTTGCAATGCACACACTTCTCTCTATGCTGTGGTTTCTATTGCATTGAAGGGACACCTGACACTTACTAAGAATGCTTTCTTGGGGAAAGCGGTGGTCTTGGAACAGAAGCTTGTCGATGTTGCATCCTCTTTTTCTTTTTCTATTGCCTTTTCCTGTAAGAAGCGACGACAAAGTTCCTCTGCAAGGTGAGCAAAGAACGCTCTTCTTTTCTCAGTGGACCTGTGCATGCCTTGTACAGTACATGTGTGTTGATCACTGCCAGGTCAAGCTTGTTGCAGCACACAGCAACCGGCCATCTGAGTGCTGCTGCTCTCAGTGAATAAGCTCACGCCTTGTGGTGCACAATGTCAACACGGCACCAGAGAAAAAAAGAAAGAGAAAAATATATATGGCATTTTGAAGACATCATTTTATGACCTGAATAGTACCAATCGGAAAACATCATCGCACTAATGGAATATTATTTGAGAATGAACCATCAGATCAGGTGTAAATTTATGCTAGTTAGGGTCAGATCAGGAGTGGGTGAGGGAGAGCTTGAACGTGACTGAGAGAATAAAACTGAAAAAAAAGCGAACTTTTACAAGTACCATGCACACATGGTCACATTGCCTCCCTGTTGTCCAAGGATTTCCACAGTGGCACGCTGCCCAATAATGTTGTGGCCTCATCTCCTTTTAGCGAGGTTAAATCCAGCCTCATCGTCAAAGATGTATTCACGTGGTGTGTTGATGGCATCAAGCTCAAAAATTCTCTGTAATGAAAGGACACAGATGAGCACACTGGACAGGAAAAAAATAGAACTTTGCAAGTACACTAAATCAGTTTTGTACTTTTTACTGGATCATGACCTGGTACTACATACTCTTTGAGGTTGCAGTGACCTTTCCTCTACATATTATGGGACTGGGGTCTTGATTCGGTCTGAATTCCTTTCAAAAGGCACTTTGTATACCTTGCATCTTATTGAGGTTGTTACTACGATGTAGTATGCGGTCAATAGTAGAAAGGTTGATTTGATTTATACCCTTTTGCTGATCTTCTGGCCATGAACATATTCATTATTTCTTGTTCTTGTGTGTCCAACAGGAGTCATTATCTGCCTGTACTATGAGGTCACCTTTCAGTTCTACGTACACATACATACCTATCTTTGGGAGCTGCAATCAATGTCCAGTGCACCAAAAAAAAAAAAGTTCACAGTGTAAATAGAAGTACAGTGTAACTTTTGTGTAGGATCAATCCAGTGCTGACAATATGAACATTTTTCTACTGCTCCAGGGTGATTGTCTCTGTAATTATGCAATGTAAGTTTGCTAAACACCATAAAGGTAACATGCTTTACTTATTCTCAATTCTGAAGGGACAGACTATAGATGCAACTACTGTGTGTAGAAACTGAAATTTGGATGCAATTGTTGCCCAGCTTCTCTTTTTGTCAAACCATGGAAAAGCACGTGGTCAACCATAGTAGCACAAATATCATCTGATATTGCAGTTCTTTGCTCATGCTTCTCCCCGACTATTATCCATTGTAAGTTCATCCAACAACAACCACAGTAAACACACGCATTGCTTCATTTATAAGCAGTCAGCAGTTTAGCCTCAAATGTGAAGTAATTTGTCACACAGTGTTTTCAGCCGGAGAGCTGAGTGCTAATTGAGCTTAAATTTTGACACCTTGTGTTTGATTAGAGAGAGGAGTGTTTGCAGATTGGTTGTATGGTGATAAGTGTGTGTTTTGAAGATCTACTCAAATGGTGCAACCAATCTGTGATAGGACACCAAGGACAGGAACACAGTTTGCAATTCTGGGAATAGTGTAAGAATTTTCAGGGCTGAATTAATGCAGATGGTTATCTAGCCGACTGTTCAAGATATAGTGTTTAAGAAATTGGTAACATTCTTGGAGATATGTTTGAAAAGTTGACAACACAGGGCTCGGTATATTCCAAGCACCATGTTATGTTATACTCCTTTGTTTTTTATTTTAAACTTAGATCAGTTGTAAAGACAAGTGGGGTCCCTCTGTCATGTTCTCTCCATCATTATCCCCACATTGTTTCCTTTCTGCCCTGGAGAACTGAACTGAATGAAATATCTTTATTGTCCTTGCACAAGTACAATGAAATTGGATGCCATGCTATCAGTGCAAAACAACAAGCAGTTTTAACACTAGAAAAACATATGAAGATTTAGAAAAGAGATTCTAAAAGAACAAAAGCAAAACAAACGTCATATTGCACAACAAAACGTTTTTCACATTCTTCTGGTATTTGTTGCATAATTTGTTCCCAGTAACGTTTCACCGTGTGAGGATCATTCAGTGCAGTCATGACCTTCGGGTGAAAGGTATGTTTTAGTCTTTTAGTCTGAGGATTCTCAGGAAGTAAAGTCTCTGCTGTGCCTTCTTCACCAGCTCTGTGGTGTTCGAGCTCCAGTTCAGGTCCTCCTCTATGTGCACACCCAGCAGTCAAAGCCCGGAGACCCTCTCTACACAATCCCGGTCAATGAAAAGGGGCTGAATATTAGTTTTCTTCCTCCTGAAGTTGACGATCAGCTCCTTAGTTTTGGTGGCATTAAGAACCTCTCTGTACTACACCGACAACCGTTCCAATTCATCCCGATAAGCTGACTCATTCTCCCCAGAGATGAGCCCCACCACAGTGGTGTCATCCGCAAATTTGATGATCCTGTTGCTGGAGTGTGCGGGGGTGCAGTCGTGAGTGTAGAGGGGCAAGAGAAGCGGGCTCAGCACACAGCCCTGTGGAGAACCAGTGCTGAGGCTGAGGGGATGTACTCTTACCCTCTGGGAGCGAAGTACATAATGTAGAGGCCGATGGAGTGAGACAGTCCCAGATCTGTCAGTTTAGTCACCAGTTTATGAGGAAGGATGGTATTAAATGCAGAGCTAAAGTCTACAAAGAGCAGCCTAGTGTAACCCCCCTACTGCTCTAGGTGGATTAGGACAGTATGGAGAGTTGTTTCTGTGGCATCCTCTGTGGACCTGTTTGTTCTGTAAGCATATTGGTGTGTGTGTGTGTGTGTGTGTCTAACTTTGGTGGAAGGCTTGAAATGATGTGAGATCAGACCAGTTTTTCAAAGCACTTTATGATCACGGGCGGCATGGTGGCGCACTGGTAGCGCTTCTGCCTTGCAGTAAGGAGTCCTGGGTTCACTTCCTGGGTCCTCCCTGAGTGGAGTTTGCATGTTCTCTCCATGTCTGCGTGGGTTTCCTCCCACAGTCCAAAGACATGCAGGTTAGGTGCATTGGCGATCCTAAATTGTCCCTAGTGTGTGCTTGGTGTGTGTGTGTGTGTGTGTGCGCGCGCCAGAGATGGGCAGAGTAGCCAAAAATTGTACTCAAGTAAGAGTAGCGTTACTTCAAAATAATATTACTGAAGTAGAAGTAAAAAGTAGTCATCCAAAAATTTACTCAGGTAAGAGTAAAAAAGTATTTGGTGAAAAGACTACTGAGTAATTGTTTGATCATAATAAGTGATTTATTTTTTAGAAATGTAATAAGACAGACAACAATATAAAATAACTAGGGGGCTCTGCCCCCTGCTCGCTTCGCTTGCCAACCCCTGTGTTTGGCTAATCGGATATACAATTTTAAAAGCTTTTTTTTTTCTTTGGAATTGTTTCAATTTCATTATTTACACTTTTACTTTAAAGCTTCATTAAAAACAATACAGTATTTGGAATTACCTTTTCTTCAAGATCGCATTGAATTTTGATTCCGTTTTTGGAGACACATTGTGACAATGCAACGTATAACTGCCCATGAGTGAATATTGTTTTTGTTTCTCTAATAAATAATCCGACTTTTTCTAATGTTTGTCCGTGTGATTTATTGATTGTCATAGCAAGAGCTATTCTCATGGCAAACTGTAAACATTTTAAAATGAATGGCATATCAAGATCTCCTTTGGTTTCTAATGTTATTCACGGAATACATACTACATTACCTTTCTTGTTGCCTATTAAAATTTGCATCGCTTCTCTGTGATCATAAATATACACCTGACCAAATTGTGTTTTCTTTGAAATTAAACGTGTCGTTGCTTTAACCGTTTTAGGACCACAGATTCTCATAGCGTATGGTCTATTATTGTGTAAATCTACGTTTTGTGCATTGAATGATGTGAAGGCGAAAATACTTTGTTTTCTGCTCTTTGCCTTTTATTTCTGACCTCGCTTTGTTCTGCTATTTTTTCAGTTACACCTGGTCCTGATGATTAATTTCCTTTTGTTTGTGTTAATCCGATCTTTACTATCTTTTTTTTTGATGCTGTAGTGACTGACGTAATAAAGTGTCACAAAAGTTTTACTTTAACAATCGCTGACTTCGTAACCCCAAACACAACTTTCTAGCACCTTCTCCAATCCCTCATCCCGCCCTTACCGCACCAATCAATACCCCGCTATCAGTCTTCCGTGCTGTACTCCGCCCTCCCTCAATCAGACCGAACAGTCACTTAAAATAAAAAAGGCTTCAACCTGGCTGGGACGCTACAATACTTTCGAATTTTACTGCTTTCATGTTCTTTACCTTTCACTGCATGTGTATCGCGCCATCATTTGTTTGAGCCTTTCGAATTCCACTGCTTTCATAATCTCTTATCTTCCTTTTTTTCTCTCCAACGCTTTTGGGTCTCTTTTCTCCGCGCTGCTCTTTCTTCTTTGCTTAGTCATTGACGTTTCATCTAGAACGTATTGTCCTTGTGCGCTTTTTATGTGCTGAGAGCACAGGATCTGTGTGTGCTACGTGCCTTTACACGACTGAGTGTTTTGCTGGCCGTGCTCTTATTTGATATTGTTTGCGTCTCGCGGGTCTTTTAAGTGTCTTCCGAGAAGATCACGTCTCGTCGTCCTGCTTTTCCTTTCCAGGATTTTTTTTATAATAGAGAGATGTGCAAATTTTGCTATTTCCAAATAACAAAATAAAAAATGAGTAAAAATAAATAACATCTTTAGAAAATAAAGATGCACAAATAACACAAAGCTCCAAATCTCAGTTTTTCATAACAAAGCTTTTGAAGCCGATACCTTCAGTAGGTGACATGTATGTTTGAACAGTGCAAACTACTTACAGTGACGAGATCTCCTGTACACGGAAAGTATAATACTTTATATTCACTCGCCCTCCAAATAGCACAGCTGATAGAAAAGAACATCAGAACAAGGCAGCTTGTGCACGAACAACAAGTCTCACTTTACCTTGACTGTCTGTGTCTGTGCATGTTTAGTTAAACGCGCTTGTTCTTCACACAGGGAAGTGATGGTTAAGCTTCAGCAGGAGTTGGCTCTCAAGGTTCCTGCAGTGAAGCTGTGACCGTTTAGCAGTGAACAGGAGCCCCGCATAACTAAAAAGTCTCTCACAGGCTGCAGACGAAGGAAGTTTGTGTGTGGTCATGTGACTCCATGGCTACATCTGATTAGTGAAACGGAGTCATGTGATTATTGTTGCGACGTCTAATTGGTGAAACAGTCATGCAGTAGATCCACTGGCGACTTCTCTCCGACTAAAATATAGCGTATATGTGTAAATGGAAAAAAGTAACGATTCGAGTGTTGCCCAATGTAGTGGAGTAAGAGTAGCGCTTCTTCTTCACAAATGTACTCCAGTAAAAGTAAAAAGTATAGTGCAATAAAACTACTCTTAGAAGTACAATTTTTTAAAAAAGTTACTCAAGTAAATGTAATGGAGTAAATGTAACTTGTTACCACCCACCTCTGGTGTGTGCCCTGTGGTGGGCTGGTGCCCTGCCTGGGGATTTGTTCCTGCCTTGCATGCTGTGCTGGCTGGGATTGGCTCCACTGAACCCCCCGTGACCCTGTGTTAGGATATAGTGGGTTGGAGAATGACTGACTGACATTATGATCACTGGATGGTAGTCATTTAGGCTGCTGATGGTAGACTTTTTTGGCAATGGATATACTGTATAATAGAGGACTTCGGGCAGGATGGAATGGTGAACTGGGATAAGGATTGGTTGAAGATCTTGGTGTAGACCCCAGCCTGCTGATCCGCGCAAGCTAACAGTACTTGACCACAGACGTCATCCAGGCCACAAGCCTTCCTTGGGTTGACCGCCCTCAGTGTGTATCTCACCTCATGCTCCTCCACCATGAAGATGTGGCTGTTGTGGGCTGGATGATGTGATATAGCTGTCTCTGGTGACTTTACCTCGAAGCTGGCAAAGAAGTGTTTCAGCTCCTTAGTCATCCAGGGCTTCTGATTAGAACAGATCTGGATGCACTTGTCCACGGTGACAATGTCAGTGCAGAACTTAATATAGCCCAGAACAGTTGTAGTGTACTTTTCCATGTGCTGTTATTCAAAAATATCCCAGTTTGTTCTCTCGAAGCGGTCCTGAAGCTTGTGAGAAGCCCCTCAGGCCACTTTTTAATAGTCTTAAGTGTGATAGGAGCACTCTTCCTAAGGGGGGTACATGGCTGGAAGTAAAAGCAGGGACATGAGGTCAGACTGGCCCAGGTGTGTTAGTAATTTAGTTCTGAAGCCCTGTGTGATATTGGAGTAGACCAGTAGCCACCTCATATGGTGCCCCATTTAAAGCATCGTGGATGTCTTTACCTTTAGGCTCAATCCAGTAACATGATCCTAATCCCATTGTAGCCTATGCTAGAATACAGTTTTTAAAAGTACCAGTTCGTACACCATATATATTTTTTTCCTGTAAGCAGTTTGCTATGGACCTTACCCCAATATCTTTTGTAAATTCTGATTCATGAATATTCCCAGTATGCTATTTTGCTGTGCTCCTTCCTATTGGTCCTTTGTTGGTGGTTCTGTCTCTCCGTTTTCGATTCTTCCTTCTCCCCTCACATTTTTCTTCTCATAGATATTTCACCCTTCTCTCTATCTTCCATCCCTGCTCACCAGAGGTTCATTTTTTCCAGGCACCATAACTGCAGATCTGTCTCTGACCTCCCACTGTAGAGCGGCTTCAAGCACTGGAAATCATCCCTTCAAAACTTAACCCTGAGTGTACTTTTCAGCCATGGAGATCATGAAGTCTTCCACCATTAAAATTAAGAGATAGCACTTTGTGGACAATCTGCTATGCAGCTTGAGGTCCCAAATCAAGTGACAGAGAGAATGTGTTGATTTATTTATTTTCCAAATAAAGCCTTTCTGTTTAGCTGGGCTTCACTTTGATATTATGTGATAGCACAAGTTCTGTCTCCTGCACATCTCTTCCTGAAATCCTTAGCATTCGGTCTGTGGAGCTGTGAGTGCGCAGTGTTCTTACTTTTATGTATATTCCTTTTTGCAGTTTAACACCGATCCCTACTTAAATATACAGTAATCCCTCCTCGATCGCGGGGATTGCATTCCAGAACCCCCCGCGATAGGTGAAAATCCACGAAGTAGAAACCATATGTTTGTATGGTTATTTTTATATATTTTAAGCCCTTATAAACTCTCCCACACTGTTTATACAGTAAATATTCCCTGCACAGTTATACAGCATAAACCCTTTGTATTCTCTTAGATATTAGGTAAGATTCATTGAAATTATGTATATTAACACACTGTTTATATACAGTAAAACCTAAATATTATTTTAAAGATATCGAGCGTTTCCGATATCACATATGTTACAGCCATTACGATAGACAGGCCACCAGCAATAAATACGTACAATACAAGAAAAATTGTATACAGTAAATGTGTGTACAGTGACACTAAACGTACGTACATGTACTAAGTACTGTATGTAGAAAATTAATTATGGTTACTCGCCAACAATGACACGATGACTTGTCTGATAACGATGAGTTTAGTTTTACTGCACAACAAAGGAGAGCCTTACAGCTCTTCTAAAGGAGCCTCTTCAGGTGACTGTAGCACCGCCATTGTTCTTCTTCCGGCAGTCTTCAATCCAAATCCCTAAAGCAGATTCCATCCAGACTACCACCTTATTACGTCCACTTACAACTCGTTTTGTGCCCTGGTTAAAAGGACACTGCGGCCGTAGATCTTATATTCTTTTCCTCCTTTTTAAATAAAAAGAATCGTAGTCTCATTGATGCTGTAATGGCGTCCTGCAGCGGTGTAGCTTTTCCCTTCCTTCAACATATCCAAAACTTTTACCTTTTCGGCAGTCGTTAACATCTTCCATTGGCGCTTGGGCACGGCCCCTGAAGCAGTAGCAGGATCAGATCGTTTTGGAGCCATAATGAAGGGCTTGACTATGCACAAAGATAAACACAAAAAAGCACAAAAGTTAACTCTTTACACAGCGAAACACGTTGATGCTGAATGAGCGAGACGAGACTTCCTGGTTAACGCCGCGGAATCGAATTCGGCGCTCCGTCGCTGAGCCATTCAGCACACAGGAACTTAACTGTGTGCTCTGATTGGTTAGCTTCTCAGCCATCCGCCAATAGCGTCCCTTGTATGAAATCAACTGGGCAAACCAACTGAGGAAGCGTGTACAGGAAGTAAAAAGACCCATTGTCTGCAGAATCCACGAAGCAGCGAAAAATCCGCGTTATATATTTAGATATGCTTACATATAAAATCCACGATAGAGTGAAGCCGCGAAAGTCAAAGTGCGATATAGTGAGGGATTACTGTATTGGCTTTGTTTTAACTTTGCTTCCAATTAAATTTTAAACACAACAAAAAAGGAATGTCTGCTCCTTACCTTGCTTATAAACTCAACGGCCACTTTATTAGGTACACCTTGCTAGTAGCGGGTTGGACCCAGTTTTGTCTTCCAAACTGCCGTAATTCTGTGTGGCATGGATTCAACAAGGTGCTGGACATATTACTCAGGGATTTTGGTCCATACTGATTTGATAGCATTACACAGTTGCTGCAGATTTATTAGCTGCATGTCCATGATGCGAATCTCCCATTCCACCACATGCCAAAGGTGTTCTATTAGATAGAGATCTGGGGCCTCATGTATAACGCCGTGCGTAGAACTCGTACTATAACATGGCATAAGCACAAAAGCCGAAATGTGCTTACGCACAGAAAAATCCAGATGCAGGAATCTGTGCGTACTCCAACTTCCACGTTCTTCCGCTACATAAATCCCGATCAGCGTGAAAACTAACGCTCGTGCACGCACTTTATGTAACGCCCCAACTCCTCCCAGAATTACGCCTCTTTGAATATGCACATGAATATAAATCGCCCTTAAGCTTAGCCTTCTGTGAAAAGACAATGGGAAAAGCACGGGGGAAATATAAGAATTTCAGCGAATACCAAGTGGAGGCAAAGGAAAAACATACTATTTGTTCAAATAAACCGTGGGATAATCAACAAAATGAAGTTGATTGAGTGACATAGCGTGTTGGAGAAACTTGAAAGGTTACATTCACAAAATCGCACAGTGCCGGAAATAAAAAAGAAGTCATATATCAAAGTCGCCGTGAAAAGCCGAGTTGTAGCCCACTGTCTGAGTGTCATATGAAAGCTTATTAGGGTACAGAGAAAAAAAGGCACACAGTGGGGAAAAAGCACGAAATGTCAACTTCAATCTCGACATTTCCACTTTAATCACGTAGTTTATTTTATCATTAAAGTAGAACATCATAAACTTCATCTTAAAATCATTTAATTAACCAGTTTCTCAAATCACATCGTAATTAAAGTAGCACGTTAAATGCTTTGTTTTGTATGTGATCTTCTACAGTGGTGTGAAAAACTATTTGCCCCCTTCCTGATTTCTTATTCTTTTGCATGTTTGTCACACAAAATGTTTCTGATCATCAAACACATTTAACCATTAGTCAAATATAACACAAGTAAACACAAAATGCAGTTTTAAATGATGGTTTTTATTATTTAGGGAGAAAAAATCCAAACCTACATGGCCCTGTGTGAAAAAGTAATTGCCCCTGAACCTAATAACTGGTTGGGCCACCCTTAGCAGCAATAACTGCAATCAAGCGTTTGCGATAACTTGCAATGAGTCTTTTACAGCGCTCTGGAGGAATTTTGGCCCACTCATCTTTGCAGAATTGTTGTAATTCAGCTTTATTTGAGGGTTTTCTAGCATGAACAGCCTTTTTAAGGTCATGCCATAGCATCTCAATTGGATTCAGGTCAGGACTTTGACTAGGCCACTCCAAAGTCTTCATTTTGTTTTTCTTCAGCCATTCAGAGGCGGATTTGCTGGTGTGTTTTGGGTCATTGTCCTGTTGCAGCACCCAAGATCGCTTCAGCTTGAGTTGACGAACAGATGGCCGGACATTCTCCTTCAGGATTTTTGGTAGACAGTAGAATTCATGGTTCCATCTATCACAGCAAGCCTTCCAGGTCCTGAAGCAGCAAAACAACCCCAGACCATCACACTACCACCACCATATTTTACTGTTGGTATGATGTTCTTTTCTGAAATGCTGTGTTCCTTTTACGCCAGATGTAATGGGACATTTGCCTTCCAAAAAGTTCAACTTTTGTCTCATCAGTCCACAAGGTATTTTCCCAAAAGTCTTGGCAATCATTCAGATGTTTCTTAGCAAAATTGAGACGAGCCCTAATGTTCTTTTTGCTTAACAGTGGTTTGCGTCCTGGAAATCTGCCATGCAGGCTGTTTTTGCCCAGTCTCTTTCTTATGGTGGAGTCGTGAACACTGACCTTAATTGAGGCAAGTGAGGCCTGCAGTTCTTTAGACGTTGTCCTGGGGTCTTTTGTGACCTCTCGGATGAGTCGTCTCTGCGCTCTTGGGGTAATTTTGGTCGGCCGGCCACTCCTGGGAAGGTTCACCACTGTTCCAATGGCTCTCACTGTGGTTCGCTGGAGTCCCAAAGCTTTAGAAATGGCTTTATAACCTTTACCAGACTGATAGATCTCAATTACTTCTGTTCTCATTTGTTCCTGAATTTCTTTGGATCTTGGCATGATGTCTAGCTTTTGAGGTGCTTTTGGTCTACTTCTCTGTGTCAGGCAGCTCCTATTTAAGTGATTTCTTGATTGAAACAGGTGTGGCAGTAATCAGGCCTGGGGTGGCTACGGAAATTGAACTCAGGTGTGATACACCACAGTTAGGTTATTGTTTAACAAGGGAGCAATTACTTTTTCACACAGGGCCATGTAGGTTTGGATTTTTTTTCTCCCTAAATAATAAAAACTATCATTTAAAAACTGCATTTTGTGTTTACTTGTGTTATATTTGACTAATGGTTAAATGTGTTTGATGATCAGAAACATTTTGTGTGACAAACATGCAAAAGAATAAGAAATCAGCAAGGGGGCAAATAGTTTTTCACACCACTGTATGTGCTCTATGTGTGTGAGTCACTACTTGCTTCTTAAACCGGCTCTCTTCCTCCGACTGTACACAGAGTCCATTACATTCGTGATATTACAGCTCTCTGAATAACTAAAATACTGAGATGTATACGTGATATCATTTTTATGACGATAGGAGTTAAAGCACATTATTAAACATGGATTTCACGGCGCAGTGATTGTGTGCGACCTTCGATGAAATAATTTATTGCAGCAGTACAGTATCGGGGGCGGCTCTAGGCTTGTGGTGGCACTGGGCAGAGGAAGAATCAGTGGCCCCTTCCCCCCCAATGTCATGTATCTTATGCGGTGGATGGCCACGTCCTTGCGGACACTGCATAGCAGCCTCGTGCTCATGACACAAGCATTTATCTTTTGTCGAAATTTGTCGCTGCGTTTTTAGCTGTGTTGTTATTTTCTCTTTCTGTTTTATATTCAATATATATTGGCGTAGCCGTCACTGCAGTCCTTGCTTTTCTTTCCCCAAATACCCAATCGCCACACAATCAGCTCTGTAATAGAAGTTAAGCCATCTGTAAGCTTAGAGCAGCAATTCTTTTAAAACATTTAAGGAACGTTGAACTATCTTCGTAGTACATGTTTAATTATTCTATCCTTCACGACACTCCCAGTGAAGAATATAGATTATTTAAATGAAGTTAAAGTTTTATGTGTATAATATAATCAACATATTTTGCTGCATTTCACCTTAAAAATGATATCGTCATCATATGTAAATACGCGCTTTATAAAGTGGCTCAGGTTGTGAGATATTATAACTGTAGTGCAAGTTTACAGTGTGGTGATTGTACTTATAAGTACAAACCGTTCTACAAGGAGCAATTGATTGAGTGCGTTTAAAGTTCTTGGGATTAAACTGTTTCTGAACCGCGAGGTCCGTACAGGAAAGGCTTTAAAACGTTTTGCAGTGGCTGAGACAGCGTGTCCTTAAACTGTATACCGATAATTCTCTTTCCGATCAGCTGCTGCTGTGATTCACACTCAGATACAGTGATATAAATACTCTGAGTGGTGCAGTGAGAGAAATAAGGAAAAAGATGATCCGCTGTGGCAACTCCTAACAGGAGGAGCTGAAAGAAGAAGAAGAAGAAGAAGAACAAGAACAAGAACAAGAACAAGAACAAGAACAAGAACAACAACAAGAACAAGAACAACAACAACAACGCTAAAGCAGTTATGGTATTTGGAATACTATGGCTGTTCCCTGGACCATTATATTGTTACGAGTTAATTACAATCAGATGCATTACACTAATAAACAATATGCGGTTAGTTTCAGTATATTTATCTGTGCGTACGCACCGTTTATACATGAGGCCCCTGGTGACTGTGGAAGGCCATTTGAGTACAGTGAACTTTTTTGAGCTTTGTGACATGGTGCGTTATCCTGCTGGAAGTAGCCATCAGAGGATAGGTACACTGCAGTCATAAAAGGATGGACATGATCAACAGCAATACTCGGGCAGACTGTGACATTTAAACAATGCTCAGTTGGTAGTAAGGGGTCCAGTGTGTGCAGAGAAAATATCCTGCACACCATTACACTAACACAAGCCTGAACTGTTCATACAAGGCAAGGATGCATCTACTGTATGCTTTCATGTTGTTGACGCCAAATTCTGAGTCTACTATCTGGAAATCGGAACAGACAACATTTTTTTCAATCTTCTGTTGTCCACTTTTAGTAAGCCTGTGCAATTTGCAGTCTCAGTTGCCTGTTCTTAGCCATCAGGAGTGGCACCCAGTGTGCTGTAGCCCATCTACTTCAAAGTTCGACGCCTTGTTTGTTCAGAGATGCTCTTCTGTATACCTCAGTTGCAATGAGTGCTTATTTATGTTACTGTTGCCTTTCTCTCAACTCAAACCAGTCTGGCAATTTTCCTCTGAACCTCAGGCATCAACAAGGCATTTTCACTTAGAGAACTGCCACTCACTGGATATTTTCCCTTTTTCGGACCAGTCTCTGTAAACCCTAGAGATGGCTGTGTGTGAAAATCCCAGTAGATCAGCAGTTTCTGAAATACTTGGACTGGCCCATCTGGCACCAACAACCATGCCATGTTCAAAGTCCCTTAAGTCACCTTTCTTCCCCATTCTGATGCTCGGTTTGAACTTTAGCAGGTCGTCTTGACAAGGTCTACATGTCCGATTGAGCTGCTGCCATGTGATTGGCAGATTAGATATGTGTGTTAACAAAGCAGTTGAACAGGTGTGCCTAATAAAGTGGCCGGTGAGTGTCTATCGTCACTTGAAGCTGCCCCTTTAATCTGTTTCTGATGGAGCCTTCTGTAAATCGTTTTCTATCTCTTTCTCTAAGCAAAGAATCATAGACACATGGAATAAGTTGTGAAGTCGTGTGGTGGAGAGCAGGACTTTAGGGACCTTCAAATCTCGACTTGATATTCATTTTAGACAGTCTAGGTGAAAAGGATGGAGGAGCTTGCTGGTGTAATGGCCTGCTTTCATTGTTCATTTTCTAATGAGATTAAATGTATTTGAATGTCTTTCATTCACCCTTTCCTTAGTTGTAAGAGTCCAGAGATTCATTTCTGTAGGATCTGCAGCAGACCAGTTTCATTTTCCATTCCAATTTCCCAGTTATTCTTAGTTTAATGCATTTACTCTCTACATTTAGTCAGTCATTGTCCAACCCGCTATATCCTAACACAGGGTCACGGGCGGTCTGGTGGAACCAATCCCAGCCAGCACAGGGCGCAAGGCAAGAACAAACCCCGGGCAGGGCGCCAACCCACTGCAGGGCACACACACACACACCAAGGACAATTTAGAATCACCAATCCACCTAACCTGCATGTCTTTGGACTGTGGGAGGAAACCCATGCAGACACGGGGAGAACATGCAAACTCCACGCAGGGAGGACCCGGGAAGTGAACCTGGGCCTCCTTACCGCGAGGCAGCAGCGCTACCCACTGCACCACCGTGCCGCCCTTCTCTACATTTATTTGGACTGTTGGCAGCCTTGAAAAACAAAATATATTTATGCTTGTACGTATATCTGTACATATTTATTGCATTATGCTTTAGTATTTTTTCTGATGTTTGGATAACCTCCTTTGTGTTTTGTTTCTCCTCAGAAAAACATAGCATTTTTTTCTTTAACAAGAGAAAATGTTATTACGTGTAACAGAAACACATTAAGAAATGCAATAGGAAATAAACAATACGCCTCCTGTCCACTGCTGTACTGATGCACATGTAGTACACGTCACGTGATGTATATCGAGACGCTCACCAACACACAGACCCATGCTTTGTTTCCACACTTTTCTTATATTTGTTCTGTTGCTTGCCCACGACAAGGAGGAATGTCAGTGCCTGATCCGTACGATCGACCCGCTGCACGTGTTACGGTATTGTCGGCTACCAGAGCACAAGGCTTACCGACTAGTGAACGGTGCTTAAAGTGCTCCTGTCTTTCTTGTCCTTCCACGGGATTGCAGTCATTCTGCCTTTTTGCTGTGCATCTTTGGGCTGTGCTGCACTTCCACACTACCAGGTACATCTCGGTGGTTTGGTCACACAGAGCAGTGTCACAATCTGGGTCAGTGGCAGATGACCAATGCAGAGTCTCATCACCACCACTTGATTCAAGTTATGCTGGCTCAGTTTCAGTTTGTTCTACAACTGGCTAGAAGCTTTTTGTTTACACCCCAATGTGGTTTTGTTTTTTTTTTTTTTGGTTGAAGGTCCTACCAAACTCATGAACATTGAAGACTTACAAGAAGAGTGGCAGAACGCACAGACACATTCAGGATTATATTGCAGCATGATGTTGGTTCACTCCCAAGATAGCAGCAGAATACTGACCCACGTGGCACTCGAACGTAACACTTTGTATGCCATCTGGTACATCTCAGCCAGGGTTCCTCCCCTGCCTTGGGTTCAGAGTCTTATTTTATGTCCTTTATACTTTAATGTTACTTTTGTTGATTATCTGCTTTGTTTTGTTTTTGCCATGTGTTTTGTGGGTGGTCCCCCAAGAGATGAGGCCACCTGCCTTCCACCCTAAATAGGCAGAGGGTCTACCCCAGTTTCTGGTGGCTCATTTCGAATGCAATTAGGAGTTTTGGTGAGTTACTGTGACTTCTGGATATTTTGAACCTGTGTTCTATTTTTTGACTTCATTTTGGATACAGTACTGTATTAACTTGGGATTGCCTTTGTGCTCATAGTATAACAGAGCATTTTGAGAAAATAAACTATATTTTGTGAAGACATGGTGTTTTCTGGGGTTTGTCGTTAAACACTACCCCTGGCAATTTTGAATTTTTGAGTTTTATGGGATGTTCATGCTTTGGGACTCCTTGTTTATATCAATACGAACTACGCTGATACACCTTCAGACCTAGTGTATTCATCTAAAGGAAGCCGATTTCTTAGTCAGGATCCATGAGCTGGAGGAGGGTAACAGTTTTGGATGATGGCGTTTCTTTTGCTCAGGTTAAAATTTGGTACCTGTTAAAGTGGTATGTTATCTGGGCAGTAGGAAGCTCTGCCACAGCCAAAACGAGTACTGCCACCACTGCTGCAACAAAAGCACCTGCCCGTGCTGGCACGTATACCGCAGTCAATGTAGAAAGAAAGTCCTATGTCTGTGCTAAGGAGAGTTTCGATCCACCTGTTCCAGGTTATTTTGCCATCTTTTTCTATTCGCTAACTCCACAGTATGCTGCTTCATCCCTTCAGTTGCTTGTGGTTGTTTGTTATTGCTGGTAAAGGTCCTGGTCTGTTTAGCTGGACTGAAGATAGTGTTCCTGGAAGTTGCTGAAAACAATGATCCTTTTGACTGTCACCAAAACTACGCCGACGTCTGTCGAGAGCAAGTTCAAGCATCCGATTATCGTTGAAGAAGTGAGAGAGAGCAAAAGTGTGGAGCCGTGAGGCGGAGACGTGTGGCACTGAGTGTTGTCAAAGGAATTTGGCTTCAGCAGGCAAAGCAACGAGCAATGACACAGAAGGGTCTTGGAAATGGGCATTACAAAGAAGGAAAGTACGAGGGGGAGTCAAGCTAAAGTTAGAAAAGGGAACGAACCTTAACAAAACCGATCATGCCGTTTCTCAATGTAGTGTCCACCCTTCTCAATGCACTTGCGCCACTTGCCTGGATTCCAGCAGAATAAAAGGTTCTGTCTTATCCTCGCAACCGCTCGTGCACCACTTTTCTTCACATCGTCATCTGTCTTGAACCGACGACCACCCAGATTTTTAGTGGTCCAAAGATGTGGAAATCACACAGCGCCAAATCTGCCGAATAAGGTGGATGTGGCAATACCTCAAAACTTCACTTTCTCCAGACAAGCCTTGGTGTTCTTAGCAGCGCGTCATTGTCTTGCAGCAGAAGGACTCCTTGAGACGGCAGTCCCCATCGCTTGGATCGAATAGCAGGCTTCACGTTGGTCTCCAGCAAGTCACAGTAACTTGCCCTAGTGACTGTAGTACCCAAAGGCATGTAGTGTTCGACAATAACTCGGGTGCACGAGTGGTTGAGAGGACAAGACAAAACGTTTTATTCGGCTGGAATCCAGAGACTACCAGGCAAGTGCATCGAGAAGGGTGGGAGACTCCATTGAGAAATGACACAATCGGTTTTCTAAAGGTTCGTTCCATTTTCTAACTTTAGCTTGACTCTCCCTCATATGAGGCAGATACCGAGTACTATACTAAAGGAACAGCAGCTGATGGAAGTAACGCACTTCTCCCAGCTAACAGAGCCGTGGCTTATTTAAAGCTCAAGACGTGCCATGACTTTGGATAGCACTGTACATATTCAAAAGCTTTTGCAGGAAGAGGAATACATCAAAACAGGTCACCTCAAGTACTACTTGGCATTTACTGTTTTTACGTAGATTTGCCAGCCAGAGTGAGGCTCGGGGTTAACGCCAAGGAGGTTAGATGGTAGTCTGTGTTTTATTTCAATCTAGTGGATAAGGGTGTAGATTACTGTAAACTTGACAATATAAAACTGCTACTGTATAAAAAAATTCTAATTACAGGGTGTCCTCGGGTTACATCTCGACACACGATGTTTTGAGTTTACAACGCTCACGCCCATAAAAACTTAAACAAATTGAGACGTGAGAAGGAATAAAGGTAAGGATATTTTTTTACACTCATTTTTTTCTGTTACTACAGTACAGTGTACAGTACAGTATATTTAGGTCCTTTTCCTGTGGCTTAGTTGTGTTTTTATGTTAAGATTATGATTTTGCAAATGCGTTAGGATAGGTAAGTGACTTAGGTTAGGGTTTGTTTCGACTTGTACCAAAATTCGGGTTACATCACTGTCGTAGGAACGGAACTGTGTCGTAACCCGAGGACCCCCCGTAGTAATTTAAGTAAAAAAGTAACTCCTAACAGTTTTCTTCTTCTTCTCATTAGTAGATTTTGTTTTATATTATTAATTTACGTTGAAACATTGCTAGCATTCTAACTTGAGGAGTCGGGGAAAGATGATCTCATTAAAAGCACTTGTGGTGTAGAAGGGGAATTTGTGTTTCATTCCTCTTATTTTCACATTGTGGTTTAGGCTTTTCCTCAGCCGTGCGGAGGGAAATTCCATGTTTTAAAACAAAAAAGCGTGTATATAATATTAAAATGAGGTAGTGCATTTCAGTTTCAAACTTACTTGCAACTTGAAAGTTTGTTTCCTCAGGAAAAAAGCGTACACACTCCTTTTCAAAAAACAGTCATATTGTACTGTTTTAATTAAAAGAAAAAGAAATCAAAGCAAAACAACAACAAAACACTTTTTCATTGTTACACTCTGTTCAAGTAAGTTTTAATATAGTGCACCAGTGAGACTGAATCAAGATGACTTGCATCAAAGGTTCTTGAATGAACTGCAGAAGGGGTGCAGGGTGGGGTGGGTGTTAGGATAAACAGTTTACCCTCTTTTTTTGTTTTCCAAGTGTCATTATCAGCTAAGGCAACAAACGTTACGTCCATTCTGGAACAGAACCATCACAGGAAGGAAGCTACATCACACACTACAATATCGTATTTACAGTCCTCATTCGGTTTACTCATGGTTCTGAAGACCGTCACAGCTTCTTATTGTACTTGTAAAGTCCTCTTTTAAATTAAAACCGCTTTATGGTCCTACTTTACACAAGAGATTGGGTGGCCCATATGTTGCTATTACAGTAATTACAACATGGAATATCATTGCACGGTTAACCTTTTAAGGTTAATTTAGTACAAAATAACAAGTATAAATGTACCAGTACTAGTGGTTTTACATACTTTTATAATCACTAATTATCAAGGAAAAAAAAAACAAACAAACAATAAAAGGCAAAAAATATCTTATTTAGAATTCTTTTGTATAAGTGAATGCCTAATAATTACAAAGCTGCACATTACGGGCATAATGTGAAATAAATAGAAGAATCTGATCAAATATTCAGCACAAGCAGGTTACAGCTGGGACGAGAAATGGCAGAGTCACTTAACAGGCACTCATGACGGCGCTTTCTGTGACAGGTGACCGATGCTGGAGCTTTGCTCCTCTTCCACCCACCGTCTGCCTGCCCGCCCGCCTGCCTGGTTTGTTACAGTCTCCCAGTCCGAAGTCTCGGCGAGGGTTGTGCTACGGTAACAGAGGTGTCACAATATTCTGTGTACCAGCCGGGTAGAGCAGGTATTACCCATTCTAGCGTGCGAAAAGAAGTCCAATTAAAATCGATACATTTCATAGGCTCGCAGGTGCTTATTGTACTAGTGTGTCTAGCTCAGTAAAGGTGCTACAATGTACTCCTGTCTTCCAATATGGACTCTTAATATATATTTAATATTGTGACAACTCTATGTATATCAAAACACATCTTTACTCAAATATCTTTTTTCAAAAGAAAATAAAAAATCTAAAAAGAGAATTTCACATATTTGAGGTAAACTAAAAAACAAAACAAACTAACTGAAATAAAATTAGGAAAGAATGTTTCAACTCAAATGACAGAGTATTAGACATTAAACATACATTTTCTGTACAGATTCAGGACAGCTATACAACATACCTGTAGATGTTAAGCTAGAAGCTTCTTTTTAATTTGTACAACTCTGTGAACACATAACTGTGGACAGAATGTACTTATATATTTACCTGTACATGTGAAAAACAAAAATCCAAAAAAAAAAAAAATAATAATAATCTTTTTCAAGCTACCGCAGTTTTAATTAATTTCACAAACAACAAAGTTTTGTTTTTATTGCAACAAGGGTCATTTTTCTAATCGCTTATCTTACATGAGGACGGCGTGGTGGGTCAGTGTACTGTGGGCCGTGTACTTGTTTTTTGTTTTCCCCTCCCACTGACTGGCCCAACACGTGTGCCGCATAACCAGTACATTCGAAACTGTATGTCATGTTTTATTCTACCCTGATCCCATTCCTGAAAGTGTTCTCATTTTACAGCTTTAGTTCATTTGCAATTTTGGATGCAATGTTTTTGAAGGCAAATGAGGTGCCAGATATCCTCTTAAAACGAACCCCATTGAGGGAAAGGCGGGGCAATTTACAGACTTCCATCTCCCACTGGACCAGGTTGTCCTGCCGAGCATCGCCATGTACACAGAAGAGCAGGAATCGCTCCCGCTGCTCATAGTCACAATTGTTGGCATCCAATACTTTGCGGATCTCTCTCATCATATCATTGGGGTCCATAGAACTAGTGGTTTTCATACTCCAGGTAAACCTTAAGGATCGTGGCTTTGAATCCTTATCTTCTTTATCTCTGTCTTTGGGTTCCCCTGAAGTGCCTCTATGGAGGTAAACACAAAAAGGTGATTACTGAAAGAAATTCCAGGTATCCGGGTCTTTACATCACTAATGAATATCTTTAGGAAAAAAAAATGCATTAGCAGTATGTGCTTATTTTTATTAGTAGTACAGTGGAACCTCGGGTCACGACCGTAATTCGTTCCAAAACTCTGGTCGCAACCCGATTTGGTTGAGACCTGAAGTAATTTCCTCCATAGGATTGTATGTAAATACAATTAATCCGTTCCGGACCGTACGAGCTGTATGTAAATATATTTTTTTAAAGATTTTTAAGCATAAAAAAGTTAATTATACCATAGAATGCACAGTGTAATAGTAAACTAAATGTAAAAACATTGAATAACATGCAGAAAACTAACATGCAAGAGTTCTACAGCAACTACAACTACAACGCTACGAACCGCTCACTGTAAACACTTTTTTTTAATGAGTTTTAAGCACAGGGAAAAAAATGAACATTTGAAAAATCCGTAATTTATACAAAAACTAACCATAAACAACCAAGAAAACTAACCTTGCATGAGTCGAGTTCTCACATGAAGGAAGTGAGGAGGAACTGGAGGAAAACAAGCCCGGCACATTCTTTAACTGCCTTCTCACGCTCTCTCTCTCTCTCGCTCACTTTCTCGTGCTCTCTCTCTCTCTTTCGCTCGCTTGCTGTCTCGTGCTCTCTTTCTCTCTCGCTACACAGGGAGAGACTGAACACGTGCGGATCTTTAAATCATCGGCGCGTATGAACCGGAAGGGAAACTGGCTTGTTCATCACCCGAATGTGTGGTCGTGAACAGATGCAAAACATTGGCGAACTTTTTGGTCGTAACCCGATTTGTACGTGATCCGAGACGTTCGTGACCGGAGGTTCCACTGTATTTGTGCCTCGTATAATTCTTTTATAGGGATGATTGGACACTACTTTGAAATGCTCAGTGCAGATGAAACTCTTCATAAGGTTACAGAGTGGCAGCACCTCTCCCACCAGCTTCAGACAGAGGGTGATCCTCGATGGGCTGCCCACGCTTACTCATTACATCACAATACCATTTAACCCAATAATGCACATTTCTGAATTGGGAGGAAAGTCAGAGTACAGTGGGTCGAAAAAGTATTCAGCCCCCTCTGGAAAGCCACTGTGTTTCCATCTTACATCATTACAACCTATAAAAATCACA
Source organism: Polypterus senegalus (assembly GCF_016835505.1). Taxonomy (NCBI): domain Eukaryota; kingdom Metazoa; phylum Chordata; class Cladistia; order Polypteriformes; family Polypteridae; genus Polypterus; species Polypterus senegalus. Next base: position 84,587,269 of record NC_053169.1, on the reverse strand, counting down.
AATGCAGAGTATTCCAGTGATCTTGAATTTCTCTGTGTACATATTTTGAAACATTTAGAGTTTGGTGAACTAAACAAATGTAAACTGACAGTTGTCTTGTGAAAAATGCTGTTGAAAAAGTAATTGACCCCTTCACATGACACACACTCAATACTTTGCGGCAATAACTGCTTGCAATCGCTTTGGATAGCCATCTACAAGCTTAGCACATCTGGATGGAGGCAATTTTTCCCAATCTTCCTTGCAGAACTGTCCCAACTGGCCAAAGTTTGAAGGCTTTCATTTGTGAACTGCAATTTGGAGATCACGCCACAAATTTTCAATCGGATTCGGATCCGGAACTTGGCTAAGCCACTGCAAAACCTGGTTCTTCTTTTTGTCAAACCCTACTTTGGTTACTTTTGCACAGTGTTTCGGGTCATTGTCCTGCAGAAAGTTGCAGTGCTGTTAAGAGTCCCAATTTCATGGCTGACGTTTTAAGGTTTTCTTCGAAAATCTGGATATACTTCCTACTATCCATTCTTCCTTCAATACGGACAAGGGACCCAGTAACTGCCCTAGAGAAGCAGTCCCAAAGCATGATGCTCCCCCCCCACCATGCTTGATGGTAGGTATGGTGTTTGCCAGATCATGGGCAGTCCCTTCCATCTGCCAGGCAAACGCCTTTGTGTTGAGGCCAGAAAGTTCAATTTTGGTCTCATCAGACCACAGTACATGACTCCAGAATGCTTGTCAAGATGTCTGTTAGCGAATTCTAATCGAGCTTTCAGATGACATTGTTTAGTAGTGACTTTTTTCTGGCAACTGTGCCATACAGCCCCTCTCTTGTGCACACCCACTCCAGCTGCAGATACAGAGTATTGCAGGTCACTGAGAGTCACTTTAGGATTTGCTCTTACTTCTCTGACTAGTTTTATTGACATCTTCTTTGTTATTTTAACAGGGCGGCCTGACTTAGGCCAGTTCACTATGCTTCCAGTTGTCTTCCACTTCATTATGGTGGCCTTCACAGTGGACACACTGAGGCTAAGGAGCTTGGCAATCTTCTTGGCACCACTGCCATCTTTAAACTTCTTAATCACAGTGGTTCTCAAGTCATTAGAAAGTTCCCTTGACTTCATTGTTGTCAGTTTTTGAGGTTTCACCAAATAAGCCACTTGTACTGATTTCTCAGTTGTATGTTCCTAAGAACTGGCCTAAATAATCACTTCTAGACCAGTCGACAAGCTAGAGGATTCATTGCTTGATTGTTTACACCTGTTTTCATTCCCCTTATTGCATTGTTAACAATCATACAGTCTCCAAGCTATTAGGGGTCGAATACTTATTCAACAGCAGATTTGACTGATATGTTCTGCATCGTTGCAGCACAATTTGGTTTTCAGGATTTTTTTTGTGAAAATGTATTGTCCAACAGGCCCTCATTTATATGTAACAGTATGAAACTAAAGATGCATTTTCAAAGAAAAATACAGTAATGCCTCGCTGTATTGCGCTTCAACTTTCGGCTTCACTCTATCGTGGATTTTATATGTAAGCATATTTAAATATATATCGCAGATTTTTTGCTGGTTCATGGGTTTCTGTGGACAATGGGTCTTTTTATTTCTGGTATATGCTTCCTCACTTGGTTTGCTCAGTTGATTTCATATAAGGGACGCTACTGGCGGGTGGCTGAGAAGCTGCCCAATCAGAGCACGCGGTTAAGTTCCTGGGTGCTGATTGGCTCAGCGACGGAGCGCAGAATTCAATTCCGCTTTGCGTTAACCAGGCAATCTCGTCTTGCTCATTCAGCATCAACGTGTTTCGCTGTGTAAAGAGTTAACTTTCGTCAATGAGCTGCTCGATGCCCACTTCGAAACGCTGCGTGACGAAGATTTGGCCGAAATGACCAAGTCAGTGAGCGAGGAAGATAAGGAACAAGAGGACCCAGCACACGAAGAAGACACCGGCCTAACTCTCGAGTGTCTTGCGACCATTCTACGAATGGCAAAAGATCTCCAGACATTGTCTGAAGAATGGGACCCGCAAATGATTTGTTCTTTGCAATTTTGAAATGCTGTTGACGACACCATGGAAGTGTATAAAAACCTCCTTACACAAATGAAAAAGCAGCGCCAGCAACTGCCCATCACAATGTTCCTTACTCGCAAAACATCACCTAGTACGCCTTCAGTGGAAGTAGTAACTCCAGACGACAACGGCGGTGCTACACAATCGCCTGAAGAGGCTCCTTTAGAAGAGCTGTAATGCTCTCCTTTGTTAAAATTAAACTCATCGTTATCGGACAAGTCGTCGTGTCACTGTTGGTGAGTACCCATAACTAATTTTCTACATACTTAGTACATGTACGTACGTTTAGTGTAACCGTACACACATTTTACTATATACAATTTTTCTTGCATTGTACGTATTTATTACTGGTGGCCTGTCTATCATAATGGCTGTAACATATGTGGTATCGGAGACGCTCGATATCTTTAAAATAATATTTAGGTTTTACCGTATATAAACAGTGTGTTTGCATACATAATTTCAATGAATCTTAGCTAATATCTAAGCGAATACAAAGGGTTTATGCTGTATAACTGTGCGGGAAAAGTTTATAAGAGTGTGGGAGAGTTTATAAGGGCTTAAAATATTTAAAAACAACCATACTGATTTTCACCTTTCGCGGGGGGTTCTGGAACGCAACCCCCACGATCGAGGAGGGATCACTGTATTACAGGAAATATAAACTTTGTTTAGAGGGTCGAATAGTTTTTCAACCCACTGTAGCTAAAAAAAAACACATATGGTGCTAGAAAAATGTGTAACACTCACACCGACGTTAAAACGGATATAGATCTCTAGCAAGACTAATGACGCTGTTACCCTGCAGATAAAAACACATACTAGCATCTAAACGTTGCCAACATGGGCTGTGCTTTGGGCTAAACATCTGTAATAAATTCCAACTGTGACATGCTCAGCATGGTGACGCAGTGGTAAGCACGGCTGCCTCTCTGAGGCACATGCTCAGTTACTGTGCACTTCTGAATGGACCTACTGAATGTGCTGAGAGATGGACGGCATTGGCTTCTGCCCTACATCTCACGCCCTGTGCAGGAGAAAGCTTAAAGTATATAGTTAGCATTTCTAGAAGTTAAATATTTACAATTACTTAATCCTAAAACAATACTAGGGACTGAGAGGTCAAAAGAGAAAACAAACAAGGTTTTAACTAGCTGTTGTAATATGCATTTGATTTGTAAAATGGGTGAATAATTCTGTGAAGATGTTCAGATGAAGCAAACATAGAGAAACTGGGAAAAGAATCATATTTAATAGTGTAGTGTTTTTGGGTGTGGGCTGATTTAGATAATTAAACCTTTTCCCTGACAATCCCATGATAAATGTAAATGAGAATAGAAGATGCATAATTCAAGAAATCCCATTACTTGCAAAAGTATCTTTTACCTGTGCAAACTTGACATGTCCTAGTTGGTTTGATCTATGCTGATATTTCAGTTTGTTAGCTGCTACATGACAGAACTGGAGCGATGCTGATGCACATTTATTTTTTCAGCAAGTTTGAAACAGAGAACAGTAAGAATGTACTTGATTACTGAATTCAATTTCTCAATTTTCAGGGACACAAGAGGCCCGAGCTTTTCTTGTGAGCATCGACTGTAAAACAGGAATCATCCCTGGATGGGAGCTCAGACCACTGCTGGGTACACCCCTACTGTTTATGCCTTTTTAATCAAGTAAAGCAAAGAAGAAGCAATCTCTGATTATGCCTTGGAACAATTGTGAGATTTACCATATGACAGAGGTAAGTCAACTCTTAGGCTTCTGCTCACTTGATAGGCTTTGTAGCTGATCCTGATACATAATAGCAGGTCATTTTAAGCTAACCAAAATGGGATTTGGCACTGTAACAATTTCACAGGTACAATGCAAACAAAAACTTTAAAAACATACTACAGTAATCCCTCCTCGATCGCGGGGGTTGCGTTCCAGACCCCCCCCGCGATAGATGAAAATCCGCGAAGTAGAAACCATATGTTTTGTATGGTTATTTTTATATATTTTAAGCCCTTATAAACTCTGCTGTTTATAAATATTCCCCGCAGAGTTATACAGCATAACCCCTTTGTATTCTCTTAGATATTAGGTAAGATTCATTGAAATTATGTATATTAACACACTGTTTATATACAGTAAAACCTAAATATTATTTTAAAGATATTGAGTGTCTCCGATATCACATATTTTACAGCTTTTACGATAGACAGGCCACCAGCAATAAATACGTACAATGCAAGAAAAATTGTATACAGTAAATGTGTGTGTACAGTGACACTAAACGTACGTACATGTACTAAGTACTGTAAGTAGAAAATTAATTATGGTTACTCACCAACAATGACTTGTCCGATAACAATGAGTTTAATTTTACTGCACAACAAAGGAAAGCGTTACAGCCCTTCTAAAGGAGCCACTTCAGGCGACTGTGTAGCACCGGCGTTGTTCTTCTTCAATCCAAATCCCTAAAGCAGATTCCATCCAGACTACTGCCTTATTACATCCACTTACAACTCGTTTTGCACCCTGGTTAAAAGGACACTGCGGCCGTAGATCTTGTATTCCTTTCCTACTTTTTAAATAAAAGAATCGTAGCCTTCAACAAATCCAAAAGCGTTTACCTTTTCGCAATCATTAACATCTTCCGCTTTGCTTGGGCACGGCCCCTGAAGCAGTAGCAGATCGTTTTGGAGCCATAATGAAGGGCTTGACTATGCACAAAGATAAACACAAAAGAGCACAACTCTTTACACAGCGAAACACGTTGATGCTGAATGAGCGAGACGAGACTTCCTGGTTAACACTGCATTCAGCACGCAGGAACTTAACTGCGTGCTCTGATTGGTTAGCTTCTCAGTCAGGTGCACTTAACTGCGTGCTCTGATTGGTTAGCTTCATTCACATGCTATCCGCCAATAGCGTCCCTTGTATGAAATCAACTGGGCAAACCAACTGAGGAAGCATGTACAGGAAGTAAAAAGACACATTGCCCGCAGAACCCGCGAAGCAGCGAAAAATCCGCATTATGTATTTAGTTATGCTTTCATATATAATCCGCGATAGAATGAAGCCGCGAAAGTCGAAGCGCGATATAGCGAGGGATTACTGTAATTAGATAATGAGTGCACAATACGACACTAATTTGTATAACAGAAACAGAACCAAGGCAATATCTGCCCAATAATTATTGTTACACTGTGGCCATAGAGTCCCGCTTCAATTCACTTACATAATGTATATCCTAGGTAACTGACATTACCCGCACATAAACTCCAGGAAAGGTTTCCTGATTTTAATAAAATTCATTGGTGGTTCATCATATATTATTCACCAATGCATACAGATTATTGGCTTTAACTCCCATGAAGCTATATGACATTTTCCTGCTGTGTCCTCCAAAGAAATGGTTGGTGGAGTTTCTTTTATATTCTACCGCAGAACTAGTTGTGAGTTTGCTGTCTCGTAACTTATAAGTTAAGCATCATTTGCAATTCCCTCCTACCTCAACATCTCTGTTCTCCCACTGGCTTCACTTTCTGCTTGGCTTCTGAAAGAAAATGTCGATAAAATAAAGATTACTACCGTATTTTTATTACTGTGTTTAATATGAATGTATACACAACTAAGAGGAGTCTGTGAGAAACTCCTGAAAAAGAAAGCATTTTACTTGTAGAACACAGTCTATAAGTGAGCTTCTTAAAAATGTACATAGCATTTATCACATTTACTGATTTAATTATTAGCATTTAGAATCTTGGGATTATATCTAGTCATGCTCAGGATTACATAAAGCAAAAACAGTACAGTATTTGTCTGATCAAACAAGCATAACAAGTTAAATGTACAACAAAAACAACACTGCACAAAGACATCTGTAAAACATACACTTTTACAGTATGAAACAATGAAACAATTGTTAGTTGAAGTCTTAATTTGCTGAGAACAGAAAAAAAAAACACAACAGAATTGTGGGATGTCGAGACCCTTTCCATTTCAGCCTTACCAGTACACTAAAGTTCCACTAAAAGAAGGCACCAGCCTGTTTAGAGATAATCTTCATACTTGCACTAAAATGCCAGACAGGGCAAAGGAAGTTGCTTAATATATTGTGAGTGTTAATTCTAATCAGTTTATTCGTAATTTATTTTACATTTCTGTATCCTCAGTAAGACCTTACTGTAATTGTGTAATAACCTTTTTTTATTATTTTAGATAAAGATTTTATTAGGGATTATAACATGAAATTAGAAGAATGAAACATGCTTGCAACTGGCAATGTGTGCATCCAGACTGAGATACAACCTCTGTACAAGAAAAATGCGTCACAACCTAAGCACAAATCTGCTGCTGGCAGACAGAAATCTGCTTTAGCTAAGAGACCGAACCGGCAGCTCTAATTTCACTGACCTGGGTTCACGTCTCACCTTTGCCATCTCTGGAAAGACCACAAGAGAGATTAGGAGCATCACTCCGAGCAATTCCTCATTATCTCTATGTTCATTTGGTCTAATAAAGGACAAAACAACTTCTTATTTGTGGAAAAATGATAAAGTTTACCTACAGATGTAAATAATATTGCATATTTTATGTACGGTATACATATGCAGTGTATTTCTAATAGCAAATCTGATAAACAAGAGGACACCATTCAGCTCATTATGTTCGTTTGGTTATCTAATTAAGTCGTTCCAGTGTTACAAGGTGTCAAGGCTTCCATTTTAACTACAAGACTTGATAAGACTGTTCCAGGTTCCAACAACTGTTTTCGTGAGGATGTGTTTCCTAACTTTAGTCTAAAATGTACTTCCACCAGTGTCTTTGAGTGTGTAGTTCAGTATTTCATCAAAAAAATGCTGATATCTCAATTATACATCAATGCCTTTTTGAAGACTCAAGATCAAAGACCCTCACAGCCTTCTCTGTTCAGGACTAATTTTTTCAACCATGCAGAGCAGTAATAGCCATTTTGGGTCAGGACACTCTTGGCTACTTTTTTTTTCTGCTCAGATTCTAGAACTGCTATATCTTTTTGTAGAGAACTGCATTCTGTACTCCAGATGCAGTCTCGCTAACGCATTTTGTAGTCTGCACGTATAGTCCCTTTACTTATATTCATCAGTTGCTACAATATAACCTAATATTTTATTTGCTTTTTCATCTGCTTCTTTAGTGTGAGAATATAGCAATATAAACCCCAAAAATCATTTTTTAGAGGTTACTTCCTGTAAGACAGCATTGCCCATCTTGTATTTATAATTAAAAAGCATAGAAAGTTTTGTATTTACATTTATAAAGCATAGAAAGTTTTGTTTCAACATATGAAGAATATCTGCACACAACAGTATTCACATATTGCATAGAATTTTTAAAAAATGGAAAGCATTCCATATGTCAGGCATACATTAACAGATAAAACAAACTCCTAATACAGTAGGAGTATAGGCCTGTCAAATGTACAGAGTGCAGTGAAAATCTTACCTACATGTCCAAACTACGTCCATCATGTATTTAGTTATATAGTTTATTTAGTCATAAATACCCCTTCCCCTTACATCTCTTAAATCATTTATAGATAGTTAAAGAAAATTTTTTTGTCAGGTGTCCAGAGGCACTTCTGTTGTTTCGTAGGATTTAATGGATCTATAGTTACAAAAGGAAGACTTATTCATATCAATGAAGATTTAAACTTCATATTTTATTGTCTTCAGTCTCTTTCTAAACAGATTTATTTTCCGAAACTGATACTTTACTTCTGAAAGCTGTACACATATTCCTTCACGGTATCAGTAATTTGTGGTATTTCAATAAAATTCCCTTCCCATTATTTAAATCTGAAAGAGGTATCTGATCATTAATGCTGGTATCAGCAATATTAGCCTTGTTTGGATGAAAAGTCAAAAGATATTTGTGTGAAACACATGCATGCCCACTTAATATCATACCCTAGGTCAGGGGTCCTCAATCCCAGTCCTGGAGAGCCGCAGTGGCTGCAGGTTTTTGTTCTGACCTGGTTGCTTAATTAGAAAGCAATTCTCACCAATAAAGCACTAACAAGCTATGAAATTAAATTAACTCTGCTATGTCAGGTCATTCTCATATCCTAGATTTTCTTTCCCTTTCTATTATGCAAATGATTTGAAGGCTAAAATGGACGAGTAATTCTCAGTCCCTCACTTATTTCTCTTCATTTTTCTTCCAAGTATTTAATTAAACCCAATAGTGCAGATAAATACACACAGGTGTAAATGGAAATAAGCTGCTGCTCTCTCTTGTCATTTGCATGTTATTCATAATAAGGAGCAATTAAAATAGCTGTTTAAGACAAAATTAAGCAATAAGGGCTCAAAATCACTAAAGTGAAGCAGAAGTGTTACTTTAGCAATAAGTGCTTTTTATTAAGCAACTGGGTTGGAGCAAAAACCTGCAGCCACTGCGGCTCTCCAGGACCGTGATTGAGGACCCCTGCCCTAGGTTTATTGCAGAAGTGCCCAAGATGTCGATCGCGATCGACCGGTAGATCACAAAGGTAGTGCAGGCAGATTGCATTGTATTCAAAAAGAAAAATTTTTAAACGTTAGTCTTATCATATATCCTCCCTATGGCATTTGCCACTTGATTGACATACATGGCGGCCAGTCTGAGATCTCTTTTCTTCTAACACACTGGTCATCCCGCACGCACGATCAAACGCACAAGCTACTGCAAAACTCCGGCTGTGATCTAGTTAGCCTTCCAATTTTGATTTAAAAAAAAAATTGTTTGGGGAGGGTATGGGCTGGATGTGGAATTGGAAGAGGATTTTTTTTTTCTCACAATGTCACAATCGAAGTGCGTTTGTTTGATCTGTCAATCTATCATTGCTATTCCAAAGAAGGAAAATGTGGAAAGGCACTTTCAAACTGTTCATAAAAACTACGAAACTGACATCCTTCCAAAAAGCGATCTGAGAAAGAGAAAGGAGAGGGAACTAAAATCGCAGTTAATCGGACAGCTGTCATTTTTCACTCGGCTGAATTCAAAAGCTCTTTGACTGCATTATTCGGCTCTACTTATTTATGTGAGTCAGCCGTTTCCCACATGATGATTATTAAATCCAAATACTGTAGTGACCATAAATGTATTGAATTGTTATTGTGCCATAAAGATTATTCAGTTATGCAAGGTATGACAACGTATATTTTATATATAAAGTGTGTGTGTATATATATATATATATAATTTTTAATGTAGGTAGATCATTTCAACCTGGTCATTTTAAAAGTGGCTCGCAAGAAAAAGTGTGGGCACCCCTGGTTTATTGCATCTGGACTGTACTACCATAAGATATCTCAATTTTAATCTTTACTACACCACTGCTGAGGATTTATTTTGTTTTGAACGTGCTCTGTCTCTATGTCAGAGGACTGCTTCTTTGCTAAGTGTGTCTAGCCTCACTTGGGGAGGCAAAATGGGGAAGGGCTAGGGCGGTGAGAAAGACAACAAATTACTTCTTATTTATCCTTTTAACCCCGACACCTATAAGTGAAATCAAAGTTAAAGCTATTGTATGAAACAACATACTTTTACTTAAGTTTGCAAAATATATTTATAGGAAAAGACAGGTTTTTCAATTAGAATTTAACCTCTTGACAACTAAAGAAACTGAAAAGCTCATTTTTAAATCATGAGATCATTACTGTGAACACAGAGAGAAGGCAAATAAGACCTCAGCTGAACAAATCCACAAGCAGGAACTTCACAATGTAATAACAGAAATTATCAACACAGTTAGCTAGAAACAACAAAATTCTACCTCTAACTTTTCTCCAAGCATTAATTACGTCTTTCCAAGGAAAAATGAATACGTATTATAATGTGCATCATATAGACCAATTTCACTTCTGAATAATGATGTTAAGATACTCTCCAAAGTTTTCGCTAGAAGGATCGAGAAAGTACTTCCATCTGTAATACCACAAGACCAAACCAGATTTATTAAAGACAGACACTTAAGATTTCATGGGAGAGTATGTTGCATTAAACAAATTTTGAAGATTAAAAGCTAATACACCAGAGATCTTATTTTCGTTGGACACAGAAAAAACATTTGGCAAGGCTAAATGAGACTACCTATTCACCACAATGCGCAAATTTAGGTTTGGCCCAAATATGTTCATGGATCGAACTACTCTATACCAGCCCACATACCTCTGTTTGTATTAACAATGCTGTTTCAAACTACTTCATACTCGAACGTGGGACTCAACAAGGATGCCTACTATCACCACTGCTGTTTGCAATTGCCATTAACACTAGAATTACCAGAGCCTACGAAAAAACTCGTAATTCCGTCCCACCTTAAACTGCTTCTTAAATCCCTTCACACCTCTCCGCCAGCGTCCTTTGTTCTCTAAATGTGCTGATAAAGAGAAGCTAGGAGCAGCCGGCTATTCCATCCCCCACCAATTTAGAACGTGCACGAACTTCTCTCAGCTCATGCCTTGATTGAGTATCTGGGAGTGAAGTGGAGTTTTAGAGTGAAATAATAGATCGTTGTTTGGAACACACGCATTTCATGTCTGTTCCGTTTCTACAGTAATCTGTGTACACACATTGTTAAAACAGAAACTTTTTTTATATTCTAGTAGTAGATGACAAAATGTAGGCATAAACTATATAATGTATGAAGCCTGAAGTCCAAATAGCAAAGAAACATTTTCACAAGAATAACACAATTGCACTTTTATTCAAACATATAACTGCAGAAAGAAAAAGCCGCCTTAACATGCGACATTGACACCAGTTTACTGTAACTGACTCCGTGGTTCAATAGATACAGCCCCCGCTTGGTAATCAAGGGGTCACGGGTTCGATCCTGCGCCCCTCCCTTTTGAGAAGTAAACTGTTCTTAGTCTTACTGTTTTAGAATAAAAACATACATTTGATTTCAGTCTGTAACAGCCGGTGCAATTTATGATCTTTGTAAAGGTTAGCTTTTTTTTTATTCACTTTTCACTCTCTCAGTCGCGTTCAGAATCAATCCATACAACCCCATCTGACACGGCTGTTTTCACTAAAGACGCTATAGCTCTGCAGTGTACCACGATGCATACTAACGCACCCCCCCCGGTTCTGACACACAAACGCTGGCGAAGCTGCCTTCTTCGTATCTCACCGTCACTTGCTTTTCTTTTTATTCAGTTTTATTGAGTGTTCCTGCCAGTCCCCGCATGTTGCTGTATGCTTTTTCTTTTGCACCCAGGACATGCAGAAGAAAGAATGGTAAAGACCAGTAACTTCGGCGCTATATGCAATCATCAGACACTCCCCATCTGCCCGTGTCGCTCAAACACAGGAACATATATTGGTGTAAAAGTATAACAAAAGTGCACTTTTATTCAAGTGCACTTTTTCCATCGCCTTTTCCTGTAAGAAGCAGTGTACACACTTCTCTCTATGCTGTGGTTTCTATTACACACCTGAAAGAAAGAGACAATACATGTGAACATATCCAGCATACAGCAACATGCGGGACTGGCAGGAACACTCAATAAAACTGAATAAAAAGAAAATCAAGTGACGGTGAGATACGAAGAAGACAGCTTCGCCAGCGTCTGTGTGTCAGAACCGGTGGGGGCGTTAGTATGCATCGTGGTACAGCACAGAGCTATAGCGCCTGTATTCTGTTTCTTTTGTACTCCAGGGCACGCAGAGGAGAGAATAGTAAAGAGCAGTAAGTTCGGCGCTATATGCAATCATCAGACACTCCCCATCTGCCCGTTGTTTTGTTATACTTTTCAATACTTTTATACTGCTCAAACGGGCATGCTCAAAAAATACACGTGTAATGCCACGAAAAGTGCACGCAGACACTTCATTTCGCAAACAAAACAAGTGCACTTTTATTCAAAACTACCTGTATAACCGAAGAAAAAAGAAAGCAAGATACAGTAGGCGATTGATACGACATCTTGCATGGTGCAATGCTAAGAAGTGAAGATTTTCATTCCGTGCTATATAAAATCATCACATTCAAATATTAACAGTTCCCACACACCCAAGGACCGTCCTTCCTACATTTACGACACGTGTACTTGTTGCCGTGTACACACCTCTCTGTGCTATGGTTTCTATTACACTGAATGAGCACCTGACACTGTACTTTCTTCCCTGGGGGAAGGTCCCGCATCAGAGAATTTCCAGTTCCTGCATAAATTCACACCCGATCTGACGCTGTTCGTTTTCAAATAATATTGCATTAGTGCGATTATATTTTCACATATATTGTCTCTTTCTTTCAGGTGTGTAATAGAAACCACAGCATAGAGAGAAGTGTGTACACTGCTTCTTACAGGAAAAGGCGATGGAAAAAGTGCACTTGAATAAAAGTGCACTTTTGTTATACTTTTACACCAATATATGTTCCTGTGTTTGAACGACACGGGCAGATGGGGAGTGTCTGATGATTGCATATAGCGCCGAAGTTACTGGTCTTTACCATTCTTTCTTCTGCATGTCATGGGGTGCAAAAGAAAAAGCATACAGCAACATGCGGGACTGGCAGGAACACTCAATAAAACTGAATAAAAAGAAAAGCAAGTGACGGTGAGATACGAAGAAGGCAGCTTCGCCAGCGTTTGTGTGTCAGAACCGGGGCGTTAGTATGCATCGTGGTACACTGCAGAGCTATACGGCGTCTTTAGTGAAAACAGCCGTGTCAGATGGGGTTGTATGGATTGATTCTGAACGCGACTGAGAGAATGAAAAGTGAATAAAAAAAAAGCTAACCTTTACAAAGATCATAAATTGCACCGGCTGTTACAGACTGAAATGAAATGTATGTTTTTATTCTAAAACAGTAAGACTAAGAGCAGTTTACTTCTCAAAAGGGAGGGGCGCAGGATCGAACCCGTGACCCTTGATTCCCAAGCGGGGGCTGTATCTATTGAACCACGGAGTCAGTTATAGTAAACTGGTGTCAATGTCGCATGTTAAGGCGGCTTTTTCTTTCTGCAGTTATATGTTTGAATAAAAGTGCAATTGTGTTATTCTTGTGAAAATGTTTCTTTGCTATTTGGACTTCAGGCTTCATACATTATATAGTTTATGCCTACATTTTGTCATCTACTACTAGAATATAAAAAAGTTTCTGTTTTAACAATGTGTTGACACAGATTACTGTAGAAACGGAACAGACATGAAATGCGTGTGTTCCAAACAACGATCTATTATTTCACTCTAAAACTCCACTTCACTCCCAGATACTCAATCAAGGCATGAGCTGAGAGAAGTTCGTGCACGTTCTAAATTGGTGGGGGGATGGAATAGCCGGCTTCTCTTTATCAGCACATTTAGAGAACAAAGGACGCTGGCGGAGAGGTGTGAAGGGATTTAAGAAGCAGTTTAAGGTGGGACGGAATTACGAGTTTTTTCGTAGGCTCTGGTAATTCTAGTGTTAAGCCATTGGCCATTCACTTTTGAAATGTATCAGAGATACTGTGAAGGAGATTACCAGAGAAGGACTTGATTGAAAAATATCAGTTCATGAAGATGATATGGTACTGTATATATGGGACCCACAAACTTCTGTACCAGCAGTCTTCAATACACAAGCAGAATTTCAAAAGATATCTGGAATCAGAATTCATTTGAATAAAAGTGTGCTTTTTCCAGTGAAAACAGTATTACACTGGACACCTTCCCGTTTATTTTAGCAGATCAGTTCAAGTACCTAGGGGTACACATCACAAGTAAATTTAAAGACCTTTTTTCAACAAAAGTTTGCTGTCAGGATGGAAAACAATTAAACAAGATATGAACAGATGGGTCTACTCTCCATCTCACATTAGCAAGGAGAATGTACTGTCAAGATGAACATCCTTCCCAAGCTTCTATTTCTATTTCAGAGCATCCCCATATACATTAACAAATCTGTCTTTAAGAAATTAGATTCAATAATAACTTCATTTATTAGGAATTCAAAACATCTACGTATCTAAAGGTTGACTCTACAACAACCTAAAACAGAAGGAGGCATGGCACTACCTAACTTTCAGTTTTATTACTTGGCAGCAAATATACAAGCTATAAAGACCTGATGAATATACACAAGCCCAGTCTGCAAGAGAAATAAAATCTTGCTGTACTTCTTTATATGCCCTGCTTTGTGCCCAAGTAAATACAAATTATCGTCAATATACTGATAATCTAATTGTCCATCACTCACTCAGAATATGGAACCAATGCAGAAAGCACTTTAGGACAGAAAAGGTTTAATCTGTTCTACCCTCTTCAACCTACACAGTATTTAATTTTTGGAAAATGTCCATTATTAAAGCACTTAAAGATTTGTATATAGATAATATCTTTGCATCTTATGTACAATTATGCTTCAAATTTAACTTACCGTCAACAATTTTTCTACTACTTTCAAATCAGAAACTCTGCTAAAAAGAACCTGCCCATTTTTCCTCACCTACCACCCAATAATATATAAAAACATCTTAAAATCTCTTCCTTTCAAAGATCCTAAGGTATGTTAAGTGAAAGATCCTTTCCCCATCTCTGAAAAGGAGTGGAAGGCAGTCATGCACAGAATACACTCCAGCTCGATATGCACAAAGCATTCGATCATCCAACTTGAATTTTTTTTATCAAGCACAATTATTTTGTTTGAAATTGTCCAAAATGTATCAGGGCAAGGTTCAACCAGTAAATGTTGCAATTTAGCTCCAGCCACACGTTTTGGCCGTGCACCAAATTAACATCATTCTGGACAAAAATCTTGTGAGTGCCTACCGGACAGCCTTGGTGTCCCAATCACTCTTAACCCATTAACAGATGCATTTGGTGGACTCCCAGATGGGCTTAAAGTGGAGAAGGACAAATTGATTTTAATTGTTACACACTACTAGAACATCGATTTATCTTGTTCAACTGGAAGCCCACCTGTTAGTCAGTAGAGGATCTACTTTTTAAAATATGGCAAGATATAATTAGTCAAATCTTAGAATAAGCATTTATATCAGGAGAAAAGGACATTCTCTTTGTTGTTTTTAAATATTTGCTCTTGTTGTTGGCTCTCCTCTCTCTCTTTTCGGGCAGGGGTTGAATTAGGGTTTGTGAAGTTTGACATGACTGTATGTAATGTTGTTTTCTTTAAATAATGCCTATAAAATTAAATAATAAAAAAAAGAAACACATGCATGTCTATTGTAAGGTTTGTATATGTTTTCCTGGTTGACAGTTTTTCTGCTGGCAAACTGGTTTCCACATGGGCAGGTTAGGATGATGTGTAGCATATTGAAGTATTGGCCCACTGTATTTGCAACTTTCCCCTGTCATATAATGACATTTTGTCCAGGTTTTGTGCCTAACATGTGACTGAAACTGTAGTCACCATAGGCCTGGGTACCTATAACCCTGGAAGAACAATATGAGTTCAGTCAATGGATGGATCTCCAATTATTAGAAAAACTACCCATGTTATCTGTCAAAGACAGGTAATATAATTCATTTAAAATATTTATCTCTTGCCCTATATGCACCTTCAGAGCATTTCCTCTGAATACTCCTGTGTGTCTGGACTTCTGTCAAGCACACTCACTTACAGCCTGCTCCTCAGACTCTTGTCATTTTGAGGCACCTTGCTTGCCTCCAATCCGTTTTTATAATTTCTGCCTCTTATGCTTTTACTACTCCTTGTGTGTCTCACATTCCCTCTGAAGATCGCATCACCAAATCAAAAGCTTTTTATTATACAGTTGATGTAGGAATATGCCAAGTTACCGATGACATTTGGTATGATATACTGTCATTTTTAGAACTAATTTGCTAGCACCATTTACCTTTGAACTATAATCAGCTGTTTTTTAAATTATACTTTTTTTTTTATATTGAAGCATATTGATAATTTGGTTTGTAGTTAGAAATACAGGAAAACCTAAGTACTGAAACAGCGGATATGCTTGTTATACTTTAAAAGTGAATTCAAACTACCAAGTTTTACCTTCTACAGGTAAGTAATTTGTTAATTTTTAGATAATGTATTTGTTATACAGAGTTTTAACAAATCAGCTGGTTTTGAGACTTTCCAGGAGTTTACTTTTACAACCGTTATTTAATCAAAATGATCTTGCATCATACTTTTATTTTATCGTCTGCCGCTTCACCTAAGTAAATATCCATCCATCCATTTTCCAACCCGCTGAATCCGAATACAGGGTCACGGGGGTCTGCTGGAGCCAATCCCAGCCAACACAGGGCACAAGGCAGGAACCAATCCTGGGCAGGGTGCCAACCCACCGCAGGACACACACAAACACACCCACACACCAACACTAGGGCCAATTTAGAATCGCCAATCCACCTAACCTGCATGTCTTTGGATTGTGGGAGGAAACCGGAGCGCCCGGAGGAAACCCACGCAGACACGGGAGAACATGCAAACTCACGCAGGGAGGACCCGGGAAGCGAACCCAGGTCTCCTAACTGCGAGGCAGCAGCGCTACCACTGTGCCACCGTGCCGCCCCTAAGTAAATATTGTAAAAGAAAATTATATTACCACCAAAGAGACGTTGAAAATAAGTATGTTGTAAAAATATAGATTCTTTCACAAGAAAAAACATAACCATTAATTAAACAAAAGAGGAAACTGTCCAATGAGTTTCACAACATACTGAATGTTTTAAACCGATGACGAATCATAGACAGCATACACTTTTTACAAGCAGAGCTGGCCTGACTAAGAAATGTACATTTTTGAGGCCCCTCCACCCTTCAACTCAACCCTAATACAATATGTATTACAATGCAGGCTTTGCCATACAATACTCCTATGATACAACAGACAACATAATAAAAGCATTAATAATATATATTAACAATGAAAAAGATAAGCTTTAAAAATAATAAAACACATGGAATAGGTATTAAATAATACAAACATAAAAATGATGCACTTCTTCTGTACAACAATGCCAGTTACAGATATGTAGCTTTGAAGTGTGTGTGCGCCATTTTCATTTTTGGAAGTAAGTGGTATGGTGAAGCTGTGTGATCTGCATCATGAGCAATTTGAAACTTCATCATTTTACATAAATTTGTTAATTTTTAGATAACGTATTTGTTATACAGAGTTTTAACAAATCAGCTGGTTTTGAGACTTTCTAGGAGTCAACAGCAAATATACTGTTGCATGAAAATGCTGCCTTGACCAAAGCATTGGTGCAGGTAATCACCTCATTGTCTCACTTCGTACGCTGGCCCTGCTTACAACACAATCAAAATCAACAAGAGCATGCCGTTCCAGTCCCAAAAACGTCCTTTACCTCTGTCACTGATCTTTACCATTTAGGAAAGGGAAGAATGCGATTCCCCTTAATGTTTTAAAACTGGTAACAAGAGACAAGTGGAGATACAATACACAATTTCACAGATGTTACAGTACAAAGAAATAACAGTCCAACTGGTCAAGATTTGTTAACTGTGTGGATGAGACAAGGGGAGATAAAGGTGTTTTTAGAATAGAGGGAAGGGTTGCATATACTCCTGGGAGTCACGGACACTGGTGAACAAATCAAGGGACTTGGGGAGGTTAGGTGTATAGTGCGTTCAAATTGGGGAAAGTGGAAGCAAACAAGCAATATTTGCTCCTACCTTCTGGATAACCTGAAAGACAGAGTTCTACAACAGAAAAAAAATATTAAGCAGGAAAATAAAAACAAGTCCCTGTATTGCAGAGAAAAAATGAATTACAAATGCACCATTAAATCAACACAGTAACTCCTATATAGCAAAAAATGGGAAGATTATCTGAGAGCTAAAATCAAGAAACCAAGGACTTCTGGTGTGTATAATAATAACTGCAAACTATTTTCAGTAGCAAAGATTACTCATATTTTTTTGCAAACAACACACATTATTTTAGGAACCTAATATATTACAATGTATACATACTGATATCCATTTTTAATTTGAACCAACCTAAATAATAGAAACTTTTCAAGTCTCTATTTTGCTTTATCCTGCTGGACCCCCTTTATCACCCTGTAAAGCCTCTGGACACAGTCAGATGGAGATGGAGTTTTAGTTTACGTTTTCAGACATTGTACAAGCAATTTGGTGAGAAGTGTATGCGTATCAGGAAGCCAACCCAGCACAGAAAGCATCTGAGACTCATTACAGTTATTATTATTATTATTATTATACTCATTATTTTCATCCAGAAAACAGCGACTTGTTAAATACTGGTGTTGTTAGCTGTCCAGGACACTATATACAAGAAAAGATCTTTACACATCACAAACTACAATTCTAACACAACTTTCTAAGAAATATTAACTTCCATATTTAGTAACCAGGAATACAGTTGTTTGCTTAGAGAGATGAAACCATTGCAAAAAATTAGGCAAAAAACAATCGCTGGAATGATAAAAGTTTAGATTCACTTTGTAAAGATTTAACTCCAATGAAAGGCAGAGTAGAGTTTTAGGATGTGTTCTCCTAGACAGCATCTCCTGCTTTTCTGTTCATTTCATAGTCATTTCTATGTTGCTTTATCACATTACCAGCGAAGTGTGAAAACTAGGCAATTAACAATAGAAAATGTCTAGAAATCCTGTGTGGTGGCTGACAGCATTTGGAGAAGCAAGAACACTTACTGACTGAAATAAGAAATATGAAGTAAAAGATACTTAGGCACTATGAAAATGGTCAAATTAATTATAGCAGATTGTTAGTAAGAAAAATTAACATATTAAAATGGTCAATTACCACATATGAATGATAAACATATTGGGTGGTCCAGATCTAATTATGCAATTTTCATTATGCTATTAAGTTTATTATACATATAAAATCATCCGAAAAATCCCGGACCATCGAGAAGTGTGCGAACTGACGACATAAAGAATCATCTTCGTGCCGAATGGGAATCGTCCCCGCATAAATCAAAGTCATCCAGACGATCTGAATCTGTATAATTAGATCTGGACCACCCTGTAGATAACGTATTACAGAATGTACTCTCATTGCACTGATGAGGTAATAAAATGCTGTTTTCTAAACCACTTAATCCAGACCAGGATCCACAGGTTTGCCTGGAGCCTGTCCCAGTTAACATAAGGTGCAAGACACAAAGAAATTCTGGACAGAGTGTCCATCCATCCTACGGCAAACATACACACACCTACATACCAAATGCACACTAGGGTAGAGTGCCCAGAGGGGACTGGGTGGTCTCGTGGCCTCTGAACCCCTGCAGATTTTATTTTTTCTTTCCGGCCGTCTGGAGTTTATTTTTTTTTGTTTTTTCTGTCCTCCCAGGTCATAGGACCTTACTCTTATTCTGTTTTAATTAGTGTTGTCTTATTCTAATTCTTACTTTGTCTTTTATTTCTCTTTTCTTCATCATGTAAAGCACTTTGAGCGACATTATTTGTATGAAAATGTGCTATAGAAATAAATGTTGTTGTTGTAGGGTCAATTTAGTGTTGCGATTCACCGAAGCTGCACGTATTTCGGATCACCCAGAGGAAACCCACGCAGACACAGTTTCATTATGCAAACTCCATGTAAGGAGAACCCAAGACGCAAACCCTGGTCTCCATAGTGCGAGACAGCAGCATTACCCGCCCCAATGCTGTCACGATGAGATATTTTTGATTTAAACAAATTAACATAATAATAGGTATAAGAAACATAAGGTACTTTTTACAAAAGAATAGATTTTGCACATTCTCCTTGTTTCTGCCTTGGTTTTCTTCTGGATGCTCTGGTTTTGCTCACCACATCCCAAAGCTGTGAGTATTTGGCTGAATGGTGACTTTAAATTGGTCCTGTGTGAGTGAGTGTGCCCCGCGATGGACTGGCACCCTGTCCCATAGTGGGTTTCTGCCTTGCAAAGAATGCTTTTGGGATGAGCACTGGCTCTCTTCAAACCCAAACTTACAGTCCAGAATACGTTGTAGCAGTGCTACCATTGGTTAGAACTGCATCTCCCAGCAGTCCTTGCAGGGCTGTTGGGGGCAAAGGTGGCCAGAGGGGTTCAAAAGAAGTGCAGGGGACGAAGAGGAGAAAAAAAGTTTTGTTTTGGTCGTTTTGTGCTTGTATTTATCTGTGGAACTGCCTGTCGTTTTCCTGCTTTACATCTTCGTGTCCTGGATTGTGTTGTTTGTTGGGGTCTGGAATTATTCGTCTACCTGTTTACTGTTCCTGAGGACGTTGTCTGGATTATTTGGCTTTCACGGAAGAAGGAGCGCTCCTGAACCATTCATCTGTCAACTTACTTCAGCAACTACCGGTAGGACTGTGTTTTTCCATTTCCCTCGCTTCATTCAAATCACTGGACATAACTTCACCGCTATTATTTCATACATGGACTTTACTGCGTGTTTGTCATGTTTATCTGTTAATTGTAATATCGCCAAAGGGATCAGGGGTGGTATTATTGTTTTCATTTAGTAATTTAATTTCATTATACTTTTTTGTCGTTTAAGTTCCCAGTGCGTTTTCTTTGTCTCTGTAGTGTGTGTGTGTGGGGGTCGTGCCAAGGCTGGGGTTGTCCCTGGTAATCCTCATATAAAATAAATAAATCACCGTCGAGAAAGACGGTGTGAATCTTACTATGAATGACTAGGACTAGGAATGACTATGACTGTGAAGGGTCTTAACAGAAGTAAATTATGAAAACAAAATGCCTTGGCAATGTGGTACGTTTCATTTTTTTACTGTGTGTTTAGGCAGTTTAAGCAGTGTACAGAATGCTTAGAAAGTGTACTGAATTTGTAATTTCACTCTTGAGTAGCTACATACACATTGCACCATCACCGTAAGCTATTAACAGTTGTCGTGTGTAAGAAAATTGACATTTCAGGTGTTCTCATGGTATCTGTTTGTTTTATTATCACAATGAAAAATGTCATCTGTCAAGTGTATTCAATTCAATTTGTTCTTATTGTGTGCTCTTTTAATTATAGGCACGCCTGCCCATTATCTCCCAATTTCTCTATCTATCTCTCCATCTTTTATAGTACCTATCTATATATCTAGCTACACACAGTAAAAACATTTTATATATTGTTTGCTAAGAATTTCTGATATATGACGTGAATGCTGCTTTGCAACAACCCCAAGTTAAATCTAGCTAAACATGGATAAAGATTAAAATAATAAGCAATTAGCACTAAGAAACAGCGCAATGTACACTCTGTGACAAAATATATGTACACACAAATGCCACAGTTCAGCATGCCTGGAAGATCAGGATTGCCAGGCATGCAAATCGTTAAGAGTTTTATATTGATTAAGCTCATGGTTACCATTACAGGGCAACCATCAATAACCGATTAAAGGTCATGATCAATTTGTGTCATTTAGAAGATTCTGTCATGCTTGTGTAGAAGAATCAGGGAGGCCTAGAGGTACAACACATTGGGATGACTGACAGATTGTACATCCGGCTATCACCTAAATCATACAATAAAAGTGTGGTGCCCATAATGGATTGTTAAGTAACATCTTGATCCACAAGGTAATGACTCTTAGGGACTGGCCTTGCATTCACGATACTTATTAAACCTTTGTCATTGACTACATCAGGTTTGGTGTTAGGCTAAAGTTTGTTGGGCTACCACAGGTTGGCTTTGGATATACTTCAGCAATTTGGCCAACTTCATTCTTAGGGCTGATGCTCACAATCAAGGCAGTTGCACTGACGGTGAGAGGCACCATCCTCTATGACAGAAGCTCTTTGCTGCATGTTAGTGGCAATTTGGCTACACTGTTATAAGTTATATATATACCTGTCGTCATGCTTGACTGCCATCTTCTTGACATGCTGTTTCTGTGTCCAGGTGGGAACATTCTAGAACGATGCTCTGTATCTTTTGGGGACCACTACCTCCCTACTGGAGGTTTAGCAAAATATGGGGTGTGCCAGATGACAGTGATCTACTTCTGTCTCCACAGGGCAAAACTTTTCTTTTGCTGCAAAAGGTTAAATTGGCATTTTATGTGAACACCAACATCCCAAAACAGGTTTAAACAACTGTTATAGTACCTAATGATATTTGATTACAATTCTTACTGAACAGATGAAATGGTAAAATGCTGTGCTGTTGTCAGCTTTGCAAACATTGTAACCAAGCTAGCTGTCACAGAAGCTTTGTAATGCCTAACGTTCACTCTAACAGAAATAAAACTCTTTTGTATTTTCTCTGGATTACACCTAACAGCACTGTCTCTGTGCCAGAGTGAATGATAGTGATTTTCTCCGTACATCGTGTCATGCCTAAAGGTATACGCATATGGCAAAAAGAAAAAAATGATAGCCAGCAACTACATATTTCTTATTTAGTAATTAAAGATATCAAGATGTTGTCAGTTTATGTTCATTAAATATGCCTCTCCAGCCTAGAGTCAAAACCACCTCCTAACCAAAGACCCAATTTTCTGAGTGAATGATAACACACATACACACCATATCACCCAAAGCAAATGTTAAAATTGTAACTTTAAATAAACTGGGAAACCCGAAAAGCTTGATAATTCCCAGAAAGGGCAGGCAAAACAGAATCCACCTGGCTGTTTTAGGAGAAGATTTATTGAGCTTATTCTACAGAGTTGTGTGACTTTTTTAATGCATGAAATGGAAAAGGAAAGAGTAATCCAGGAAAAGTCAGGGCAAGGAGAAAATAACTGTTAGTAGGACAGGAGAGAACAATATTTCAGAAAAGTCTCTAGTATTTACATATTTGAGAATTGTTCACTTTAGTTTTACTTAATCCATGCTTTTTAAAATTAACATTATTAGGATCACTCATGTTTCAGTTAGCTTCACTAGTAAGCATTTTTTCTTTGCACAATCTCTCATTCAAGATTTTTAGTCCTTTATTTTCAAAAAAGAGCAAAACAGAGTCAATCCTGTAACTCATGCATTTACTGCTTTGAGCTCCTGCTGGCGCCCAGCGATGACACGTGACTTAGAAAGGAGTCCTCAGACTTGCTGTAAAAATGAGGCCCAGTCACAGTTGTAAACACACGTAGAAGACGCGGTGACTTAATGCAGACGTTTTCTTACTTTTAAATCTAGGAGTGTTCTTCAGTTACTGAGCTACTGTATCTAAAAGACATTTGCACAGAGACAGACTCAGGTTCAACTTCAGAGTTGGTGTGCGGAAGACGTACTGCTTCCTTAGCAGAAAGCGTACAGTACTGATGTATTGCTGTCAAAACGTGGGGCTTCTTGAAAAGGTACTGTACTGACAGTGCACAAAGCTTTATTTTAAAAATGATTTCTATAAAAAGAGCAAGCAGATAAAGGATGAAGCATCAGGCTGCTCCATGACATAACTAGACTCTGTCCAGCCTCTCTATTGAAGTGCCTTTAATAAACTATGGAATGTGTGTGTCTAAAACCTAAATTCATCTTTTTTCTATAATTTGCTAAATAGGTTTTGTGCCGGGCTCCTTCTACATGCATTCACCAAATGTCAAAAATGTGTGTCACTTTAGAAACTTAAAGACACAAAAGGTATTCATTAAAACGTTTTTGTTACATTGCTAATTTCAATTAATAAAGAGACGTGACTTTTGTTCTCGTATTCATTCCAACTTTGTTTTATATATCCTACGTAGCCTGGTAGCTGCCACACAGCTTTTAGAGTTAGAGTTTCTCTAATGTTGTGGAGACGGCAGACCTAGAATTAAAGGGGAGAGGGGGCCAGCACATGCCACGTTTCAGAGGCAGGCAGGAGGGGTATGGTGCTTGACTTGAATGACAGCAGCAAATGCTAAGCAGGCAGCATGCAAGACACAAACAGAGCGGCACTGCAACGACCTAAAAACAATAGCAGTGGATTGTAAAATATCAGGTGTGGCAGCAGCTATAAACCGTTCATCAATTAAATAGACCATTAAAAGGGAAAAAAAAAAAAATAAGGCAAGCAATAGACACACTTTGGCCACAGAAGCAAAACGGACTGCCAGTCAATCACAGCAGAATGAGAAGCCTTTTTTTGGGTGATTTCAGGTGCAACACAGAAAATATACCCATCGCCACACAGAATGCCCAAATGTTCAAATTTCTTGGAGTTCATTTGATGATGTTAGAATACAAGCACTCAAAGAAGTTAAATTAAAAGCTCACCTGCGGATAAATTTGGAAGTAAACTTGCTGATGATGCCAGTAGATGTGCCACGGCGGGCCTGTGACAGTGACGCCGTGTCATGGGACAGTGTTGGAGAGGCAGGTGGTCCATTGTAGGTGGCAGTACGTCGATCACGTAGTTGTGCGCCATGGAAAGTGCTTCGGCTGGAGCTCCCACGAGGGAAGCGAGTCCGATCTGGAGTGGTGCTGCTAATACTGTGTGCGGAAGGAGATGCTGCAGGTGGCCGAGGAGTCGAACCGCTAGAGCAGAAAACAGAAGACTGGCTCACTACTCACATGGTCTTACACATTCAACATGGTGATCTTAGCCTACACATACGTACTAGGGAAATCTACATCTTACAAAAGACATCCACAAGAATGATACATTATATTGTATAACAGCAAATGAACAAAATGCTCTAAAAAACCTCATTTCTTCAGCACCGTAGATTAAATGCTTTTCTCAAAAAGGTTGATGGTAGCCTGCTAGTTTTTTTGGAGTTGGCAGGGGCTGTAGCTTATCTATGATCTGCAGGGCAGACAAGCACTATATCACGAGAGTGACAAAAGTGTTTGTTCTCATGACAATGGCAGTTGTAATGTCATTTTTTCTAACAAATCTGGTGTCATATTCACATGAATGTGACAATAATGACCCCATATGCCCGTAAGATTTGTACTTGTTACAGAGAGAACTCACACCCATGACGAAGAACTGAAAAGAATACAAAACAATGTCAAACATTACCTCTGTGCTAAGTAAGGTGGGTTAATATTGAAGGGGCATTAGCCACACCACATACGATTGGTGACATTATCTTTTTAATGCCAACACCAAATGCATTGAGCACCTTAAACCCTAAAGTCATAGGCAGCTTCACAGACAATCTGTTCTCCTTAAACCTTCACTTTGCACATAAATATCACAGATTATATGAAAGATGTCAAGTAGTAATATTTTTTGACACAACTTGAACCAAAATTTCAAAAGTATGGACCATATAAAATAAAAATAAGTTTAAAAGCAATGCTGTATTTTATAATTTTACCAATGAAGTTATCCCAGCCCCTTTTCCATTGAACACTTGCAGTGTTAATTAAGTCAAATAAAAAATTGAGCTACTGAGTAATAGAACAGTTAATAAATAATTTAGTATACTAATAATTTATGATGAATTAATCCTATTCAATAATTGAAAGTTAAAACATGTGAGGCAGCTCAATTAGCCAAAGCTGTCAGTAAAAATGCATTGATGGTTTAAGAGTGCCAATCAATTAATTATGCAGCCAGATTATTAGAGAATGTGATA
Source organism: Polypterus senegalus (assembly GCF_016835505.1). Classification (NCBI taxonomy): domain Eukaryota; kingdom Metazoa; phylum Chordata; class Cladistia; order Polypteriformes; family Polypteridae; genus Polypterus; species Polypterus senegalus. Next base: position 84,561,759 of record NC_053169.1, on the reverse strand, counting down.
AATGGTATACACTTGACTGCATAAAAAAAGATTTTCCTACAGATATTCATTCATTTTTCACTAGCAAGAGAAGTGTCAGGTGTTATGAATGTTTGCAGAAGGGATCTGCTCATATGTAGTTTTACTTTAAGCGACTGAAGCCTTATATTAACTGTAATTTGAAGTTCCAGCTGTGCTAAAAAACAAAAAAGAACAGACTTGCACATAAGTCAAAAGCCATGACGCAACTCACATCTACAGCAAAGGGCCTGGGTAGCACCCCAGAAATAAAAAGATTTAGAAATGGTATTAACTACTGTGTTTTTACCTAGGTTTACGACAGAGACATAATGTTACATATTTGTTCATTTGTAAAAATTGTAAATAACTGGTCTAGAGGGTTGCTACAGGCCATGAAGACACCATGGTGGCACTGCCAGGTTCTGACACCAATGTTTCTGCTATATATGCTCATGTCAAGCGATGGACTATGAGGTGTTGGTAATCTCTCAGTGCAGGGCATCTCTAGAAGGCAAATGACCGGCAGCACCATCCAGTGACAGAAAAATTGACAATTGAGCTTAACCTGCCCAGCAGGTGGATGCAGAGGTATTCCACTTGGAATATGAGGCTAACAAATACAGCGAGCAGAAGCCTGGCCATTTAAGGGCCATAAACAAAATAAAAATAAAAAAACCCCAAAGATTCCCCCCTCTTTTTTGCTTTTCTAAGGGCTGCACATGAGGTTAAGAAAGGACCACAAGATCCTCCTTTAAATGCCAAAACGTCTTCTACTCTAGCTTTGTGCTTACCTCGGCCTGTAACTCTCTGTTCCATCTTCAATAGGAGGAAGTGTAACTTTGATCGGGTGCCCAGAAGCAGACATGGACTTAACGTGACGTGGCCGGGTGGAGGGCATAGCGGAAGCGGCTGCAGAGGAGGGTGTACTACTTGCACAAGCAGACATTTCTGTTAGACTTTAGGACACCAAGACAACAAGAAAACAAAAAAAAAAAACAAGCCACAACATAAACCAACAATACAAAAGAAGAAAAAAGGAGACAATGTAAATAAACAGCTTTTTATTGTCTCTGTTCCCTATTTCAACCCTATTTCAGAATTTTCATGCAAATATTAATTGTTCATTTCTTTGTGCAGTTTTAAAGTGTTTTCGAAAAATCAATTCCATATCAAAAGTAAGAAATTCATTACCTGCTATCTTTGCCATTGGGTATTGCTGAGTACCGATCTGTGCTGGAGCGCTCACATACATACGTGTTTCGTCTGGTCATTCCACTAGGAAGTACATTATTCTGTGTTGGAAATAAAATAGGAGGTGTGCTTGTCACAGGTAATCTAAGGAATTTATGACAAGATCTTCCACAAGCACAGAAAAACAGCATGCTTAAACTTCAATGGATAGTAAAATATCAAATGTAAATAGATAAGTGGCACTTCAAACATCAAACATAAAGCCTTAATAATGCAAAAGCTGTTGTGTGTGCTGCTTTTAAAACAGAGCAAAGGAGAAGGTGAACATGGCAGGATTTCAAAAAGAAGCCCCAGCAAGAGGAGACAAACTGTGACTGCTGGTAGTACGGCAGGCAGGCAGGCAGTGAAGGTCTTGTATACATTTTAACAACAGAACTCACTCTGAGGACCACAAAACAGAGCAGTACAAGGCATGCTACCCATGAACATAGATTTTTTTTCCCCAAAATGTGAACAAATCTTCAGTGATTTGCGCATAAAATGAACACTAAAGTCATCTCTGTGGATGGATGCCAAGAGACTTCTTGTCAATACAGATGAAGCGTTCCTACCTCAAAAATGAGTGGCTTTCCAAAATAAAAAGCCAAAACAATCCATGGTCTAGGTCAGGCATGTCAAACTCACGACCATTGGTGGGCCGCTTCGACTGCCATGCGTGTGTCAGCGGGCCGCACTGTAACAAATACTATTGTACAAAGTTACTGTAGCTTTCTTTCCAATACTGAAAACTAAAAAATGTAACACTTAAAGTTTAAAGAAAAGTAATTTATTTCCATACACTCTCCGTACAACAGCGTACAATTAGAGTCTTAGCCTCTTAGCTAGGTCCTTATATTATTATATTATGTTCATTACTTATATAGAAGTCCTGCAGTGTGAGATCTATTTCTTTTGTCCCGACACTTGGCAATTTACACATTGCCGTCAGCTATGTCGTTATTTTCTCTTTCTATTTTATATTCAATATATATTGGCGTGGCGGCCCTGTGCAGGTGCACAGTTTACAAATGCCTAAAGCCGCCCGCTGCTGCAGCCTAGCATTTCAGTTGTCACGTTGTGGCTCATTAACTTTGGTCAAGGCTCGTAGCTATACTAGCAGATGACGTTTCTGGTACCGTATTGCCATGGGAAAACACGCTTTTGTCAGAAGGCAGAAGTAAGAAAAGTCAACGAGTAACGCCGAAGATGCAGAATGATTCAATCACAAACGATAGTAATCACTTTGTACAAGTTCAGTGCTAACTAGGATCTGTCATGCGGGCCGCGTGTTTGACATGCCTGGTCTAGGTGATACTGCTTGCTCTGGTTTGCCACCCAAAGTCACAAGCACAGTTTAGGCAGAACAAATGCATGGCTGCTTAACAATAAATATTTATAGACCCTGTACATGTGGATGAGGCCCAATGGAACATGCCAAGCTGTTAAATCTGTACATATTTAAAAATGGTAAAAAAGAGAATACCCAGTCCCAAGTATGCTTGTGGCTCTGCTCACTTACACTCTGGACAGTGCTTGATTTCTTCCTATCTGGTCCAACCAGTGGACTAGTGGGCACCTCTCCTTTGGAGTTTGTGGCTGTGACACTCAGCTTACGAGACGTTTCCCATTCCTCCTTCTGGTCGCTCTCGACACTGTTAGCCTGCGCTCTTTTAGTGTAGGACACTGCTGGAGGAATAGTTGGTCCAGCTGTAACATAAACGACATGCATTTATCAATACTGAAAAGAAATTAAAAAATGGTGAAATGACAGGTTTTGCTAATTTTTCAGTGGAACCTACAGTATACAGTCAGGTCCATAAGTTTCTGGACAGTGACACCATTTTCATCGGTTTGGCTCTGTGTTCAGCTTTAACCTAAGGGTTTTACCAAAAATATCCTATGGAATCCAGGAATGACAGACATTTTTCTGCAAAGCCACCCCTTTCCTGGTTCAAAATGCTGTCCATGCAAGTAAAAAGAGTCCATCACTAGGCTGAGACAACTAAACAAACCCTTTAGAGAGACAGCAGAAACACGAGGAGTGGTAAATCAACCGTTTGGGACATTCGTAAAAAGAAGGAACACACTGGCGTCTGGAGTTATTCTGAAAATCGTTGTCAGTAAACAGTTTGTTGCGGCGCCTACAAATGCAAGATACAACTATATTATACAAATCAGAAGTCACATCTGAGCAAAATCCAGAAATGCCGACAATTTCTGTAGGCTAAAGCTCATCAGAGATGAACAAATGCAAAGTGGAAATGTGTGCTGTGGTCGGATGAGAAAATGAACATTGTGCTCTCTAGGCCAGAAATGTAGAAGATTATCCTGATTGTTTCCAACGGCAAGCTGAAAAGCTAATATTCAACGCAAAGTAGTGGAGTATTCTTCAAAGGCAGCGTCAATCAAGTGACCTCAACCCAATTGGACATGCGCTTTACTTGCTGAAGACAGAACTGATGGTAGAAAGTCCAACGAACAAGCAGCAACTGAAGACAGCTGCAATAAAGCCCTGGAAGGTTATCACTAGGGCCATGGGTTCCAGACTTCAAACAGTCATTGACTGTAAAGGATTTTCAACCAAATATTGAAAATTATCATAACATTAATGACTATAGTAGTTTTTCCAAATATTTCCTATACAGAAAAACAAATGTCATTCCTAAGTGGCTCATGCGATATTGTTTTGGCAAACCCATCCATCCATCCATTATCCAACCTGCTATATCCTAACTACAGGGACACGGGGGTCTGCTGGAGCCAATCCCAGCCAACACAGGGCGCAAGGCAGGAAACAAACCCCAAGCAGGGCGCGCACGCACACACACACATACACACACACACACCAAGCACAATTTAGAATCGCCAATGCACCTAACCTGCATGTCTTTGGAGCGCCCGGAGGAAACCCACACAGACACGGGGAGAACATGCAAACTCCACGCAGGGAGGACCCAGGAAGTGAACTTGGATCTCCTAACTGCGAGGCAGCAGTGCTACCCACTGCGCCACCGTATGTAAACCTCTTTAATTAAAGTTGAAATTCTACACTTCAATCACATAATGATTGCTTTATATAAAATCCATTGTGGTGGTATAGAAAGCCAAAATTATGAAATTGTGTCACAGTTCAAATACTTACGGCCTTGACAGTATCGGATCCTAGCAGCATCAACTGCGAGGCAGAATTTCAACCCTAGATAGATTGGTCCACTGCAGGCCACACTCAGACACATCAGCTCACTGTTGCTAATTATCCACACCTTTGGAATGTGGACGGAAACCATAATATCCAGAGAAACATAGGCGACTCTAACTACTACTACTAGTTACAGTAGCGCTTCTTTAATAAGCAGAGAGAGAAAATGTGAAACTAACTAAAAAAACACACTGCAGTGAAAATAATATTCAGTGGTTTTAATAAATAGTATCAGTTAAACATTTTAGAACACCTCAGGTTTTTTTTCAGTTTTTATGGAAATGCACACAGTTTAATGTCTTAAATGTTTCATGAAATCAAGGCATAGAACAAATAAACAATGGCAAATAAAAAAATATTAAGTTAAGGAAACATTAAAGTAAAATTTTGATTCATTAAAGTTGCCACTTTTTTGCTGATATAACAGCCAAACTGTGGTAACCCTTTTGATTCAGAATGGCAGTCACTCTGTGAAAGTCACCAACTCTGCTTCCTCCATGTTTGACAGTTGGGGTCACACACCGAGGAACCATCCTTTCACCAACTCAACAGACGTATACAAACGCCCTGCGTGATAAACCGAAGATTTCAAATCTTGATTCAACGGTCCATAATACTTCCACCCAGTCTGCGGTAGTCCACACTTGGTATCTCAAGGCCCTATTTTGTCCATTCAGGAATGGCTTTCTTACTGCCACTCACCGTGATAAACCTGCAGCACAAAGTCTTCTCTTCGCAGTAGAATCTGACTCTTGCTTTTTTCGACTACCATTAAGCTGTTCTTGAAGCTGTTGTGCTGTGAGGTGCCTGTCAAGCAAGCTGGTGACCCTCAGAAACGTGTCTTCTGATTGGGATGTGACTTTGAGTCTTCTAATCAGAGTTTCGTCCAGTTTCCACCTTCCTTTGGATTGTGTAGGACACCGTACTCACTGATTTCTTTTCAAATTTCTCTAAATGAAAGGCCTACACTTCTGTGGGTACTAACGCTCTGTCTCATTTCATTTGTTAATTGCTGTTTCCTTGCCATTCAGTGTAATACTGTGCAAGCAGTACTTCAGAGGGTGTAGTAACACAGTCTGCTCCAACTCTGCTTTAAGGCAGACAGAGGAGTTTTTAAGTAATCCACAGGAGTTTGGACACCTGTGCAAATTGTTTGCTTCAACTTGCAAGACTTAATTTACTTTAACTGCTGCAGAACATCTGTAGGTTGTAACCTTTGTAAACTAGTTGTTCCCTGAGGAAAGCCCATTTCTAATATGCTGAAATGACTTTTTTTCAGTTTTTGCTAAAGTAAAATTTTAATTTAAACTTCTGGCAGTTTCCTGCTTGCCCTTTCACCATTTTGTATTTTAACTGATTACATTTTAAGAACTGGAAAATCCGTGCTGTTCTAAAACGTTTCACCTTTAGTGTAGATCCATTATTTCATTCTGTAAGCTGGAAATTGAATCTGTCCATTTTATTTTAATGATTACTTCAGATACGAGGTGTGGCAGAAAAGTAATGAGACTGATTTTTTATTTACCCAAAGTTTTTATTTTTTTCAAACATCAATGTTATCCCCTTCAAAGTAGTTCCCTTGGGCAGCTACACACCGATGGAGACGTTGTTCCCACTGTTGGTAGCAGCGCTGGAAGTCTTCAACTGGTATGGTCTTCAGCATGTCCGTTACACTCTTTTGGATGTTTTCTAAAGTCCGAAATGACGTCCCTCTGAGGACATTTTTCAGTTTAGAATAAAGGAAAAGTCACACGGACTGAGGTCAGGTGAATAAGGGGGCTGGGGAACCACAGGAATGCCTTTTGAGGTCAAAAATTCTGTTATGGAGAGGGCAGTTTTTCGGCACCATTTTGGCACAGACCTTTGGCATGTGCAAATGTTCAGTCAAAATTTGATGAACGGTAAATCTGTTCAAATTGTTCACTCAACATTCTTAATGTTAAACGACGGTCTGATCTCACAAGAGTGTTCACACGTTCGATGTTTTCATTGGTTTTCGAAGTTGAAGTCCTCCCTGAACGGTGTTCATCTTCAACGTGTTTTCTGCCTTCCAAAAATGATTTGTGCCAGCGAAAAACTTGAGCTCGGGATAAAGAATGTTCCCCATAGGCCTGTTTGAACTTTTCAAACGTCACACTTGCCGTTTAATGGCACAACGTTGCTCCAAATTCCGCTGTTCATTTTGCGTGACGCACAACCAAAACACAACTTCGCTAATAGCAGTCACAAAATCACGTAGTTAACAGAAGGAGTTGAAACTCGCACTGAGCTATGGGAGGGTACTGATACACGGGCTCTATCAAGGACAACAGCGCAGCGTTGCCAGATCGCTTGCAGTGTTGCCAGTCTCATTACTTTTCTGCCACACCTCGTACAAATTTAACCTGCACTTGATTAAGATATTCAGTATACAAAGGTTTTAGCATACATCATTACACTGGAAGGATAAAAGGGTTTAAATAGTAGATTCAAATACAAGTAGGGCACAGTAACAAAAGAAAAAAAGAGTCAGGAAGCGTAAAATCACTTAAGTTATCATAAGCAGAGAATTCTGTGAATGTCAAAACGACTGAACCAGAGCTCTTCACAGTGTGGCTATAAAACATCAAAAAACATCAAACAGAGCCCGTTAACATAGCAGCAGTGAGGGGGACCAGAAAGGCTCACTAGGACACTGCACACCCAGACATTCAATTGCGCACGTTACTTTACTTGGTTTAATGTTATCCCCACCATGATCACTAAACCGCCGCTGCTTCTGATTGGCTGATATGCTGCGTTGGACCTTGGAGTGTGCTGGTGACTGCGTGGAGCTGTTGTTTAGGTCACTGCTGGGTCGAGACCTTTGACACAGGTTACTGTTGGACAAAGATTCACTTCCTTCAAACTGCAATATTAAAGAAAAAGCAAAATATTATGTTTCATAAGACAGCATTGGAAGTGCTCAATACGATGACTGGCACGTTTAACACTTGTGAAAGCGTGACCCTTTTGTTGTTCTCAAACGACTCATTTTTCTTTTATTCAATTTTTGACACAATTGTATATGAGCAATGCCACAGATCACATTTCCCAACATCAGGCTTATTCCTTCCTGGGTGTGAATAACCAAAATGATGGCAGGTTACCAGCACCCCATTATAAGGATTTTTATCTCTTCTCGTGTAAAATACGCCAGCATTAATGTCAGCCTTGTCTTGAATTCTTCAGAGAGCAGCTTTAACACAAGTTAGTATTATAATCAATTTTAATCACGACTAAGAAACACGCATACCTCTGGTTCTCAAATAAAGGTAGTTCATATAGTGCAAGCTAAGCGTTTGCATTTTGCCAAGACAGGAAAATAGGCGATTAGGTAGTAGATGAGGCTATCATGACTGGAGCATGAAAGGAGCATCCACCAAGGGATGCTGTTTATTACAAACACAGAACAACATTTCTCCACATATTATTGAAAAGAATTTAGGGATATCATCATCTGTGGTACATAGAATCTGTAAAAGAGTCAGAGAATCCGGGCAAATTGTTGTGTATAAAAGGCAAGGTTGCAAACCAATATTGAAGGTCTACAATCTTCTAGCCCTCAGATGGACCTGTGTTAAAAAAAGAAATTCTTGTGTAATAAAAATAACTACATGGTGTCTGGAGTTATTTAGAAAATTGTTGTCAGTAAACAGTTTGTTGCGGCACCAACAAATGCAAGATACAACTATATTATACAAATCGGAAGTCATACCTGAGCAAAATCCAGAAATGCCGGCAATTTCTGTAGGCTAAAACTCATCAGAGGTGAACAAATGTAAAATGGAAATGTGTGCTGTGGTCGGATGAGAAAATGGACATTGTGCTCTCTAGGCCAGAATGGTAGTAGATTATCCTGATTGTTACCAACACCAAGCTGAAAAGCCGGCTTCTGTCATAGCATGGGGGTGTGTTAGTGCCTGAAGGGTACATACTCACTTTGGAGCAGAATTTGCTGCCATCCGTTTCAGCAAGACAACACCAAGTTAATAACAGAGTGGCTTTGCAGTCGGGAGTGTGGGTGCCAGACCAGCTTATCTGGAGTCCACACCGGTCTTCTATCTTAAAATGTCGGGCACATTACAAGGCACAAAATACAACAATGGAGACCCAGAACTGTTTAGTAGTTGGAGTCCTGCTATGCTGTATATCAAGCAAGAACGGGAAACTGTCCCACTTTCAATATTATAATAATTAGTTCTTTAGTTCCCAAACGATTATTGAATGTTATTGAAAAGCAAAAGCTATGTAACACAGGGGTAAACGCACTCCCTCCTGTTTCAACAGTCCTGGAACATGCGTCCGGCTTCACATTTAGAATGCTTGTATCTTTACTAAAATTAATGAAGTTAATTATTTTAAACTTTACATATCTTGTGTTTCTAATGTTTTTAATTAAATATGTGAAAAAGAACATTTCATAGGGCGCTTTTCCACTGCATAGTACGGCACAGCACGGTTCAGTACAGCTCACCTTGGTTCGGCTCAGTTCGGCTCGGTTTGCGTTTCGACTGCAGTTTAGTACTGCTTTAGAGTGGGCGGGATTATTCACATGTTGTTATAGTTGCGCCACCTCTACTGCCGTGACACTGTGGAACTTTTACAACAACACGCAGACAACGACAACACTTTAGCTCGACGACGCGTAAGGGTAAGCATCTAAAAAAAGCACATCACTAGCTAACTTTTATCACTGTTGCAAAGCATAAAATGAACTTAACTGCCAGTGTAACATTAAAATGCTGATTCTGTATATCACAGATCTTCCACATTTTGCAAAAAAGTCGCCGCAACAGACCATCTGTTTGGACATTTAACCGTGATTCAGAGTGGTGGGATGTGATTGTTCCCGGTTTTACAAACACTCAGTGGCTGGAGAACTTTAATGTCTGAAGAAACATTCATCCACTTATGCAACAAACTGCGTCCAGCGATGGAGAGACGGGAACACAAACTTCCGCATGTATGTACCTAAAGAAAAGAATAGCCAGTGACGCAGTAATGGCGATTTCTCCGCCAATCAGTGACCAGCAGAGTTTACACGCCACGTTTTTGGTAACGGTTCGGCGCGCTTGGAACCTCGGCTGAGGTGGTACTAAAAAAAGGATCAGGTACCAGGTACTGTTCCCAGTGGAAAACCCCCCAAAAGTGAGCTGAACTGAACCGTGTCGTGCCGTACTATGCAGTGGAAAAGCGCCACAAATGCATGCTTTTGGTGAGACCATTCTCCATGGCCTCACTCAGCTCCATCTACACATAGACTTTTGCGCATTCAGTAGTGTAGCTGCAGCCTTTTTGGATGGGCAGTATAAATTAAAAAAAAGAAACAATACTGGAGATGCTCCTGCTAAGACTGCAAGGAAAGGGTCTTTCTTCAGTTCTGTAGCCTCTCATACTACTGGTGTTATTGCCAAAGTACCAACGCTACCTGTTAGTGTTTTTCAGGTCATAGGGTAAACCGTTGACACGTCAGCTCACCCAGTGTCCTCAATATATGGCCTCAGGACAGATGGCACAACTATAAAGTCGAAATTAGGGTTAGGGTACCAGATTCTCTTATGAACATCTTTGTGTTTAAGCATGGTGTTCAATATGGACAATCCTTAACTTATCACACTTATTTTGCTTTTCCATTTTGTGTTCTCACAGTTTTTGGCAGTTTGTTATGTAGATGTTGTATGGATTCCATTTCTAAGTAAATACACCTGCTTAACTCATATTGTCAGGAAGCAAGGGGAAACAAGACATTAAGCAAATGAGCTTCAGTAAAATTAACACATTTCAAATCTAACTTCTCACAGCAAGTCTAAACAGAAGCACTGCTGTGAACTCTGCATGAAAAAGATTTATAAACTTGCCTCCGGTTGTTTTCTGCCGAGAAGAAGGTACGTTGCCATAACTTCATCATATTTCTGACCAATTAAAGACTCTGTTATCTCATCTCTTGAAAATCCCATTGTTACCATCAGTTCTGCATAAAACAGATAGGAAAATTGTATGAGTTCATAAAAGAGTTCCCACACGGAGTTCTTACCAAAAACCGTACATGCTTATGGTAACAATTCAGCCATTACTTGGTTATGGGAGTTCTGTCCTGGTACAGAGTGAACAATGCAAGACAGAACACACTCACTTACTCATGCAAGCACCAGAGCAGTTCAGCTATATTACAAATTGTCCTGGATTGGAAGGAATACAGCCTACTGTGCTTTTTGTGTCAAGTAAACAAATTAAATATATAAATATTGCTGCTGGCAAGAAAATGAGTAAGTAGAGACACACACATTCAAACATTCATTCTTTTAGTTTTCTGAATGTACATATTACAGTTCAATGCTAATGTCTGTCCATTTCCCACATGATTAGCCGTGATCTCATGGGGAAAGAACTTTGATCTTGGTCTTAATCGGAGGCTTATGACCTGTTATATACTGGAAATTCAAAAAATGGTATGTAGTGGCAACCCAGTGGGCAGAAAAGATTATTGTTAATTAAAGCACTGTCCCCACAAGCCCATCTATTAATAATCCCCAGGATATGGTACAGTTGTGTTCAGTGTTCATAATCAAGTGTAAAGTTCTTAATATTTATAAAGAATGGGCAGAGAGTTTAGTGTTGTTCACATTTAGCATTTTGCACATTTTATTTTAGGACCGTAGGCCCCTGTGTTTCACTATTGTAATCATAACGGTTCAATTTACAGCTGTCACCAAATGAACGTCTTCAGGATGTGAAAGGATGGAAACCCAAATGTCCAAACAAAAGACAGAACATACAGAGGCGAGGACCAGGCCAGGACTCTGAAACAGTGAGGCAGCATTACCAATCAGTTTGCCCATATTTAAACAGAAAGTATAAATTCTAATATAACAAATTAAAAATTTTAAAGGGTTAAAAGAAGAATAAAATTAAACTTATTTGTCATTGTGTGTCCTGTGAGAGTACCTGTAGGACAAATAAATACCTGTTACTGTCAATTTAAATACCAAGCTAGGTAATAAAAATAATAAATTCAAATACTATCACTAAAAAGGCACCTTTTAAAAAAACGAATACATTCTTAAACATGTACAGTATACTGTATTTACTCGTGTACCACGCAGATTTTTCCCCGAAAATGAGCATTAGAAAATCAGGTGCGCGTCATACACGAGGAATACGGTAGGGGGGTTGGTTTGTTTTTGAATCAGTTTGGTGTCGTCATTCAGCATGGCATAAGCGTTTACGCTCCTTCACGGCGGGAGAGAAACTAAAAGTGATTTTGGAAGCAGAGAAGTTAGGAAATCGGGCAGCAGGTCGCTAGTACGGTGTTCCAGAGTCATGTGTTTGAGATTGGCGACAGAAGAAAGAAAAACTTTCATCATGCAACATAAACAGACGGGCATTTCGCGGAAAACGTGCCCAGTTCCCACAAGTTGAAGTTGCACTCGCTGATTACATTCAAGGCAGACGACAGCTTGGATATGCAGTGTCTAAGGAAATGATTCGGGTGAAAGCTTGTGATATAGCGAAAGAACGTGGAATACCCATCACTCAGTTCAAAGCAAGCCGCGGATGGGTTACGCGCTTCATGAGAAGGAATGGCTTATCAATAAGATGCCGCACGACCATTTCGCAGTGTCTACCAGACGCATATGAAGAAAAGCTACTAGCTTTCCAAAAATACGCTTTTCAGTTAATTCAGGAGAAAATGTATTTAATGGGGCAAATCGGTAATACTGATCAAACGACAGTTTATTTTGAGAACCCCTCAAACACTACTGTTAATGCAGTCAGAGACACGAGTGTCCCGGTACGCATGGGAGGCAGAGAGAAGCAGCGGTGTACTGTGTACAGTATGGGACGTCAGTAGCGGTGGCGAATCGGAAGATGATGATTAAACTTGAATATTCTGGTGAGCACAATAATTTTCCACTTGCCGTTACAGTCCTTTACCGATTGTCTTTATACGGTTCTTTCTTTTCTCATTTCACAGGACTATTGGTGAGGGATTTCAACCTTTCGCAGCATGGTGTGACAAACGCTGAACGTTCTGCAGTAGGAGTACTGCTTACACTTAGTACAATATACTGTATCGTGCAGAAAGAATTAAACGAAACATAATTATTTTCCATTACAGTTATTCACGTCGGTGTCTTACTCCAACCTCACTCGCTTCCTATACAATCACAATGTGTGTCGTACACGGGGCAAAAGATTTTCTTTGTAAAAATTAGGGTGCACGTTTTACACGAGGGCGCGTGGTACAGGAATAAATACGGTAATGACAGCAGATGGCAAAATGCATTAAAATAAAGTTGAAACTGGCCTCAGACACACACGCTTTATTTTCATAATCTAAAATCATAGGCTATATTGTATAGTATCCTGGCACACAAAACAGTGAATAATACTTTTAGTAAAATTTATGTGGAAATGAAAAAAGAATTTACTCTAACTCATTAATAAAACTAAAACATGTAGAAGTTTATTACCAGCAGACTGGACTAGTTTTGAGGTGCAGCTCAGTAACCAGCCAGTAATTCACCATTTCCCTTTAATCAGTGCCTTAGGTCTCATCTTTAATGTTATTTTCTGTATTTACAGTGTTGTAAGTGATATGGCTAAAATTGTGAGGCAACAGTTTTTTTGCTGTCCTGAACATATGTGTGGAAAGAAAGAGTGAGAAACATGATTTACTGTGATGACCACACATTTTCTTATTACACAATAAAGCTTTATTTCTAAGGTGTCTTAAGTAGAGCAAAGGATCTGTTTCAAAGCTGCACAGTCCTCAATGCTCATCTATATATATATAAAATTCTCTTTGCGTTTGAAACGGAAATTACGTATGACCACAGAACATATTATAATACAGGAACTCATCACTTCGTTTGTGGAGACCATTTTTATATCGTCTTTACGAATTGTTATTATTTGTATGAGAGTTATTCTGATATTGAAAAGAAGTAAACAGAAACACACCGATCTATCCCATAGAAGTGTGCCCCGCATCGCCCTCTCCCAGCCCTCCTCTCTGGATTCCATTGCTGAGCCGTCCGCCGCCAGGCGCATTCTGACAGAGAAGTTTTATTTATTCGTCCACGTGACTGTTGCGGAAAATGACACATTATAACTTTTTTTTAATTGCCAGTACTTGATAGTAGAAGAGATGAGGAAAACAGCTATGCATCTTTCTACTTTTTAACTGTGGTGAGCTGTAAACAATGTGAAGGAGACACTGCCTTCAGCGGCGAGGGGTCGTGAGAATAAAGTGGACACTCGGAGGTGCTGAATGTCGGGCTGCTCCGCCGGGTCAAGAGCTTTGCAGTTTCGGGCGGCATCCTCTCTTCTCACACTGTTTGTGACACTTCGAGTGCCCCGTTGGCTCCTGGGAGAGTGGAAATCTTTGTGAATGAGTGTGATCAGCGCCATCGAAGCAGGACTCTTTGTAAATTGCGCTACACGACTACTTACTGTCCCTTAAGGTGAGTTCAGGTCACTAAAACCCCGCAACATTCAAGGTTGCTTTTGTGATGAATTGTTTTAAGAAGATGGTGGGTTTACATCTAAGATGATGTACGGACCTCTTCATGTTAAGTTTTGGACTTGGGAATTGTTTGGACCTTCTGCCCGTTAAGCACGGAAGGGCATCATCCACATTTCTCAGAATAATTTTTCTCTTAAATCACAGGCACGTAGCGCAAGGTTGTCAGGCAGAAATTTGGAGGATCACATAGAAAATGAAATTCCTATACCACAGCGGTCATGTAGCGCCTTTCACAAGGGACCTGCTACCGAGAGATGATCCAAATACATTTAAGCTGCTGTTAGTGCTACTTACCTGTTGTGTTATAGCGCCTTTAAAATGTACTTTACCTCAAAGCACTCCAGTACTGCACAATGTATCTTTACTTCTTACATATTAACGTTTTACTGTTTAATAATTTATATACTACATTTTATTTTTTTCCCTTGCACTCAGTGAGCGAAGCCATTGGGTAATCAGCTAGTTACATATATATTTTATGTAGAGTGTATTTGTACAAGATACCCACACAACACCAGGGATAACCAGATTTATTACTGAGTCAAATACAAGCCCAGTTTATGAGAGAATGTTTGCAGTAACTACTGTCAACATGCTATTACATACACTTTTTAATAGTATCTTCATTAAATACGTAGTAATCTAAAATTATAATTATATAGATTATTGTTAAATTTGAAACCTATTACTCTGCTATATATCGGTATTCTGGACTCCAGCCATATCGTGGTGCTGTTTATCATTTAGAACATATTATCAAGGACAGGGAAAATGACAGCACAAGGATGCTAACAGTAGAATTACTGCTTTGTGTTTGTATCGTTCTTTCCTTCATGGCCTCTGCTTTAATCCTCTACTTCAACGACATGCTATTGGTTTGACTGGTGAAGTTGAACTGCCTTTCTCTGATTGCCTAGATATGTGCATACAAGTGCATTGCAATGAAATGGCATCCAAGCAAAGGCTTATAGATAGATAGACAGATTTTGTGACAACTCTATGGGGGCGAACCAGTCACACAACCCAACACAGTCAGACGCAGGAAGGACACTGTGACAATGCTAGTTCCACTCCATGCTCCCATCTTGCTTCTGGGAGCTCTGAACCCGACACCGTCGGTAATGTCACCGATGAGCTGGACAGTGAGGCACAACAATGAAGCAAGGGGATGGTGCAAAAAGTGAAAAGTGCTTTTATTAAAATCAACAAACAAAAAACCAACCAGTGTCCAAAGTGCAGTGCTTCAAAAATGTTTCAATAAATAAATAATCCAATAAAAACAAGTGAAGTCGTGGAGGTTAAAAACACAATAGAAAAAATCCTTTAAAAACCGAGGTTAAAACAATGGCTGGAAGCAGTCTTTTAAAACAAAGCCTGGTGCCTTCTTTTACTAGTGACTCCCCTGCTTCTCCCATCCAGGCTATGCACCAGGTCGAGTCACCCTACATGCAGCTGACCTTCTACACCGTACTGGTCTGGTGGCCTTTCCGATCCCTGGCTCCGGTTCTGCTCACCCTGACCGAGATTTGAGCTCCCCAGCGACCAGGACGTTCACCCTTGGGCTTCCACTTCCCAAGTCCCCGACTGCTGCATTCGCTACGGCAGGCCAACCTTCTCCCAGTCATTCCTGCTCCAAACAAGCGCTCAGCAGGAGTGTCCACTACCGTCAGCCCTCGGGTGCCAGCCAAACACCCCACTCTGGCTCGCCTCTCCCCACTGCCTGCAATCAGCGGTCTCCTGCACTTGTTCGCTCTCCTGCACCAGCTTTCTCCTTCTTGCTTCCTTCTCCCTTAACCTCCCTTCACGTTCTTTTTTTCATTCCTTCTTTTTCTCCACTAGCTGCCTCGAGCTTCTCTTATTTATCATGGGGACGTGGATCAGGTGTGGCAATTAGCAGCTTCCGGCATCAATTACGGATGCGGACGACTCCTCACCTGTGCACTTAAGCGAGGACCGCCCGCATCACGAATTCATCTGGGAACCGCTCCCGCCACACTACCACGCCCCCTCTCTAAGCTGCAAGTGCGGCGATTACTTAAAAAAGTGGCCCTGTTGACTTGAGCTGTGGACCCACTACACTACAGATACTTACAAAAACACAAATTTTTTTTTTTATTTTTCTTCACCTCGTGGGAAATGCCTTCCTCGTTTCCCACAGGCACAACACAGTCCAAAGCTCCAAACACAATAATTTTCTTTTCTCCTCCACTCCTCCTTGGCAAGCTTCGTCTACCTTCCATGCGACTCCCGCTCACTGAATAATATCTGCTGACCCCTTATATAAGGCACCCGGGAGTGCTTTAGGTGCTCGTTGCCCCACTTCCGGCAGCACTTCCGGGTGTGGCGGAAGAACCGCTCACACGGGCTCAGGAACAGCTGCAGTGCCCCCTGATGGCAACCCCGGATCCCAACAGGGCTGTATTCAACTCGATCTCCCATGAAGCCCTGCTGGAGTCCGAGGCACAGCTGCCATCTAGCATTCCGGGGGGAGGTAATCCTCTGTCCACACTTGTTCCCCCAGTCCTTCCAAGTAAGAAGCGTCCCACCTGGGATCCGTGACAATACACAGATAGGACATAAAAAGCATGTTTCATAAATCCCTTTAGGCAATAAACCTAATCATTCAAATTCTCTTCTTGATTGGAAAGAGCAATAACTGCTATGTGGCTCTCTTGAACCAACATGTTTCTAATTCTTTTAATAGTAATATAATAATAGTAATAGTAATAATAAGCCCAGCTACCCATCACAAAAAGCTAGTATCAGATAATCTCTCTTTTTTTTTAATTAATAAATCCTAGCTGTTCTGTGTAGACACATATGCACTGTAAGTAGACTAACAGATGAAAAACAATTAAATCGGCAATAATTTGAATACAACAAAATATCACTGACCTATTCTTTTTGTGTCGCTGAAATCTGGTTCAGGTTCAGTGTAGGGCTTCAACTCTTCTTCCTCAAAACCAACATTCATCCATCGGTCCTTCATTATTTGCTGAAATGGAAAATACAGTTATGGCTTGGAACTTACATTAGATCAATACAAAATGCTAGAATCGATTCTTTTTAAGTTAAAAACAAGTATATACAGGATGCACTGCTTTACAAACACTTGGTTACTGAGTGAACTGTACTGTAATTATTGCATGTTCTGTTTATGCCACAAATCAGAGATTGATTACCAAAATAGATTTCTTTATTGAAGAGTTAAAATTAGGCATTTTACTAATCTTATTTGCAGAGATTAAATATGTTTGTACCTAGAGAAGCATAGCATAACAAGGTGAAGTCCAATTTATTATAAATAAATAGTTCTCTTTTTACTTCAAACATTTTACTTTTAATGCTAACAACTAAGTTAGCTAGAATTGCCACATCATCAGTCGCAGTGAGAATCAGAATTGAGACGAGAGGCCAGTCCATCGCATGGCACAAACATCCACTGGGCCAATTCAGATTTCCCAGTTTACCTGATTTTGATCTTTTGGAATATGCCAAGAAATGAGAGAAACCAGAGAACCATTACCATGAGGCAGTAACAGTACAATAATTACAGATTTTTAATTTAAGAAACACACACCAAATCTAAACTTGCTGTCAAACTGCATGATTGGACAAACTTTGATTTGGTATTAAAACAAACAATTGTAACATTTTGTTTTTAAAACAGAATTAATACAATAAAATTTCTTTCCATGTTAAACACCATCCCAAGGTGTTTCATAGTGTGGCACACAGCTGGGGGTGGTACCCAGCCGGGACGCCCAGGAGGACCGGAAGAGGGCTTGCGCCTCCTCCAGACCGCGAGGGGGCGACCGCCCTGGTTGCTTTGGGCCCACTGGTTGCTTTGGGGGCTCAACCCTGTAGGGGCCCGTGGTCACCACCAGGGAGCGCCCCAATACCCTGGAGAGCCCTGGACCTTAGCACTTCCGCCACACCAGGAAGTGCTGGGGGGGAAGAGGAGCAGGGACACCTGGAGTGCTTTCGGGGATACAGCCGGCACTTCCGCCACACTGTGGCGTATCGGTGGAAGAGTGGTGGAGCACACCTGGAGCACATCCGGGGGGACATAAAAAGTGCCGCCTCCCTTCATTCAGGGCTAGAGTCGGGTGGAAGAGGGCGAGGTCTGGAGGAGAGAGAAGGAGGCGGCCTGAAGAAGAGGCATAGTGTGGTGTTGGCCTGGACTTTGGGGGAGTCTGTGGGTGGTGTGGCCCTTAAGACTTGTAAATATCAGTTGTAAATAAACGTGTGGTGGTGATTAGCAACGTCTACCTGTCTGTGGCCGAGGCTCGTTCCACAATAGATACTGTTACTGTACAAGCAGAACAAACAAAGTGAAGTGAGTTGCTGAGGGTCATGCAGGGCAGCAAAGGTATGATGTTACAGGGTTCAATGTCAAGCTGCCCAACTACAATGCCACATTGTGACTCACACCTGCTGAAAAACTGAGAAGTTCAAGCAGAAGTTGGAAAAAAAAATATAGAACACTGATCAAAGCAAAAAAGACATCCTGCAGCTTTTTCAAAGATTACCATTTTTTATCTTCTTATGATTTGTTTAATAGGTTTGGTTTATTGGTCATTAATGACCATTTCAATCGTGCAGGCTATCGACTTGCCTGGCTAACCTGGTTTAGCCCCTGTTGAATGGACTGGTTTTATGTTGTGCAGCCTAACCACCACCAAGTACTTCATGATTTACAATTAAATCATAATTACCTGGTGCCATGGATCGTGGGCTATCTTACAGGCACACCTCAGTATGTGTGTCTTGGGAACTGCAGGTCTGACATTGTGGTCAGCAACACAGGGGCACCGCATGGGACTGTACTTTCTCCAGTCCTGTTCAATCTATATACATCAGACTTCCAGTACGATTCCAGTCCTGCCACGTGCAAAAGTTCGCTGATGACACTGCTATTGTGGGCTGCATCAGGAGTGGGCAGGAGGAGGAGTACAGGAAGCTAATCAAAGACTTTCTTAAATGGTGCGACTCAAACCACTTACACCTGAACACCAACAAGACCAAGGAGCTGGTGGTGGATTTTAGGAGGCTCAGGCCCTGTGCAAGAAGGTCAGAGCCGACTATACTTTCTTAGAAGGCTGGCATCCTTCAACATCTGCAATAAGATGCTGCAGATGTTCTACCAGACGGTTGTGGCGAGTGCCCTCTTCTACGCGGTGGTGTGCTGGGGAGGCAGCATAAAGATGAAGGATGTCTCACGCCATGACAAACTTGTTAAGAAGGCAGGTTCTATTGTAGGAGTAAAGTTAGCCAGTTTAACATCTGTGGCAGAGCAACGGGCACTAAGCAAACTCCTGTCAATCATGGAGAATCCACTGCATCCACTGAACAGTGTCATCTCCAGACAGAGGAGCAGCTTCAGCGACAGACTGCTGTTACCATCCTGCTCCACTGACAGACTGAGGAGATCGTCCCTCCCCCACACTATGCGACTCTTCAATTCCACTCCTGGGGGGGGTAAACGTTAACATTATTTATTGTTAGTTATTGTCTGCTTTTACATGCATTTTTATTACTATTTAATTTAATATTGTTTTTTGTATCAGTATACTGCTGCTGGATTATGTGAATTTCCCCTTGGGACTAACTAACTAACTAAGTAACTATCTCTATCTATCTATATCTATCTATCTATCTAGCAAAAAGAAAATTTCCCATCGGAGATTAACACAGTATATAAAAATAATGGCCTAAGTGTCATCTTTGCTTTAGTCTAGCTTTCATGTTAGTTACGATCCTGACTTTACCTCAGTAACTAACAGAGGCTCTGGGATGTTGGCTAATCATCAGAGTGGTTTTTGATTTTCCTTAACTCTCCTGCCTCCATTGTGACAGATTAAACCTTGCTGACTGGACCGTCTTAATTACAAAGATGCACTTTTCCTTCATCAAATTAAGTTCACTTTTTGGTTTCACATCACTACATATCCCTGTTTCATAGCTATAGCACACTCACATATATGCTTTGGGCGTTACTGTCATACGGCATTTCAATAAAACTTCTACTCAAACATTTCCTGAAGCCACGTTTTCACACAGCTGAAATCTGTCCAGTCAATACAGGTAGAAGAGAATATCAACCCTCAAGCGGCACCAGTCCAAATCTGGACACACACACTTACAGTCTTATTTTATCAGGTCATTTAAAATCAATACAAATAACATAACTTTTGTGCCAGTGAATGTTAAAGGAAAATTGGCCTGACAAAACCCACGAGGATATGTGACCAAATTGGAAATCTTACTTAGACGCCCTTGAGCCTGAAAAAGCAGAGCAAACCAGTATTCTTGGACGGTGCTCTTAAATAACCTGTAAAAATATACATTTTCAGTTTATTTTCCATAATCACGGTTTATTTGTTTGAAATATTCTGTTTTATAATTAAAGTCTATGTCTTTAATTTGATACAGTTTATCTCCTCTCTTGTTTTTTTCCTCAAAGTAAACAAAGGAATGTCAGATTTCTGTGTGCTTGTGGAATACAGGTAGTAATAAAAGTGAAAATGAATGAGCCACTGTGAGATATTTAATGAAATTTGTGATGTGACATATTCCGGCTACTCTGCCTGATTAAGCAGGAGTAGAAGTGGGAGTGTAGCACTGTCACATGTAAAGAGCAGGTTTGAATAGCATGCAACATATTATTATAAAAGTATGATTTTAAATATTTTATCATCATTTTTTTCATTTTACAATTGAAACACATGGACCTACAATCCTAAAATAAGATGCTACAAAAGGCTAGCTATAAACAATAATAAACTTTCTGCCCATTACTTACAAATGAAACAACTTACACTTGATTATGAATTCTGAACACGTATGTAACGTATCCCTGGGGATTATAAATACAGGGGCTTGTGGGGGCCGTACTTTAATAATTAAAATAAAACTTTTCTGCCCCCTCAGTAAAGTGCCCACCAGGTTGCTGCCACCTACAATTTGTTTGAATTTCCAGAACATATCAGGTCACAAGCCTTTGATTAAGACTAAGATCAAGGTTCTGTCTCCATTACTTTTTGAGTAATTGATTGACAAACAGCAGACATTAGCATTTTATATATTGTATATAGATTTTTTTTTATCATCAAAGACGCATGTCTACAAGCGGACTAGCCAGTGGGGGGCAGGCAGGCAGTGTGGGGTAGTCGTTAAAGCTTTGGACATCAAACCCTGAGGTTGTGAGTTCAGATCCCACTACTGACACTGTGTGCCCTTGACCACCTCACTTCACCTGTCTGTACTCCAACTGGAATAACCAAAGAAATGATTTTAAATGTTGTAAGTCACTTTGGATAAAGGTGTCAGGTAAATAATAATAAAAGTCTTTTATATTTTTGCCTATACCACATGATAACTTGTACATTATCTCTCTATTATATAAAAAAAATCCTGGGGCGAGACTTTTAGCCTGGGAAGAGACGTGAGGTTTTCAGAGAGATACTTTCACGTCCCGCGAGTCGAGACTTTGTGCCAAGAGATTTAACCACGCCTGGGGCCGGAAATAAAAGACAAAGAGTAGATGACAACGTAGAACGTCGTAAAGAATTCAAAAACGTTGGCGTGATACACATGCAGAGCGTGTTAGAGATAATGAAAGTACTAAAATTCGGAAGTTTCAAAAAATTGATAGTAAAGATCGCATTAGCGCAAACAAATGGAAAATATTATTATTGTGAAATAACGGAACAGTGAAAATAGATCGAATATATTGTTTGGATATAAACTTTAAGTTGGAGACTTGTAGATCGTCTAATTCGTGTTGTCATTAGGGAAAAGTAGTGTTTCTTCCCAATGAAGAGGCCTATCCGTGAGAATTAAGTTTTGTTGTTTGGTGAACGTGAAATCCACATACGCGTGCGGCAGAGATGTGAAGTTGCTGGTGCAAAGCGCAGACAGGGGGGTTGGCAAGCGAAGCTCCTTAGTTTTTCATAAATAACTCTTAAAATTTTAGCTCTGCTTTATTGGTCTGAATTGTCAGAAAAACACTCACAATTAGCTAAGAGTACTTAATAAACTGGCCAAACTTCAGCTAAACAAACTACAAAAAAATCCCACTTGAATGCCCCAATTCAAAAATCGACAAAATGTTGTGGTGCAATGATTGGGAATAACTGACCAAAAAGGTGACAAAGACAAGAATGAAGAAGAGTTCAGCATATTCAGATATTGACACAAAGTAACCAAACGTGACGATTCTTACTTCCAAGCTTCCTCTTTTAACTGGGTTCAGCACCAGGAGCTTTTTCAGGAGGTTTTCACAGTCTGTGGACATGTAGAAAGGAATGCGGTACTTCCCTCGCAGTACCCTTTCCCTCAGTTCCTGAATCACAAAAGACACAAATTAAATGGGTGTCATAGTTATTCTCACCTTCACAGCGGACGGGTCACCCCCCAAATGTCTTTTTTTCATGAGAAAATGTTACAAATATTTTTCTTCTTTGATTATTTAAATCAGTATTTCTCAACCTTTTGGGTGTCACAACCAACTTTTCCCATGTAAATATCTTTCTGACCCACCATGAGTTGTTAGTAGTGAATTGAGCCTGAATGTAAGAGCAGGTTTGGTGTCCCCCTGGTGAATGAAGCATAATCGTCAGTTGGGGGGAAATTTGAGTGCAATCATCAGAACGGCCGCCCACCGCGACCCACTACCATTATAAACAAAACAAACTCACAACCCACTGGTGGAATCCCGTGACAGAAAAGTGAGTGACAACCCAGTGGTTGAATAACGCCGATCTGAATGACGTTTCAGTAGATACTCTATGACAGTTAGGGTTCTTCCTTTAATTCATTTCCTAATCTACCTTATCAATTTTGCCATACCAAATTTTCCTTAGCTTTTAAATGCAGATATTATCTTCTTCATTGATTTGTTAATTACTATAATGTTGATTTCATTTATATATAAATTGACAGAGAGCTTCTGATTTGTGTATGAAATCATTATTTCTGAAAATATCCGATTCAAAACAAACTCCCCAGTCCAGAACTCCCAATAATATCGGGATGAAATTAATCATTCACAAAAATGTATTTGTTCTTTTCTTATTCTGAAAAAATGTCTTTGATAAAATGTGTTTTGCAATCTTTTCTATTCTGCACAGAACACTGTAAGAAAGGAAGTCAGTGGTTTAACATTAACAGTACAGCACCATCAAAGTTGTGTTGTTCAACAAAGTAAACCATTAATAAAATGGCAGGATTTAATGTGATATATTTCTAACTAACAAATACATCTGAATGGAAATACATTTCCTCTCTATACATACTGCAACAAGCGCTGCTGAATGAGAACAAATGTGTGGCTAATTTTAAGGGTAGTTGTGAACAACAACAACTTTGCACCTCCTCACCTGACTGTGTGCTGCTGGCAGAAGCTGCAGCTCATCTGTCGATCTAAATGTTAAATAAAAGCAGAAGTACAATGGAGTTTTTTTGGTGTCACACCTGCTAAATGGAAGATTGCACCAACTACAGGACATAACTGTTATACTAACATCATACAGTGGTGTGAAAAACTATTTGCCCCCTTCCTGATTTCTTATTCTTTTTTGGTTTTTATTATTTAGGGAGAAAAAAATCCACACCTACATGGCCCTGTGTGAAAAAGTAATTGCCCCCTGAACCTAATAACTGGTTGGGCCACCCTTAAATAATAAAAACCATCATTTAAAAACTGCATTTTGTGTTTACTTGTGTTATATTTGACTAATGGTTACATGTGTTTGATGATCAGAAACATTTTGTGTGACAAACATGCAAAAGAATAAGAAATCAGGAAGGGGGCAAATAGTTTTTCACACCACTGTAAGTGTTTAAATTACTGAATGATTTGGAGGTGCAAAGTGCTGGGTGGACTTTTCAGCATTCAGTTTTTAGTGTGCTGATGTGGGACCACCGACTTACATTCTAAGTGTCATAAAAAACCTGCAAAATACTGCACAACAAACAATTCTCTTGGTTATTTTAGTTTTCTCACATGTTTTTATTTAGTGAGAATAGTGAACATATAAACATTCAAAAGCAGTAAACCTGTTGATAGAGAGAAACAATAGACAGTAAAGTAAAGAAAGGCAATTTAATAGTACGCAGAGTGGACAGAAACAAACCAGAATAACACAGAACTAGAAAGAAAGTCAATGTCACAACATAAGAGTCTGAGTTGTTAGGTTAGAAATGCTACAAAGAAGAGTAGGATCTTCATCTCTTAGAGAGAAGTCACCTGATGAACCGTGATATGTTCTTAAACCTAAAAAGTGAAAATACAGAGCTGTCCAAGTACAGTTTTAACTTTTTTTTTTTTACAAGAGGTATGTTTGCAAACAGTAAGTTTACGCGTCACTTGTTCTAGGCTGTTTGTAGTTAACCATCTTATTAATCAGAATGTTGCCAGTGTTTTGACATCTGTGAAACTCTTATGACTGAAACATGTATAATCCGGAACTGACCATACAACAGCCATACTTGAACAACTATTTTTCTCATAAATGACATATGAATTATGAATATGAGGAGTACTTCCATTTAATTTGGGTTTTACCAAAACAAATTCGGGTCTTATTCAGAAAGCGGACGCCACTTGAGACAGCCTTCCCCTCGCCCAAACACTAACCTTAAGGTCAATAAAATAGGTCCCTGATGTTAAGTCACTATTTTAGGGCTAAAATGATAACAGAAATGTGAAACCTGCTTATATACCTAATCTTAATTACTGTAAAACAACAAAGTGGCGTCCGCTTTCTGAACAAGAGCCACAAATACCTTACCTATGGACATAAACATGAAGAAAACAGGAAATGGCACAAAGACAACAGAAACTGGCACCTCTAAAACTGAGTTTTTTTCATTCAATGTACACATCTTAAAGAGAATGTCTTAAAAGGAGACATGAAAACATAAGTGATGTAAAAAAAGCATTCTTATTAATAATTTGGTTGTGGCCCGTATACATGTTTTTGATAATAGTTGCACTCTTGAGACTGCTGAGTAGATATGGAGCAGAATGACTCTGGCATTAACCAATTTTACACTTCCCCAGAATTTATCTGAAAATTTCTAGTTTGGTATTATCAAGTTAACAAAACCCAAAAATCAAAATCTCAAGGAAAATTAACGCAAATATTTCTCACTAGCCATGTGCACCCAACTACGTTGGGCGTGTTAAAGTTGTCTGTGAAGGGCTCCCTGTTTAAACGTGGCTGCCAGTCGTGAACTGGGCCCTTCGTCGCACAGCATTATGATTTTTTATAAGGGAAACAAAATTACAAAAGAAAACCCTTGGACATTGATTCAATAGGAACGGCCTACTCGGAATCACTGTCCGAATCGTAAATTATGTGGTGGTGTGGGAGCATTTCTACTTCTGTCCGTTCACAGTCCATCTCGTTTTCACGATGCTGTCGTTTCCTCTCACGATCTCTTCTCAACCTTTCTCCAATCTCGCAGGTTGCTTTGTGGCAATCCAAAGAGTAAGGCAATATACACGGAGCAATGGTTATAAAAGAGGGACACATGGGTATCCAGGCTCTTTAAAGCATAAATAGGGATCACTTCACTGACATGTGAGCAAGCCACGGTACAACTGTGAGACGCGCAGCACTTGACGGCTACAACGTAACAATAATAATTTCCAGAACGTGCTGTTACGTTGTCATTCATTTTATCAACTGTCTTTCTTTCATTCATATGTTACGTAGGCACGTACCTTTTATCTTCGGCAATCTCATTCTCTAACCAGGCCTCAGGAGCTAACCAGCGTAACAATGTCCACCACCCCTTTCGTTATTCCGGCACATTGTTGACAACCGTGAGTAACAACAACGTACTAAACTGGAAGGTGGTCTACGCATGCGTGGAATTCACAGACAAACAAAGATCAAGATCTAAATGAAGATTTCTTTAGTTAATTTAAAGCACAACAATTTGTTTAGTTTGAATGTCTGTGTTTTGAGGTGTGACTGGAGTACTACAGTCTTCAGTAGTATAAGCCTGGAGGAGATTCTTAATGCCATGCCTATGTTTTAGCTGTCTCTCTACTGCCATCTAGTGCTTCTTCTTCTAATTCATTCACGGACAAACAAAGATCAAGATCCAAATGAAGATTATATATAGAGATGTCAAAACCTAATAGGATTCCCAAGGATCTGCTGTCTGGAATTCTTTCTGAATAAACTTAAAAATTTAGGATTAATTGTTTGGAGTCAGGGATAGGAAATGCCAAAACAACCTTCATTAAACACTGTGGGATAATGTACAAGAGATTGCAGATAGCTTGAAGGAAGAACCAAGTATAGATCTTAAAAAGCCTGCTTGCTTGTTTCAAAAGTTTAACTATATAAAATATTTGGACTCTGAAACAAAGGAGTTAGTTTCCACTCAAACCAAGGAAGAAATTAACATGCAAGTAACTTTTACCAACAGTAAAAAAATGTGCTAGTATTTGAACTAATTACTGTGGCACATGTTTAAATAAAAAAAGGGTATGGGTTAAAACCAAAAATAAAACTTTTTGGATTCTATTTCAGGATGTCTTCAGCTGTGGGTTTTAGCCTGGGTGATGTGTGGGGTGCTAGGCAGCCCGGCACTGCCACTTAATGGATGCACTTCTGAGTTTGCTGCAATAGTAAGCTTTGTTTTAGTAAGTGTGACAAAAAAACAACAACTTTATACGGAATATGATTAGGTGGTGAGTATAAAGCAGACCATAGGCTTAGTTACTGATGGAGACAGACGTCTATCAAGGACAATACAAGATAGGAGTGCAGGCATCAAGTATGCAATATACTGGGACCACCTGATACAGGA
Source organism: Polypterus senegalus (assembly GCF_016835505.1). Taxonomy (NCBI): domain Eukaryota; kingdom Metazoa; phylum Chordata; class Cladistia; order Polypteriformes; family Polypteridae; genus Polypterus; species Polypterus senegalus. The sequence continues at coordinate 84,534,946 of NC_053169.1, read as the reverse complement.
AACATCACGAGTTCCTGGTGACTATCGACTCAGTACTGAACAATTCAAGCCAGATTAGCCATTAGTGGCAGACATTCTCACGCTAACCACCTGCACGGGGTGATAAAACGAAGTACTGTATATACTCACATACAAGTCGGGTCTTAAAACCTGAAAAATCACTCATAAAATCAGATCCCGACTTATACGCCCGTTCAAAAATGCCACACTTAAATTTTTTTTTAACATCTTCTTCCCTCCTCCAGTCTCGCACCAGTTTCTTAGACACATCGAATTTTGTTGCAGCAGCGTAGTTACCAATTTCTTTCGCTACTTCAGCAACATTTAATTCAAAATCAGCTTCACATTTTCTTCTAATCGAAAGCTACATTGTAGATAAGGGATGCTCTTACAAGGTGTATGAGAGTGTGAGATACAAAAAATGCAAAACAGTGCAAACGTTGCTTCGGAATAGTTTGAGTATTACCGTGTGGTCATGTGGGCACGAGAGAGAGAGATGTTAGGAGCACACGTTGATACAGCGCATTGCCACACCCACATAGAAAAAAAAAAGGCAGTGTGCTCTGGTATCCTTCAATAAGGGTGCGTAAATAAAGGCGAGCTTCAAACGGGCGACCTCAATTGAGCGCAGCGAATAAAGGCAAACGCAACAAAATTATTACAGAAAATGTATTATTATTGTTGCTCTTCACATATTCAAGAGCCATTTGAACTAAATTATCTATGAACGCCTTTATTAGCCGCGCCCAATTGAGATTGCCCTTTTGAAGCTCGCCTTTTTGTGCGTGCCCTTATTGAATAGAGCTGTGTGCTCTGTGGTTACTCTCTCAGGTGGGCGTTAGCATATCATCATCTCTTGGACCAATAGTGTGAGTTTTCCGCATTCGACTTCAACAACCGACATTATAAAATACCACAAATTATATGATAAAATCAAGTCCCAACTTATTCGCAGAAGAACTTACCTGCGAGTATATACAGTATTTCTTATAACAGATTTAGCTCTGTAATATCACAGCCAGTATCGCCAAAGTCTACAAGATTAAGAGAAAAGCTCCACAATGCCAGGTGCACTCACATTACATTCACACTTTCATAGCTAACCGTCCACCCCATCCAACCCCAGCACTCACAATAAGAGGTGACTAACCTTTAGGTTTTGGCCATCAAATGGCAACGATCCGCTTACAAGGGTGTACAATATAACACCCAAGCTCCAAACGTCCACCTCTGGTCCATCATATTTTTTACCTTGGAAGAGTTCTGGAGCAGCATAGGGAGGGCTCCCACAAAAGGTGTCTAGCTTGTTGCCAATTGTAAATTCGTTGCTAAAACCAAAATCAGCTATTTTAATATTCATATCTGCATCCAACAACAGGTTTTCAGCCTGAAAAAATAAGACAAAAAATGTCAGAGGAAATTTCTGTTTCAGCTGTTAATATTCCAATTCCATACTATGGCATACAGTATTTATCTTTTTATATGGGTCAAACGAGCATACAGCAAGTAATACAAATGTATTTATTCACGCTGTCTGGTGAACAAAGGGATCTGCTGAGAGTCACACAACGTAAATAGAGATCTGAACCTGCACCTTAATCATGTCTGATTCATAGTCTTGTCAAGGGGACAAAAAGGACATCACATAATGTTTCTAACCTTCAGAACCTTTCAGAAAGAACCATACATTATAATGTTGTATCAGGATAGAAACATTAGATGTCAGAATATTTAAATATGTGATATAAAGGAAAAATATTAAATGACAGGAAAGAAGTGCACTTAATAACAATAAACTGAAATCATACAATTAAGAAGTAGTGGCTATGTCTCCAGTTGAACCACACTAGGTAAACGTTGCATTTACCAATTTTAAAGGATGGAAGGCTCCAGAGGTTTATTTTGTTCTGTACCTGAATTAAATTCTACAATTGTGTCACAAAACTTGAAATCATGCTGCATGAGAAAGTGGACTGAAACTGTTCAAAACTAGGCTGCATACAGGAGTGATTAGAAAGGCTAAAAGGGTGTCGCTCCATATGTCAAGTACAAGTGTGGGTTATATTATGATGTGGCAGTATTTAACTTGCATCCAACCATAACGTAAACGGGCTTTATATTTATGGATGCGACTCCACCCTTAAACACTAACATTACTCAAAGTTATTGTCTATTTTTACCTGCATTTTTATTACTATTTAATTTAATATTGTTTTTGCTTTGCTTGTTTCTGCTGCTGTCATATGTGAATTTCCCCTTGGGATTAATAAAGTATCTGTCTATCTATCTATCTAACTATCTGAATAAGATGTAACAAAACACTTGTGAGGCTCCATGTGGAGCATCGTTGTAGTTCTGGTATCCATATTAGAATGAGAACAGAATAGCACTAGGCATGGTCTGAAGAAGAGCTACTAGGCTGATCTCAGGGCTATGGGGCGGATAGCAATGAGGGTACATCCACCCTGCTACAGTTTCATTTAAAAAAGGTGTTTTTAAATTCAAATGATCTCTGTCCACACTGGCGTTTTTGTATTGTTTATGAAAGTATCTCCATCCACATTTAAAATGGCCAAAAACACCTATAACCTACTATAGAGTTCTCTTACACCAGGAATGTGTCCATCGGCAGAAAAATCGTTGAAGGGGTGATAACATTACCGTCCATGGGATTTATTGCAAAACTGTAATGGCTAGTAGGTTATTTGTCTTTTGCACAAGTATGCAGCATTCAAACTGTAAAATGCAATTTATATGCATACAGGTAGGCAACACAGCAATCGCCATAGAAAGTAACTCTTCTGTGCCTGCTATGTTGGAATATGGCTTTCTACCGTGAGCGGTGAGACATTGTAATGAGTAAGTTCCAATAAGGGAAAGGCAAACTAACAAGCACAAGCAAATCACAGCGCAATTGAGAGTCTGCACTTTCGCCCGTCCACATTACAATGCTGTGGCATTGTTTTCAGAAGAGTGGACTCTACAGCGAGTTTTCAAAAATCATTATTTTCGCAGGTTCAAATCACCAGGGTAGTGTTTGATGAAAGGCACATAAGGAGACTAACGTCTGTGGTTTTTAAACGAAAACATAATACTATAAACAGGGCTTAAGACTGAATGATTACATTCATGTTAAAGGGAGACTAAGAGGTGACATGACGGAAGAAATTAACATTTTAAATGGGCTTTAGTAGGGTGGTGTCTACTTAGACTTCAAAATGTTTTCCTCTACAAGGGATCATAGATAGATAGATAGATACTTTATTAATCCCAGGGGGAAATTCACATAATCCAGCAGCATACTGATAATAAAAAAAAAAAACAATATTAAATTAAAGAGTGATAAAAATGCAGGTAAAACAGACAATAACTTTGTATAATGTTAACGTTTACTCCCCCGGGTGGTACTGAAGATATAAACTACAGTATTTAAGGGCAAACAGAAAAATGAAATAAATGATCAATTAGTGTAGGTAAGTGTATGCTGCAGGCCTTTAAGTGCTGACATGATGATATTTTGCAGGCCTCAGAGCGATTTCTGGGTTAAAAATACTGGGCTGACTGACTCTTAAGTTCTTATGTGGAGTTTATGTTTTCCTCTCCTTACTTGTAAACTGGCCTTATGTATGCTGCCATAGTTTACAGTGTCACAAGAATTTAAATAAATTAATCAATCAATATTATGAAATTAATATATATATATTTTTTATTAATATGTATACATATGTCTATGAGCCTGTCTATATTACCAGTGTTCCCAGAAGGAGGTATTTCCTCTTGCAGGGCACCCTGGATATCATGGAGAGGAGTTGCAACACAGGACTTGTTGGCAACTCTGGTCTGTACCGGCAACTGAGAAGGGTGGTTGAGGGCAAATAAGGAGGTGTTTGTTAGATGAATCTGTGAGCAAGTGACACACCATCTGTGGTCTAGTGAACCAAGTCCTGCTTACAGAGGAATCAAACCATTACGCACATCCAAATCTGTTCCTTGGAGAATCACAATCGGGGCAGGTGATGGTATGGTCATTCAAACTGACTGGAAAACTAGACTTGTCATCCCTATCTAGAAAGGGAAGGGTGATTGCCTGGATTGCGGCAACTACAGGGTGTAACACTCCTCTCAGTGCCGGGTAACATCTTGCTAGGGTCATCCTCAATAGGACCCAAGATCACTTGCTCACCTAGCAGCGACCAGAGCAGTCCGGTTTTACTCCTAAGAAATCTACCATCAACCACATCCTGGCACTAAGGTTTCTCAATGAGCATAAACACAAATATCGGCAAAGTTTCTTTGTGGCCTTTGTCGATTCTTGTAAAGCGTTCGACTCAGTTGATTAAGCTGCCCTGAGACTTCGTGGGATCCCCTCAAGGTTGCTGGATATCATGGCCAGCCTGTACACTGGTACTGTGAGTGCTGTGCAGGGTGGTGGCAGAACCTTTGCATTTGTCCCTGTTGATTCTGGGGTTCATCAGAGGTGTGTTTTTTTTTTTATCTTACTCTGTTCAATGCTTGTATGGACTGGGTGTTGGGTAGGTTGTAGGGTCCAGTGGCTGTGGGGCATCTGTGGGTGAAGAAATACTGATCTTCGCTTTGCCAACAATGCTGTGATCTTCACAGAGCCAATAGAGGCTCTGATCAGGACTCTCGAGAGATTGAGTGAGCAAGGAGTCTACGTGTCAGAGCTTGCGAGTGTCCTGATAAAAACTGAGATCCAGGCTTTTAATGACCTCCTGAGCACACCCATCAGCAGTGTGTCTGTTTGTGGAGAGAGTGTCGACCACATTGAGAGGTTTACTTACCCAAGCAGTGACATTCATGTCTCTGGTGACACTTCTAATAAAGTCAGTAAACGGATTGGGAGAGCATGGGGGGTCATGAGGTCACTTGAAAGGGGTTTGTGTTGCTCCCGATATTTCTGCAAATGGATGAAGGTCCAAGTCTTTAGAGTCCTGGTGCTCCTTGTTTTGCTATATGGTTGCAAGACATGGATGCTACCCAGTGACCTGAGATGAAGATTGGACTCCTTCGGTACTGTGTCTCTTGGAGAATCCTTAGATACCACTGGTTTGACTTTTTGACTTTGCATTGCAGGGGAGCATCAGTTACGGTACTATGGCCATGTGGTGCGAATCCCCGAGGCTTATTCGGCTTGCAGGATCCTCATTGTTGAGGACCCAAGTGGATGGACTAGGCCAAGGGGACGCCCACATAACACCTGGCTGCAGAAGATAGATGGTCATTTCATTTCTGGAGGGTGGGACTGGACTGCATGTCTTTGGTCTGTCTATGCCAACCAGGATTCTGAGTTGTTTAATTGTGTGGTTTGTGGGGCAACACACTGTACCAGTGCATTGGTCCCCAACCTTACCTGACCTACGAGCGTGTATTTTAATTCTTATATGTTGAAAAATCTGTACGTACTGTGATCCCGAGAAAAAATACTTTGCATTGAATGATTTAATGCATTTAACCAGGGGATGCACAAACCAGTGTGTTTCTTTGTGTCGCTCCCAAGCCCGGATAAATGGGGAGGGTTACGTCAGGAAGGGCATCCGGTGTAAAATTTTGGCAAATCAATTTACGGAAGATGATCCACTGTGGCGACCCCTGACGGAAGCAGGCAGAAGAAGAGGAGTGCATTTAATGCATATGTTTTCTAGGAAATCATAGACACAATGAAAAAACTAAATAAATAATTAAATGTTATTTAGAAAAGATGAGCTTTAGTAGTCATTTGGAGAGGGCTCTGTTAGACCATATTTTTTGGTCTGGAGATGAGGAGGAGAATAGAGTTGGGATTTTATTAGAGGAGGACGATAGCATAAGATACAGCATAAAAAGATGAACACCATTGTAATGAATCTGAAGTGAAGTAAGAAATAACAGTAAAATACAGAGAAATAATAATAATAATAATAACAGAAATTGATTTCAAGAGTCTGAAATTGGCAAAAATTCAAGAAAAAGGCTGAAGAAGCTGAGCCTGAAGGGAAAATCTTGAAAGTTAAAGACGGGGTCTGTGTGACGTACTGTGTAAAACACCAGCACCAAAGAGCAGACAGGGTGCTACTCAAGTACCGTATGCAACACCTGGCCACAGGTACAAGTGCTGCTTTTGTCATTGTTAACTGCACCAACAACGAGTCACAAGTTATTTTACACTTGCAAGGGTGCTAATTGTACTGCCGGCATAACTAGCGTTTGACCTTTGTAAGCATTCTAAATGGAGAGGAAGAAAAGATGGAAACCTTTGATGAAGAAATACGAGGCAGAATTTGCACATTTGACTGTGTTTTTGTTATTTTCTTAATCTGCATTTACTCTTTCATTCTATTAAAATACATTAAAAAGAGACAATCACTGAATATAAAAAGAAATCTTTTTCTTATACAAACATGCTACAGTAAACTCTGTTGGTGTAAAATACATCATCATTCCGTTATACGCAGCAAGCAGCTGTGAATTCAATACTCGTATTTATGGCATACACGACTCCTCATAGTCAGGCTGGGTGTCAGTTTGACGTCATTCCAGTGAAGTCATTTATAATTATCAGCTCGTCTTAAAGCACATTTATGCTGAGCACATAGGGGCAGAATTTGTACTTTTGGAACCTAGAATGCTTCTGCGTCCCTCCCTGTGCAGTTTCGTCAGATGAAGCCTTGTTGACACCGTTTCCATCTTCATTTTGTTCTTATTTCACGTTTAGTGAGAAGCCAGCAACGTCAAAGTGATAAGGAAGGCAGTCCTGTGAGTTAATGTAGACTCCCTGGAGACCGTAGTTGAGAGAAGGTAAATTAATAAACTACTGGCCATCGCGGCTAATGCCACTCATCCTTTGTGTACCATTCTGGCTAAACAGAGAAGCACACTGCCACAGAGAATGCCACGTGAGGTCTGCCATTAGCCCAAAGTACAGTAAATATGTGCTATGCTGTACATATTGTATAAACTTGATACCTATGCAAAACAATGCAGGGCTTCGAAGTCTTACCCTGAACTAAGGTTATATATGTGACACAATACATGATGGTGCGGAAGTCATAGTATTAAGATCACAAGAAAATGAAGTTGCTCTGTAAAAATAAAAAGACGAATAAAGAGAGGAAAAGGTTTCGATATGTCTTTTAATTGTAGCCCTACCTTTAGATCCCTATGGACAATGCGCTTTTGATGGCAATACTGCACAGCAGAGACAATCTGGAAAAAAAACAGTAAAACATACATAGTTATTAGGGAAATCTTGTTTGTAAATATAAATACAGAATACATAAACTGGCCCCCTTTTGGATAATGGATGGATGGATGGATGGAATACATAAACTGAAACTCATGGTCAAATCTAAACTGAAATAGATAGATAGATAGATAGATAGATAGATAGATAGATAGATAGATAGATAGATAGATACTTTACTAAAATTCACAGATGGGGTAAAGGGTGATGGGAAATCTGTTAGAGATAGAGCAACCTTTCCATCTTCTTTATAGAGAAACAGAAACTGAAAATCATGTCTCTCCTTGCAGTGTAATCCTTAATTTGCTGCATAGAATAAAATGAAGAAAGTGTCTGATGGTAGATGCTAGCAAACCTGAGGCCAACTACTATGACCTACGTATTCAAAGCCACTGAGGTCACTGGTCACGTCATTGACTGTCTGACTATAGCACATACACATAATCCACTGGCACCGGTCTACCTGCAATACAATTTAAAGGACAAGATTTCTGGTGGCTACAGCTGACAGCGAACTACAATAAAAGTATCATTTCATTTCAGAAAGAGGCTGACGTGCGTTTCCAAAACTTAATCTCCCATTGGCTGTTATTTGAAATACAAGTGCACAGCAATTGTTTAGTCGTGGCTGCCAATAGAAAATGCTACAGCAGACGCCAGCAGGTATCAAATAGTCAGTGTGGGTGGGATGCATCATGGTAACACATTTCTTTGTGTGCCCGACGCTGAAATGCTCAGTTTTATTCATCGATTACCAACTGCATGTGAATTGTTATGTTGACTGCTAAGCAATTTATAAGAGAGCTGCAAAACTGCAGAAGATCAAAAACAAATCCATTTGCTAAATTAAGCGATGCGTCTGCACAAAGGGTTATTTTCATTGTGGTTTCTCCTGCAATGGCACTAATCCTTTCTATTCAAGAGGCTGTGACTTTAGCGTTTTATTCAATTCACTGTTGGGAAAGCAGAGGTCTTTGTCAAATAACATCCTTTAAAATACACGACTGCTTAGAATAGCTGATCTGTAAAGAGAAGCTCATCTGCCCGCTGCAGTACTGCTTTGCATTACCTAAACACAGAGCACACAGGGGTCAATGTTCTCATCAAGACTGAAGGGATCAAAACAGATAAGGGAAAAACCTGTCTGGTAATTCATTTTAATCGCTTTTTTAATTAAGAGATTGTGCTTTTTTTAATTGTTATTTAAATATACTATCATATGACAAAACAGCATTTTAAAATAATTAAAAAAATGCTAAATTATAAAACTCATTTACTTGGCTTTTGTCTTAGACTCCTAACTCTCATGATGGATGAAAATGACTTGCACATCGAGTTCTATGCCTGGAAGGTCCTCCGTCTTCCTCAGAATAGACAAGGGTGACGTGACATAGTAGCACAGTGGACAGCACTGCAATCTCAAGATCCAGCAAATGCGCAGTCATTAACCCTAAACTGTAATTGTTTGTTACTAATGAACTGAATAAACATTCTGAGATATTTGATTACGGGAGACATGATTGAGAACTGAACTTCTTGCTGTCAGTTCATTTCAGATTCAAGGCCTGCTGTTGGTCTGCACTACAGAGTCAAGCACATTTTCTTGAAAATTATCATTGCTCAGCTCATCATGTATATTACAGACAAACAAATACAACAGCCATTAAAACATTTTGAAAAACGTCCTATTACAAATGTCTGTGACTTTCAGATTTTAAATGTTTGCTGCAAAAAAAAATTAAGAAGAAAAGCAGAGTGTGCTACACATATGCTTTAATATTTTTATAAGATGCATATACATGTGGCCAAAAGTATCGGCACTGCTGCAGTTCTTTCAGTTAATGTGTCAAGTCTTCCACAAAATGTCTGACATTACAAAATGATCGGTGTTAACGTATTTATTTGGAAGAACGCAAAAAAACTGGGTGAAAAAAACGCCATCTGTCTGATCTTGAAATTTCACACAGAACCCCAGAAAAGTATTGATAAAATGAATGGCACAGTTTCAAAGTTGTAAGAAATAATTGGATTTCAAGCAGATAATCCTGTTGTAATTGGTATTCCAAATCATCTGGGACAAGTCACATATTGAACTAGTTAAACTCTATTTTTACAAAAAACAGTTTTTGAAAAGCAATGGTTTCACACAGAAATCAAGATTAAACATTTGTTGCTGCATGCTGTGGCTGCCAGTTTGACAAGAATGTGCGGCAGGCTTGCTGCCAAGCTGTCTTCACGTGGCTGAGGCATTGCAATCTAGGTTCTACCTCTAATCATTGTTAAGTGGCACTGCCATAGGCGTATCAGCTACATGAACCCATTCAGCACCATGATTGGCTGGGGACCAGTCAATTGAAGCTGGAACCTCACATTCGTTTTCGATCACTTGTATCAAAATCGGAGTCCGACAAGTCATAGTCCAGTTCAGAGATAATAGTCAAAACGTCGTAGATGCAGTAGTTTGCTTTATGCAATCACTTTGATCTCTCATCAGCGGTCAGTGCCATTTTTGCTGTTGTTTGCGCCTTGCTACTCACACAAGCGCAAGAAATCTCGGTCAAACCAATGAAGCTCACTTTCCTTCAAGCAACGAGAGTCCAACTAAAACATAACAGTTGGTTTTGTCGCAATTTTACAGTCGATTACCATCGTCAACTCCTCTTTTTGACAAAAGTTGACATCAGCCCCGAAAGAGTTAAACAGAGGAAAGGGGATTTGACTTGTGTTTTGTGTGTTACACTCGGCATGGAGAAGAGACAGAAAAGTAAAGAATTGTCTGAAATTGTAGACAAGCTTAAACAACTGCACAGCTAAAAGTTCAGTTCCAGAGACCTTTCTGTTCCTGCGTCCACTGCATGCAACATTATGAACACATTTAAGGTCCGACATGGACAGAAACAAAAAAATTGGTGAGAGATTGCACAACTTGTGAAGAAAGAACTTCAATCTACTACAACAGATCCAAGCTGACCTTCAAGCACAAGGTACACACCAGTGGTAACTCACACTATCCATCGCCATCTCAGTGAAAGGGGGCCCTATGGTAGGATACCCACTGAGACATAAAAAAGTCAGACTAGAGTTGGCCAAAATACACTTGAACAAGACAGAATCCTTTGGGAGATTGTACTCCGGTCAGATGAGACTAAATGATAGCTTTTTGCTAAAGCACATCATTTTTATGTTTACAGAAGAAAAGAAGCCTTCAAAAGAACAGAACAATACCCTTACTGTCAAAAAAACACGAGAATCATTGATGCTTAGGATTTGATTTGCTGCCTCTGGCGCTGGGTGCCTTGAAATTGTGCCTGGTATCATGAAATCCAAAAATGAGCACAGAATTTTGGAGGGCAGTGTAGCACTCAGTGTCACAAAGCGTGGTATCCATAACAAGTCTTTCAGCGTGACACTGGGCCCAAAGCTCACTTCAAAAAACAATCAAAAAATGGTTTCAAAACAAGCACTGAGCAGTTTGGAAGTGGCCAGCAATGAGTCCTGATCTAAACACCACTGAACACTTGTGGGGATATTTGAAGAGAGTCATCGAGAGAGGCCACCCATCAAATCTAGGAGACCTGGAGCATTTTACAAAAGAAGAATGGTCAACAGCTCCAGCAGAGAGGTGCAAGAAACATATTCACTGTTCTTTCCAAAAGGTGTGCCACCAAATATTAAGTCAAGAGTGCCAATAATATTGTTAATACCCCTTTTGGGGTTCTGTGTCAAACAAGATTAGATTTGGCTTTTTCCCCCCCCAAGGTTTTTTGAGTTCTTCCAATGTAAATAAAGAAAGTACCAATACTAACCCTAATTTGAAAAAAACTGCAGCAGTGCCACAGCTGTACTTTTACGTAACTTTTTTTGTATACAGTAATCCCTCGCTATATCGCGCTTCGACTTTCGCGGTTTCACTCTATCGCGGATTTTAAATGTAAGCACATCTAAATATATATCACAGATTTTTCGCTGGTTCGCGGATTTCTGCGGACAGTGGGTCTTTTAATTTATGGTACATGCTTCCTCAGTTTGTTTGCCCAGTTGATTTCATACAAGGGACGCTATTGGCGGATGGCTTAGAAGCTACCCAATCAGAGCACGTATTACATATTAACTAAAACTCCTCAATGCTATAAGATATGCATCCCGCGCGGAACTTGATTGTTTGCTTGTCTCTGCCTCTCTCTCACCCTCTCTGACATTCTCTGCGCCTGACGGAGGGGCTGTGAGCAGAGGTGCTGTTTGCTTAAAAGATATTGACGCTCCTCTAAAAAAAATGCTGCTTTATTGCGGTGCTCGGCATATTTAAAAGCACACGTATTGATTTTTTGATTGTTTGCTTTAATCTCGCTCTCTCTCTCTGACGTTCTCTGCGCCTGACGGAGGAGATGTGAGCAGAGGGGCTGTTTGCACAGAGGCTGTTTGCTTAGAAGATACTAACGCTCCTCTAAAAAATGCCGCAGCAAACTTAAAAGCACAAGTATTGATTTTTTGATTGTTTGCTTTTCTTTGCGAGCGCTCTCTCTCTCTCCCTCTGAAATTCTCTGCTCCTGAAGAGAAGAAGATGTATTTGCATTCTTTTAATTGTGAGAAAGAACTGCCATCTCTGTCTTGTCATGGAGCACAGTTTAAACTTTTGACTAAAGGGTGTTATTTCATGTCTAGAGGGCTCTAATAATGTTAACAGTGTGGGAGAGTTTATAAGGGCTTAAAATATATAAAAATAACCACACAAACATATGGTTTCTACTTCGCGGATTTTCGTCTATCGCGGAGGGTTCTGGAACGCAACCCCCGCGATCGAGGAGGGATTACTGTAGTCCCTTTTGATGCTACCTTCTGTTAATGGTAGAATATAAAATAAATATTAGTTGTCTGGTGGGCAACACCGTGGAGCGGTGATTAGCGATGCTGCCTCACTCATCCAGCCTGCTGGCTCAAAACTCCACACCTTGTTGCTGTCTGTTTGAAGTCTTCATGGTTTGAGAAGGTTATCTTAGGTTACCCGAACAACTGATTAGGAACCACTAAGGCTTTATGAGTCTGCATTTGTCTGCTGTTCCTGTATGTGGATAAATAAAACTAAACAGGCCAATGTCGGACCAAAGTTGAATTGCAGATACACAAGTGGGAGATTTCCAAGTTGCTATTTGTGATAGGCAGAAGTCAGAACAGTTGTGGCTTTTTATTTACTAGAACTTGTTCTTGCACATTGGCAACAAGCAAACTCTACTTTACATTTCAAATAGCTCCGTTTGAACATTTGACTGTATGGGTTGTGTGAGAGAGTTTTCAAATCAAGGGCCATTACATATGTTGTCTTCTGACTGAGTAGGCCAATGAAAAGGGAAGAATAAATGATAGTAGTGGGATAAACTAGATTTTCTTTTGGGTGAGATGGTGGGTCGTGCCATAGTGAAACAAATGCCTTCACATTTTCTAAATCTTCTTGCGGCCTCTTTATGAAAGTTTGAGTCACGGTCACTAAACATATTGAGCCATTGAATGCAACTTTTGCGGATAACCTAGTGCTCTTCAACATTTGCCACCAGTGCTTATTCCTCAAGCCAATAACATGAATGGTCACCATGACAAGTATGTCCACAACAATTGCAAATATACAGGCAGTGAAGGGGGATGAATTACAAAACAGAACATCCCCAGTGGATTAAAAGTGGACTCACCTGCCGAAACTTTGCTCTCGCCTCTTTCTCCTTCATCCTCCCATGTGCAACCAGGTAGTCGAATACTTCACCTGTACATTTACAAGGTAGAAAAAGAAAAAAAAAAACAAAACACCAAATTAAATTTACAATTTCCAAGCAAATTCAAGGCAGTCTTAACCATTCACCAGACAAAACAGAATGTTGCACTAATTTGTCTATAGAGTTCATGAATAATTCTAAGATCATAATTATTTAAGGTAAGGTAAATGTTTCAGAAGAGCAGCTACAAATAGCACATATTACAATAAATGAGGAATAAAGTTGAATGCAATGCAACCAGAAATAATGAAAATATCACATCGTCAAATCAGAATCTCTGTGGGCTGCTAAGGGACCTTCCCTGGTTGGTAAGGACTTTCATCAAAGAGGCACCATGAAGACTCGCTGCACAGTACCAGTAGCCCTTTGCCCAAAATCACAGATTTGAAGTGGTGGTATAATACATTAGCTTCTGTTTGAGGAATTTTTAACCTGTGTCTGTTATAGCTCATCCAAAAAGGGCTGGGGTTCAAATTCATGTTTTATGTCTGCTTTGATCATTCTTCACTTGTTTGTTTAGCGTTCCTTTGCTGATTATGTGCATTGTTCTTTATCTTTGATTTTTTCTAGGCATGTAAGCTGCCTGTGTTAAGTGCTTTGTGGGTGGTCCCCCCCCCAAAGACGCAGGGCCATGTTAGGAGCTGCCCTCTATATCTGAAGGGTCTCCCACAGTTCCTGGCAGGTCATTTGGTTATGAGTTGGGAGTCTCAAAAATACGGAGGTCACGAACAGTACAAAAAATACTCACTAGACGGGGAAATTCTGGCAAAAACCCTGGCAAGATAGAAAAAAGCCACATAGAATCTTCATAAAATGAAAGATTTATTTTCAGAGGCTGTGTTAAACAGTGAAGCATAAAAAGACATAAAGGAGTTGCGAGCGAGGCAATCCAAAAGTCACAATACAAAATCTCAACAATAGTCCAAATGCAGAGCAAAGGGTCAAAAATCCAGAAATTTAGAAAAATATGAAGCACTGCAAAATACAAAAGAATTTACAAACTGCACATCATATTTCACAATGAACTCTCAAGAATGGTAGGAGACCCTCTGAATATATAGGGTGGAGGGCAGATGCCCTGCCTTTTGGGAGACCACCCACAAAACCCATGGAACATAACACAGGCTGCTTACATATACAGAAAACGTCCAAAACAAAGAACAATGCACATAATCAACAAAAGTAACGTTAACATAAATAAAAGAACCAAGCATGAACAAAACAGACATAAAAGCTCTCAAATGTCAGCTTTATTAATTGAATTGTCTCTGTGGCACTTGCAGAGTGGGAGCTAGTCACTGACTATTTGTGAAATAATGTTAAGGCAAGATAATTCTATATTTATCAAGTTTATTGATAGCTATTGCCACCCTCAGAAATGTATTCAGAATTCATATAAATTGGGCCTGTTTGAGTGAGAATTTGTGATTGCATAAGTGAGCCCTGTAATGGACTTGTGCACTGCCCAGTGTTGGGTCTCCCTTTGTGCCTGATGCTGTAGGGCTGGCTCTGCCTCATTTGACCATGTGTATCATAATGGGGTGTTGGGTGGGCAAAGAGCGGAGAAAGGAAGAATAAAAAGACTGGAAATGGGCATGGTCATGTCCATTAGAGAGGAGACCAACTCACATTGCTGATGGCAAGGCTTCACTGGGTGCCAGTAGAAGTAAACAGCTGACAGTATGCCTCATGGCCATGCTGAATGCTGTGTAAAGGTAGCAGACAGGGGCAACAAGTGACATGAGAGAGTTGCAGCCCGAGTACAAGTATGCAATCCTTCCCCACGATGCTAAGTGACAGGTAGCCTAGTAGACATCTGGAGTGTGAAGCCCTCTGCTCCAAGACCACCCAGTCCCTCGGGCATACAGGTGCAGCCCTGTGTCCTGTGACAGTAGATGGGACGTCAGGGTCACTAAGAGTGCTTAGCTCTGTAAATGTACACCAGGACTTCAGGGTACAGACACATCTCTTAGGGGAGGACCACAGGTGGGTAGAGAAGCCAAAAATTGTACTCAAGTAAGAGTAGCGTTACTTCAAAATAATATTACTCAAATAGAAGTAAAAAGTAGTCCGCCAAAAAATTACTCAAGTAAGAGTGAAAAAGTATTTGGTGAAAAGACTACTCAAGTACTCATTCACTGTTTGATCATAATAAATCATTTAGTTTTTTAGAAATGTTGTAATAAGACAGACAAAAATATTAAATTATGTGCAAATTCTGCTATGTCCAGATAATAAAATAAAAACAGAGTAAAATAAATCACATCTTTACAAAATAAAGATGCACAAATAACACAAAGTTCCAAATCTCAGTTTTCATAACAAAGCTTTTGAAGCCGATACCTACAGTAGGTGATCTGTATGTCTGAACAGTGCAAACTACTTACAGTGACGAGATCTCCTGTACACGGAAAGTATAATACTTCATATTCACTCGCCCTCCAAATAGCACAGCTGATAGAAAAGAACATCAGAACAAGGCAGCTTGTGCACGAACAACAAGTCTCACTTTACCTTGACTGGCCAGTTGCGGATAGCTGACACAGTTGACACAGTTGACACAGTCACTGTATAATAGACATGGAATGCTTTTTTGTTTTGAATTAAAAATTGAGACTGCAATTAACATAAACAAGTGTCCTTATAACTGTTCAGACAGATCACTGAATAATGCACAGACAGAGAAGTTACTAGATAGATAAACTGGGAAGGCACTGTATAATAGAAGATATAAAACTGTCAGGAGAAAAAAAAAACAGCTAGATAGATAGATAGATAGATATGAAAGGCACAATATAATAGATAGATAGATAGATAGATAGATATGAAAGGCACAATATAATAGATAGATAGATAGATAGATATGAAAGGCACAATATAATAGATAGATAGATAGATGTGAAAGGCACTGTCTGTCTATCTATCTATCTATGTGACAGGTGCTGCAGAAAGGCAAGCAGACAGTGAGAGTACATTCACATGTGAAAGGCACTAGATAAACGGATAGACAGGGAAGGCACTAGACAGATACATAACAGTATTAGCTATATAGTAGTTTCGTTTTATATATAATGTATATGTATTTTACAACTCAGAGAATTATGTCAAAAAGAAATACGTTAAATCATATCGATCGACACACACTGCACGCAGGCAGTGAGAGTGGAGATAGATTGTATACAACAGGCAAAATTAGCGACCACTTGATAATAGTATTAGCTATAATCAATGAAACCATTAATTAATCAACAGAAATAATGGCGATCGACATTTTAAACTTAACGATTTACTTAAGAAAAAAAAGAAAAAGGCCCCAGCACGTCTATGAAGGCAGACGCTGCAGGCAGAGCGGCGAAAAGCGTAGAACAGCGCCCCTCGAAATGGAAGTGGTAGAAAATAGATCACATCGGTAGTGGTTTACTACTACCATAGGGAATGAATGGGAAACGGTTCACGTAATTTTAGGTAAAGATTACGTGCATGTTTGGAATACAGCGTATATAATGGAAAAAAAGTAACGATTCGAGTGTTGCCCAATGTAGCGGTGTAAGTGTAGCGTTTCTTCTTCACAAACGTAATCAAGTAAAATTAAAAAGTATGGTGCAGCAAAACTACTCTTAGAAGTACAATTTTTAAAAAAAGTTATTAAAGTAAATGTAACTCGTTACTACCCACCTCTGGGGAGGACCAGAGGACTTTCGAGGGGCATCCCAATATCAAGAAGTGGGGTATAAAGCCGTCCCCGTTGGTCATAAGTCAAAAAGGGACTTGAGCCGGTCCAGCCCAAGGTGTAGGCGAGTGGGGGTCTGAAATTTTAAGGAGTGCCCCCTTTTTTTTTTGTCTTACAAATAATATATAAGCAAATGATTAAAATAAATCACATTCTTCTATGGAAACATTTTCTGTGCTAACATCTAAAATAAAATTCAATTTGCTGTTGAACGCACTTATCAAGTCAATAACCTTTTCATCAAGACCTTACCTTAAAAAATGTGTGTCATTTGGTTCTTGCAAAACCTCTGCTAACTCATAAAACTTAATTTGGTAAAGGTTTAGAGATGTGCCCAATCCCCTAGCATTTAGAAATATATTAAAAAAGCCTCCGGTCTCTACAAAATATTGTTTTCACTTGGGTGCATGAGAGTTATGCAAAAAGCATTGAGGTTGCTGATACATTTCCTCCAGAAATGACAATAAACAGTCAAAGGAAAAAGAAAACCTCTTCATATAAAAACAAAGATGTAGTTGTGCAAGATCCAAAATCGAATTACAAAATAAATACGCTCTTTAACATTTTGGACCAGGCTATCCAGTTCAGCTCAAAATACAGGAACTTCATTCTGTGTTTGGGTATCTCTGTGGAGGTTTGGATAGGGAGGAACTACTGAAATGATACACTGCAATGGCCTGGAGCGTCCACTCGCAGATGGGAAACAGTCAGATTTGTCAGGTACATAACTTTGTGACGAGATTAAAGCTGTTACCCACAAAATTCAAGGTGTTTTTTGACTGGTGTAAGTTTTAAATTACATCAGGTCGAATGGCATCAGTTCTGTCTTTCCTAACATTGTGATTGCTGACATATTCCTGCCACACCAGCAAAAAGAAAAAAAATGCACTGGACACTTTATAGGCCTACCTGGTAAATAATAAGTGGTAATGCCATATAACTAAAAAAAAAAAAGTCTGTATGGCACATTGCTAACTGGTATGTGATCTATAGATAATCTCTCTATTATAAAAAAAAAAAGATGTGATCTCTTGAAGAGAGACAGAGACACTTTCACTTCCCACGAGACGGACAAGTCACGTCATACTTACAACCTTCAGAAGCAAGTCCCATGATACAAGATCGCATTAGCGCAAACAAACTGAAATTATTACTCTGGGAAACAACGGAACAGCGAAAAGAGATTGAATATTCAGCTGCTGTACAGGCTTTTTACGTTTGAAGCGCTGCACGAAATCAAGATCATGTGGCACACGGCAGCAGCAGCAGCAAGCCAGCAGCTGCCTGAGCAAAGAGGAGGTAAAAAAAAAAAACACGTTACTTGTTTCCCAATGTATCACCATTTAAGAGGGGTTTCAGAGGAGCGGCCGCATCTCCCTGGGGTGCGTTCAGCCCCCCTCTTCAGAATGGCACCTACTGGCACCGCTGGTAGAGGGAGGGATAGACGAGCAAATTGCAGATCACCTGACACGCCAGCAGCTGATTGATTTGATAAGGAGTTAGAAAAAAAAAAAACAATGTATTTGTTTCCCAATGTATCACCATTTAAGAGGGGTTTCGGAGAAGCGGCCGCTGACAGGGGCAAAGCCCCCTAGTAATGAATAAAAAAAAATGTTTTTCTGTCTACATTTTCTTATTTAAAACATTCTAATAGACTATGCCCGAGTCATCCAAATGCTCCCACATTAAAAAAAAAATACAGATGAGTCAACTTGCTTCATATGTACTGGATGCTTTAGGAATTCTGGGAAAACTGCTTGAACACTCCTTCTCGGTCGTATGAGCCTCATTCATGCTCTGTCAGTGGCCTCAATGGCTCTCTCAATAAATTATCTTCCCTAGGACACCAGAAAGCCTTGGGCGAACCCTGGGGGCTTCATTTATAAAACTTTGCATAGTTTTGATTGTGAAAATATGTGAACACCAAATTGATAAAACCCGGCATTATGCACATTACCCTTCATAAATCACAGTCACTTTGTAAATATGTGCATGTGAATGTGCCTCAAACACCACTCTGAAGCAGTCACGATGCTGCAGAACTTCTTTGGCTGGTAGAGCAGCCAACCTCCACACGTATCCAGAGCCCACCACTTCCATTCAAGAGTATCTGCCTGTGCTCCGCAATTGAGAGTGCTTGATCATACTGTGCATTATAGTACCTCTCCTCTGCATTCTGGGAAAGCAACCCTTTGTCAGGTTCAGGCCAAGCTTGTAGGAAATATTTATTCTTCCACCATGAAGAAAGATTTTACGTTTATATAATTCCAAAAATGAGATAGCATTTTGAAGTAAATGGAATAATGTTAAATTGTCATAATGAAACAATTTAGTGATGCATCGAATTAGTAATATTGAACCACACTGTGACTACCATTGATAGCATCTGACTCGTACACCATAAACACTATATGAATGTAAAAAATACGTTTAAATTGCTGTTTATGCACAATATAATCTCCAGCTAGTATACTGTGCAGCGAGGCAACATGAACTGAGATCTGAATATTTTGATGATTAAATCGTTCCTGCCTGGGCTGACCTTTACTCTTAAAACATTTTCACTCATAACAACAACAGTTTAATTACATACACATCCATGTTTGATTTTATTTTGGCGTTAAAAAAAAAATATGGAGGATTCTTAATGCATTGTTTCAGTCAGCAGAGGAAAGAGAGATACTGCATGTTCTACACCAGCGTCTCCAACCCCAGTCTTGGAGGGCCACTCTGTGGCTGCAGGTTTTCATTCTAACCCTTTTCTTAATTAGTGGCTCATTTTTGCTGCTAATTAACTTTTTTTGCCTTAATTTTAATTGACTTGCTATTTAAGACTCAGACACTTTGTTTCTTTTTTCCTCAATTAGCAGCAAAACAATAATGACATACAAAACGAGCCAACACATTACCTGTGTCCATCATACAATATCTGAAAATAAAGAAAGGTGAAGGTCTCAGTAATCCTGGCCTGCCAGGTCCACAAAACATTTTAACAATGCTATTAGAAAAAAGAAAATGAACAGTTTTGGAAATGTGTGGTATTGTACAATAAGAGCAGCAACAAGTCATGGAATTAAATAACGGGTTTAATGAACAAGAAGTGGCTTCTAATTAAGAAACTGGCTGGAGGGAAATTGGTTGGAATTTGAGGCCCCGACTTAGCTGGACATCTGTTGGCTCACTTCACATCTTACTTCTGTTTGGATGTTGCTTAAGGAAAAAATGAAACATATCAGAAGACTGAATCTTCAAAAAAAAAAAACATGTTGATTCAAATGATTGGAAAAAAAGTCAATTTGCTGCAAAAACTGGTCACTAATTAAGAAAAAGGTTAGAATGAAAATCTGTAGCCACTGAGGCCCTCCAGGACTGGAGATGAAGACCCCTTACCTAAACAATGCGGAAATCTGTAAATAAAAGAAAAAGGCTGAAGAAGTAGAATAACGCGGGATCATAAGACCTAACTATAGTGAAAGGTAATACACTATACTGGAATTTTTAGTATCCAGTGCTACTTCCAGCACCACACTACTTGATTCCTTTTTATAAGTATCAATGTGATGCACCAGGTGTCTGCAGCCTTTTTCCCAGGACATCAATAGTCATATATGGAGAGGGCAAAAGAGGGCTCACAACAACAAGATCTGCTGTAACAGTGCAAAAGTGCTTTCTTAAAACACTATGTGGCGCAGAAAGTCAAGAATTAATAATCCATAAAAATAGTGCAATGGATATAAAACCAATAAATCCATTAAATAAATAGTTCAAACTAGGAGTCAAATCAAAGACAGGATCTTCTCCTTCCTTTTGTCTTTCCTCTCTCTCTCTCTCCCTCTCCTTCTTGCTTCCCGGGCAAGGCTGAGACACCACCAAATGTGGTCAAACCTCCTGTTTCTCTCTTGTTCCAGTTACCTCTGTCGGTACCTGCATGGACTCTCCTGCCGCCATCCTGTGGTGTCCTCTAGATGTCACGAGCCAACAACTGCTCCTGCTTCCCAATTAAGCAGGGAGGAATCGCCCCTGGAGATTCCCCTTGCTACTCCCACTGGGCCTCTTGATCACTTTGTCTCCTCTTCACAGCACTGGACCTACTTTCTTTTTCTCCTTGGTTTTATCTACCTTGAAAACAACTCAGACTCTTTATATCCCTACAAGCGTGGGTTCTGTGTTCATTGATCCACAGCTGCGAATGAGAGATGGGTGTGCACATCACTCACTCGCACGTGCATAATGAACGAATTAGTGCTCCGTGGCCACACATATCCTACTGTACACTCGCACGTCTGAGCTGCACTATTTTAAAGCAAAACTACACCTGCTAAAATATGCCACAAACCTTTTACATGCCATACAACAATCAACTCCTAGTACCTTAGGTTTTGTTACTACAGAAATGTAATTTATTGCCATATAATCTACTGCAATACAACTGATTCGACATATGAAGAACCAAAAGATTTGTGTTTTGTTGGAAAACGGCATGGATGCATTTAAAGAAAATAGGCAATAAAATATACAGCTGTGCTTGAAAGGTTGTGAGCCCTTTAGAATTTTCTATATTTCTGCATAAATACGACCTAAAACATCATCAGAAGTCCTAAAATTAGATAAAGAGAAACCAGTTAAACAAATGAGACAAAAATATTATACTTGGTCATTTATTTATTAAGGAAAATGATCAAATATTACATATTTGTGAGTGGCAAAAGTATGTGAACCTTTGCTTTCAGTATCTGGTGTAACCCCATAAATTAACGTTTCCAGTAACTTTTGCTCATTCCTGCACACCGGCTTGGAGGACTTTGAGCCCATTCCTCCGTACAGAACAGCTTCACCTCTGGGATGTTGGTGGGTTTCCTCACATTAACTAATCACTTCAGGTCCTTCAACATTTTGATTGGATTAAGGTCATGGACTTTGACTTGGTAATTCCATAACATTCACTTTATTCTTCTTTAACCATTATTTGGTAGAACGACTTGTGTGCTTAGGGTCGTTGTCTCGCTGCATGACCCACCTTCTCTTGAGATTCAGTTCATGGACAGATGTCCTGACATTTTCCTTTAAAATTCTCTGATTTAATTCAGAATTCATTGTTCCATCAATGAAGGCAAGCCGTCCTGGCCCAGATGCAGCAAAACAGGCCCAAACCCTGATACTACCACCACCATGTTTCACAGATGGGATAAGGATCTTATGCTGGAATGCAGTGTTTTCCTTTCTCCAAACATAACGCTTTTCATTTAAACCAAAAAGTTCTATTTTGGTCTCATCCGTCCACAAAACGTTCTTCCACTAGCCTTCTGGTTTGTCCATGTGATCTTTAGCAAAGTGCAGACGAGCAGCAATGTTTTTTTGGAGAGCAGTGACTTTCTCCTTGCAACCCTGCCATGCACACCATTGTTGTTCAGTGTTCTCCTCATGGTGGACTCATGAACATGAACATTAGCCAATGTGAGAGAGGCCTTCAGTTGCTTAGAAGATACCCTGAGGTCCTTTGTGACCTCGCTGACTATTACACGCTTTGCTCTTGGAGTGATCTTTGTTGGTCGACCACTCCTGGGGAGGGTAACAATGGTCTTGAATTTCCTCCATTTGTACACAATCTGTCTGACTGTGGATTGGTGGAGTCCAAACTCTTTAGAGATGGTTTTGTAACCTTTTTGTGAGGTCCTCAGAAATCTCCTTTGTTCGTGCCATGATACACTTCGACAAACATGTTGTGAAGAGCAGACTTTGATAGATCCTGTTCTTTAAATAACACAAGGTGCCCACTCACACCTGACTGTCATCCCATTGATTGAAAACACCTGACATCTGACACCTCACCTTCAAACTAACTGATCATCCGTAGAGGTTCACATACTTTTGCCACTCACTAATATGTAATATTTGATCATTTTCCACAATAAATAAATGACCAAGTATAATATTTTTGTCTCATTTGTTTAACTGGTTTATCTTTATCTACTTTTAGGACTTTCAGTGAAAATCTGATGATGTTTTAGGTCATATTTAAGCAGAAATATAGAAAATTCTAAAGGGTTCACAAACTTTCAAGCACCACTGTATTGCTATAAGTTGTATCAGATCACGTCTGGTAATGTACTAGGCCTCACCTAGCCAAACAGTTAAGGATTCGTATGACATACTTGTCAAATAACATAATGCAGAAATATTAGCTTCTTAAAATGTGGCATTGCATAAATCAGTTGAAAATTGTTAGCAAAAACAATATTGTTCCTCCTATCTTTAAATTTGGTGTGTATTAAAAATATAATTATCCACTGTATACTATTGTGTTGTGAACTGTATGTTTGATATTCTTAAAATGATGCGCTTGTTCTTTAATACAGAAACGAACGGCTTCAGTCTGTAAAGCCATTTCACTTCCTCTCATGATATTATATCTCTTATGGGCCTTTGTAAAAAAATGCATTAACTTACCTCCACTGGCATATTCCATAACTAAATACAGTGTCTTCTCTGTTTCAATTACTTCAAATAATTTAACTGCAATAAAAAAGAGAGAGTGAGAGAGAAACATTAAACACAAATTTGAACGATTACAACCAAAAAAGTAAAAGAAAATTCTATGCATTTTGTTTCAAGAGCTGATTTTTTTACTCATGTCCTACTAAAGAACTCGCAATACAGTACTGGTCACTTGAATAATCACCTATTTAACTTTGTGAGGATCATCTTGCTGTTTCAGTTAGGCTTTAGTTACTAAAACGTTTCTTACTTTGGTCAAACATTTTATCACGACTTCTTGTTCTGAAAACAGCTACCATGGGAGAAGACATGTGAGGAGACATCAAGCAGTAGGTCTCTGTCATATGGTGTAGTCTGCTTCAACTGTGCCTCTCCTCTTTTATATTTTATTCTGTTTTTACTCAGAACTTGTAGAAGACGACAGCACAGTGAGGCGGTAAGTAGCATCGACCTCCCACATTCAGCAGGCTGGATCACTCTCTCCATTTCTGGGTGGATTTTTTGCCAAGTACTCCAGTTTTCCTCCCTCATTTCCAAAGTCGTGCTGATTAGTTTTAATTGTCAATTCCAAACTGGCACTTTGTCGGTGGGCGTGTGAGAAGGCCTTGCCCTAGACTGGCATCCTACATGGAGCTGTTTCTTGCCTTGTACTCCATTGTTCCCAGCACAGGCTCCGGCCTCTTGTGACTCTCAATTGGATTAAGGAGGTCTGACAGTGTTATTTATGTTACACTACGTGCACACAGTGAATGTGAAAAGTTTGCAAACCCTTAATGAAATTTCAGCAAGTTATTGATGTTAAGTCTGGAATGAAGACAAATCAAGGTACTAAAAAATGTATCATTTTTCCTTACAGTTCCTATAAATGTTAAGTATGTTCACCAAAAATAGTAAAAAGGTCTGACATGGTTTGTTTCAGTTTCTACCTTCACGTCTATGAGAGAGGTTGGCACCAGCACTGATACAACGCATTGCTGCACCCACCGCGTGACAAACCACCTCACGATCCCAAATTAGTACCCAAGTACAGCTGTGCCATCAGGTTACACCACAGATGTTCGAATGGAATGGAACAGGGTGAGTTGTTTTTTTACAGTGGCTAGAGTGCCAATCCTGCCACCAACCTCCAAGGTTTCCCTGTAAGTTGGAGGACCTGCTTGCAGGGCTGGATGCAGGTTAATGTCATCCCCAGGACAGAGCAACTGCAACTTAAGCACCTCGTTCAAGGGCCCAACAGAGTGGAATCACTTCTGCCATTTACAGGATTTGCACAGATCCCTAGCCTCAGAGCCACCACTCCGCCTTCATATCTATGAAATCTGAAATGTCAAGTGGTGGTGTGTAGATGTTTGATACCTATGGTGACCGGCCATTTGAGCACAGAATTACATGTTTAGCAGGGGCTCCAATGAAAAGATGTTTTCCTCCCAATAGAAATACTGGGAATCAGTGGATGTAAAGACTCTGTTGTCATTATATGGCCCAGCAGAGACGTCAATGTAGAAGGCCCAGCAGTGGGTGGGCAGCCAGTTGATTGAAGTCTGC
Organism: Polypterus senegalus; assembly: GCF_016835505.1. Taxonomy (NCBI): domain Eukaryota; kingdom Metazoa; phylum Chordata; class Cladistia; order Polypteriformes; family Polypteridae; genus Polypterus; species Polypterus senegalus. Next base: position 84,510,174 of record NC_053169.1, on the reverse strand, counting down.
AGGACTTTGACTGTGTCTGACTCTGTATGTTATCAGTGACCACGGACCCCCAGAGGTTTATTTTGTTTAGAAATGCTGGAATTTAGTTTTCCTCTCCTCCATTGCCAATAGGCTATAGTTCAACAATTAATTCTATCCATCCATTATCCAACCCGCTATATCCTAACTACAGGGTCACAGGGGTGTCCTGGAGCCAATCCCAGCCAACACAGGGCGCAAGGCAGGAAACAAACCCCGAGCAGGGTGCCAGCCCACCACAGTTCAACAATTAATTAATGGCCCTATTGTTAGGTTCCATTTCACCTGTGTGTGTACTCCTTATACAACTGGTAATATGTAAAGTCTATATTTGATTCTTTACGTGTACTCATTATACAACTGGCTATTTGTTAAGTCTGTATTTGGTTCTAAATACCGCATATACTCTCGTACAAGTTGGGCCTTGAAATCCGAAAAATCAATCATAAAATCAGACCCCGACTTATACGCCTGTTCAAAAATACGACACTTAACATTTTTTTTTTACATCTACTTGCCTCCTCCAGTCTCACATCAGTTTCTCAGACACATTGAAATCTTGTTGCAGCAGCGCAGTTACCAATTTCTTTCACCACTTCAATGACTTTTAATTTGAAACCAGCGTCATATTTTCTTCTGATCGAACGCCCCATCGTAGATAAGGGATGGTCTTATGATAAAGGTATACTAGGGTGTCAGATACAAAAAAAAACACATAACAGTGCAAATGTCGCTTCGGAATAGTTCGGGTATTACTGTGTGGTCATGTAGGCACAATACATAGAAAAAAAAAAGGCTGTGTGCTCCGTGGTTCCTCTCTCAGGTGAGTGTTAGCATATTATAATCTCTTGGAACAATAGCGTGAGTTTTCTGCATTCGACATTACGACAGACATTATAAAATACCAGAAATTATATGGTAAAATCAAGTCTTATCCGCGGGAGAACTTAAATGCGAGTATATACAGTATCAAGTTGTCATAGTGCTCTGGGGCTGTGCTCAGTGAAGAGTGCCATAAAAAACTGAAAAGCTCCTAACTCTTGCCAACGTATCCTTTGCACAAAGGCCCAAAACCAGTCTACAGTCAGCTGAGGATGGTCTACTGTTGAAGAATTAGTAAGGAATAAAAAGGCTAGTCGACAGTGGTCCGTTCTCGACACAAGTATTGGGGTTAGGCTGACAGTGGAGTGCAACTACAAATTCAAAGCAAACTGAAAAATAATTTTTCAATTACTAACCAGCATTTCCTAAAATGTTCCCCTGAACTGTAAATCAACTTGTCAAAATGCAGAAAATACTAAGAAGATTACAATATGATGCAATATGCTGTTCAGGAAAAGCCTTTCTGAAACGCTCAACCTTTTAACAAGTCCATTTTTAATGAAACATGAAGTTAAATTAGTCAGAAATAGTCATGTGATAAAATAATGGAAATAAAATCTCAATAGCACCCTCCTCCTCTATGATAATTCTTTCCGTTCATTTGGGAATGCATTCTCCGCGCACACACCTTAAATTAATGAAATGCTGTTTTCCTGCTCTACATTCTTCAAGTTGCACGAGAGTGTGAAGCGTTTATATTGATGATTTCATGCAGTCATGTGAAATAAAGTTAAGTAAACATTATGATATGTTTTTTTTCTTTTTTAACATATGTAGACATATTAAGATTTGACCTTTTCGTTAAACAATATCTTTAGGTAAAGATGTAATTGAGAAAAAGGAAAATTTGAGCTGAAATAATTTATTCAACAAAAAAAAAGAGCAGTTATGCCACATAAGCCTGTGGAACAATAAGTCCACCCTTGGCTCTGGTCTTGCCCCCTTGAGTCAGTGTTTTCTATAACTGCATCAGACTCTGAGATCGACTGGAAGAAAGTTTTACCAACCTTTTCATGTAGAGTTTTTTCAGCCGTGCAATGTTTAAGGGTTCCCTTGCATGCACATCCCATTTCAAATCCCACCACAACATCTTGGGATTCAGATCTAAGCTTTGACTTGGTCTTTTTAGAACGCTCTATTTCTTTATTTTCCGGTATTATCTGGTGGATTACCTGGTATGTTTAGGGCCATTGTCATGTTGCAAGGTTCTCTTTTGATTAAGCTTCTGATTTGACAGATGGTCTCACATTATCCTCAAGCACCTTCTGGTACAAGTCATGGTGGATTCTAAAATTGCCAGCTCCCCAGGCCCTGAAGGTGCAAAGCAACACCAAACCGTTTCTACTACCATGGTTTGTGGCTAGTATCTGGTTCTTCTAGTCAAATGCTGTCTTTGGTTTTTGCCAATCATGTCTTCTAGTACCGTGGCCAGATAAGTCTATCTATGCCTCATCTGTTCCAGAGCACATTTCTCCAGAAGTCGTGGCCTTTCTCTAGGTGTTTATGGGTAAACATTAGCCTTGCCTTGATGTTTTTTCTGGACAGCAAAGGTTCCCTTCTGGCACACCTCCCATTTAGAACTCCTTTCTAATGGCAGACTCGTGCACTTGGACAGCACCAGTAGGAGCTACCTGAAGGTCTTGTGCTGACAATCTGGGGTTATTGGAGACTTCTTTCAGCATCTTGCTTTCTGCTCACAGGATCAACTTGCTAGGGTGACCTGGCCCAGAAGTGCAAGTTGGCAGTTGTTTGAAATCTCCTCCACCTGTAGATTATCTTCCAGAGAGTGGAATGGTTGATTTCCAATTGTTTGGAGATCTTTTTAAATCCTTTTTATATATGTAACAAAGCGCAAACCAAACCAAATGTCTCAGGTTTAAGTAAGTACAGGTTTAGATATGAACCTCTGTAATGGGGTGTTAATCATTTGCACCTGATCTGCTATACCCGATTCTAATTTTAGGTATTTCAGGTGGTTATAATTGTATTAGCTTATTTACTTGTTCTATACGCAAAATGTGCATTTCTGTTTAATTAAATCATACAATGGACTGCAAAATGTTAACTGTGGCATGAATGTTGTTATATTATATCCCTTTCATCCATATATATTAAATGAACCTCAAATCTTGAAATGTCCACATGTTAAAAAAGAAAAAAAAAACATTTCATGGGGTGTGCTTACTTTTTCACATGGCTGTACCTGTGATATTTAGTAATTTTATAATAGCAAAAATATTGCCAAACAGACCTATTACTTGGTAGGTGACCTCTCTTCATTTGGTTATTAGGTGGTTTATAAGGCCTTATCCTTTCCCCAGCATACAGTTGTGCTTGAAAGTTTGTGAACCCTTTAGTAGTTTCTATATTTCTGCATAAATATGACCTAAGACATCATCAGATTTTCACTCAAGTTCTAAAAGTAGATAAAGAGAAACCAGTTAAACAAATGAGACAAAAATATTATACTTGGTCATTTATTTATTAAGGAAAATGATTGAATATTACATATTTATGAGTGGCAAAAGAATGTGAACCTCACGGATGATCAGTTAGTTTGAAGGTGAGGTGTCAGATGTCAGGTGTTTTCAATCAATGGGATGCCAATCAGGTGTGAGTGGGCACCCTGTGTCATTTCAAGAACAGGATCTATCAAAGTCTGTTCTTCACAGCACATGTTTGTTGAAGTGTATCATGACATGAACAAAGGAGATTTCTGAGGACCTCACAAAAAGAGTTGTTGATGCCCATCAGGCTGGAAAAGGTTACAAAACCATCTCTAAAGAGTTTGGACTCCACCAATCCACCGTCAGACAGACTGTGTACAAATGGAGGAAATTCAAGACCATTGTTACCCTCCCCAGGAGTGGTCGACCAACAAAGATCACTCCAAGAGCGAGGCGTGTAATAGTCGGCGAGGTCACAAAGGACCTCAGGGTAACTTCTAAGCAACTGAAGGCCTCTCTCAGATTGGTTAATGTTCATAAATCTTTAATCTCGTAGACAAACCAGAAGGCTATTGGAAGAATGTTTTGTGGACGGATGAGACCAAAATAGAACTTTTTGGTTTAAATGAAAAGCGTTATGTTTGGAGAAAGGAAAACACTGCATTCCAGCATAAGAACCTTATCCCATCTGTGAAACATGGTGGTGGTAGTATCATGGTTTGGGCCTGTTTTGCTGCATCTTGGCCAGGATGGCTTGCCGTCATTGATGGAACAATGAATTCTGAATTATATCAGAGAATTCTAAAGGAAAATGTCAGGACGTGTCCATGAACTGAATCTCAAGAGAAGGTGGGTCATGCAGCAAGACAACAACCCTAAGCACACAAGTTGTTCTACCAAAGAATGGTTAAAGAAGAATAAAGTGAATGTTTTGGAATGGCCAAGTCAAAGTCCTGACCTTAATCCAATCGAAATGTTGTAGAAGGACCTGAAGTGATTAGTTAATGTGAAGAAACCCACCAACATCCCAGAGTTGAAGCTGTTCTGTACGGAGGAATGGGCGAAAAGTCCTCCAAGCCGGTGTGCAGGAATGAGCAAAAGTTACCGGAAATGTTTAGTTGTAGTTATTTGGGGGTCACACCAGATACTGAAAGCAAAGGTTCACATACTTTTGCCACTCACAAATATGTAATATTCGATCATTTTCCTTAATAAATAAATGACCAAGTATAATATTTTAGTCTCATTTGTTTAACTGGTTTCTCTTTATCTACTTTTAGGACTTGAGTGAAATTCTGATGATGTTTTAGGTCATATTTATGCAGAAATATAGAAAATTCTAAGGGGTTCACAAACTTTCAAGCACAACTGTACATTGCAACAGTCGCTCCTTTTAAGTGAGACGCTCTACAAGGAATGTTCAAGAAATTTGTATTGATGGCATTTTGACAGACAGCGAGAAAATCAGAGTACACCAGGCATTTCAGTCATGAGGCTGGACAAGAGGTCTTTATCAAATTTATAGGAACTGGACAACAATGACAAACTGGATCAGCGTAAGGAGTGTGACTGTGTGCCATGAAGATGTTGCTTAAAAGGCACTCATTTTCCCAAGTGTCTTACTCTTGCCATCAAAAACACCTAAAATGCAACAAACCAAGAGGTCAAAACAAGAACGTTTAGTATAAAAGTGATCATATGAACATGGTACTGTAACATATTCTAAAGTCTCACATGGGCCAATGCCATTAATGAAATGCCCTTCATTAACCCAAAAAACCTGAAGGATGTGCTATCTATTGAGGAATAACAAACCTCTAAGTGCACGTGACTGGAATTACCTTTTCATGCAGAAACTGTTTTGATAGAAGCGAATGTCTGCCTAATAGCATCATTTTAACAAAGGATTACTGAGTCAGAGCAGTAGCACCTGTCACTGAATGATGGACGAGTTGTGTTGTTGCAGGATAATAACACGTACGTGCAGTAGAAGATTAAATTTACACTGAACATTGCGTGATTAAGTACTCCATAAACTTAAAAATGGTGCCAAGAGTAAAACACCAAAGGCAAGGACTGAGGGAGCAGTTTCTTGGCACGTGTTGAAGCAAAGCTTCATTCTACAAGATTTTAATACAGCAGACAAGAAGGAAGAAATAAAGCATAGAATTGGAATATTTGAAGACTTTAATCATTTTAATATAAACCCTCAGATGAACAACAATGTTTCACTAATGCAGCTTACCATTCAAATATCAAGACCATGCAGCAGATAGATCAGCCAGGCTATGATGGTGAAGGGGAAAAGTTCTCTTTTTTTTACAGATAACTATATTTTCATTGATTTTGATGAAAAGCTAGCACTGTTCTGCGGTCGGCTGGCGTCCTGCCCGGGGTTTGTTTCCTGCCTTGCGCCCTGTGTTGGCTGGGATTGGCTCCAGCAGACCCCCGTGACCCTGTAGTTAGGATATAGCGGGTTGGATAATGGATGGATGGCTAGCACTGTTGATTTGTCAGTAATACTACTGATTGACTTGTCACTCACTGGTGGACATGTGCAAATGCCATTATGAAGATTCTGAATAAAATAACACAGCTTTAACAACAGACACCACCTTTATTGTGGCTTGGGAAAGAATAATCAATTAAATATCCCGATGCTTGGGCCAAACTATTTAACTTTGCACACCACACTACAAAGCAGCGTTCATGTTTATTACTGTCGTGGGATGGACACTGAAGAATATGTGACGCTCTTCTATTTCACAGTACATTATTCTGATCTCCTGCAGGGAGCTGACTGCTCAGTGACGCTGTTGTGGGCACAAATGGCCATTTGTTCCTGGGCAGTGCTGGGGTAAGAACGGTGAGTGTGCAATCACCATCTTTGTTCACCTGGTGCAGCAAAAATCGATTCTCAAAAGCTATGGACAACAGCAGCACTGCTTTCTTTAATCTCTGGGCACAAACATAAAGGAATAACGCTGTGTGAAAATGGAAGTACAGGGTTATATAATATACAGATGACAGCAGGTATGAAAACGATATTGTGAATGCTGGAGGCACAAAAGAAAGGAAGGAAGAAAGAAAGCAATCCAGCAGTGCAGAAAACGTTACATTTTGTATTGTATCTAATAATAAGGATTCACTGGTACAGAGAAATACACCCAAAATCAAGGGCAGTGGGGGACAAGCTAATCTGCTTCTGAAGCCTGAGATGGGGTCTTCATGCACCGGGAAACAGAAACAAAGGATGCCTGTCTAATAATCAACAAGGGGCAAATGCATGTAAAAAGGGTAGAAGTCAGTGATTTCTTTGCAATTAAATGATGCTGAAAACTCCTCAAATGTGTAATGAACTCAACGGGTGCATGGGATTCACAGATGCTTAAATTTATCCTCACTTACGTAATCTGGAGATCACAAATAAGTAATGTGACCTGAAAATGTGTTAAGTAATTTTCACGTGCAGATTTGCTCATGTGACACTTACCAGTGCAGCACTCGCATCAGGACAAGCTGAAAACAAGAAAGTAAATGGGCAGGGCAGGGAAGGGGCTTACTGCCTTTCAGGACCACCTAGACAGACGCATACTGTGCTGTAATCACATCACCTTGTTTTCATCTCACAGTGCTAACAGATGTAATCTGCTGTAACACTACAATACATATGAATGCTGTATATTAAAAATGTTTAGTTATAGTACTGTGCAAATGGCTTTGGCCACCCAAAACAATCTGCTTAGCTTGACATGTTTGTTTGTTTCTTGTGGTGTATGGCCGGCCGTTCATCCCGGCCAATACCCCCAAGCCGCCAGGTGGAGCCCTCCCTGCAGTATGGAGGTGCCCCGAAGACCAGCAGGGCATCATGGATATTGGAGTCTTTACGCACAGCCCTGCTGGATACCATGGGGGCCACTAGGAGACGCTGCAGGGAGGAACGATGTTTATTTGCCATATGCCCCCAAAGTACGTCCGAGTCACATGGACAAGGGGAATGATGTGCTTCCAGGGTGAAGACAAGGACTTTTGATCTGACCCGGAAGTGATAGGAGATCACATGGACTGGGGAGTGGAATACTTCTGGGTCAGGGAATATAAAAGGACTGTGGGAGCTCCCAGACGGCGAGCTGAGCTGGGTGGAAGGGTGGCAACACGTCTGGGAGTGGAAGAATTGTTTATTGAGAAGTATTGTAGTGATTCATGAGTATTGTGGAGAGGAGGGTGCTTTGTGCACTGTGCAGTATAAATAAAGTTTACTTTTGGACTTTTATCTGGTGTCTTGGACAAGGGTTCAAGGGAGTGATAGCGTCCCCTATCTGTCACATTGTGAAAACACTATATAATTTTAGAATAAATGCAAATAAACATGACACTCTCAAACCAGCTTAATCCAATTCAGGGTCATGGGGGTGGTGGGGGCTGAAGCCCACCTGGACAGCCCTGGGCAGGTAATAGGAAACAGCTCTGGACTGGGAGCTGGTCCTTCATGGGGTCACAAATAAACATGAAATTAGATAAACGGTAACAAGAATGTGTTATTTAAAAACATACTGATATCATATGAGATGGCAGAACAACACAAGTGGTGGTTCACAAACGTCTCTGTAAGGCACCCCAATCATTTCATGCATGTGTTAAATTCCACCAAGAACACAGCTAATTTAAATAGACATTGTAGTGGTTAACCAGGCTGGGTGTCCTAATGGTGTAATTCATCAAACAAATGGCTATACTGGATGGTAATCTGATATATTGAGATTTGGAAATGATTATGCGAAAACACAGTTTTGACAGATGAAAATTAGAACTCAGGATCAATGAGCAGTAGCACGCCAGACTAGATCTTCAAGATGTGCTTTTCAAGCTGTCATAAGGCAGTGAAGAAAATCTGAGCAATCTAAAGAAGAAATCTAAAGCAGCGGTTCTCAACCTGTGGGTCGCGACCCCGTCGGGGGTCGAATGATGATTTGCCAGGGGTCGCTGCCAGGGGTCGCCCAAGACCATTGGAAATATGGGTTTTGTCTATTCTAACGTGTAAAACTTGTTATTGTACAAATTTTTCCATTGGTAGTTACTAGTTTTTTACTATAATTGTCATTCGAGGATAGATGTTGCAGACAATTGAAGCAGAATCCTTTCAAATGTTTTAATTGTCGTAACTATTATTTTTAACTGTTTACGGCGTGACTTTCTTCTTCCATTTCCAACAACATATCTTTGCGAAACAGGGTTTTCCAGCTTGTTGGTTATCAAGTCTAAATACAGAAGTAGACTTGTTGCAGAAGATGATCTTCGTTGTGCTCTTGCAAAGACTGCCCCGAGAATTTCTGATCTGGTGAGAAAGAAGCAGCCTCGACCTTCGCACTGACGTCGGCTTTTTACACGTACTGTCGCAAATATTTTGTAGCAATGTAGTTTACTGTTGTTTAATATTAAGACCCATGCTATGCCATGCTTTTCACATTTTCACATAAGTATACAACATGAATACGGTGAATACAGTTCAATACACAATGAAGAAAAACAAATAAACGTAAGTCATAGAGACAAAATTTCATTTATTTGTAATTAGAAATAAATATTTCCCAATATATAATTACATACTGTTTTTATTATGAATCACTACGCTTTAATTATGTTCAATTTGTAACAATGAAAATAAATCCTGCATATCAGATATTTACATTACGATTCATAACGGTTGCAAAATTACAGTTATGAAGTAGCAACAAAAATAATTTTACGATGGGGGTCGCCACAGCATGGGAAATTGTATTAAAGGGTCGCGGCACTAGAAAGGTTGAGAACCGCTGTTCTAAAGGAACTGGCCAAGATGAAGACAGAATACACAAAGGTGTTATCATCTGATTTATAGTACGCCTTAAGGGACTGATGGAAATCCACAGTACAATGACTGAAAGGCAATAAAGCATGCAGCAAAACAACCAGGGGCAGAAAACCTTATGGAGCAAGGAGTCCAAATTGCTGGTTAATAAAGATGGAAGTATATTAGAAGATGACTTGAAGTACATCGATGCCTGTCTGAAGACTTCCATGAAGAATGGTGGCAGCTGCGCACGGTATGGGGATGCATTTCAGCTGACAGTGCAGTGGATTTGGTCAAAACTGAAAGGGTGAGATTTCAAGTGACCATGCTATATTTTTGAACAGATGACTTATTAAAAGCTTTATCTTGCAAACATAATTTTAAGACCTACTGGAAACAGACAAGTGGAGTTGAAACAGTAACAGTATTAGCTTAGTCACCTGATTAAAGTGAAAATTAGCGTATACTGCATACATGCATTGTAATGCACATCTGACTTGATTAAAATACAGAGTGAGGCAGAAAGGACGGACGTCTTTCAAATGGCTAGAACTCACCACTAGGTGGAGAGACAGATGTGCGGTAGGTGGCGTTAGGTTCGCAAACTCTTAGCATTTTTTTATTTTCTTTTTAGTTGAAGCCATGGAGCCGTGGATGATAGAACACCGCGTTTTTGCGTACGACTGTTTTGTCAAGAACAACCAATCTAGCCCTGCTGTGCAGTTTAAGTCGATCTGCTCGGAAGCATTCTTCTGAACTTGGCCTCAGTAATCATTCGGTAAGATGTATTTTGCATTTAGACCTGCATTTCCATCCCTACAAATTGTCAAAGGCTATTTCAATATGAACTCAAATCTTTCAATAAATTTCTTTGTAAGAAAAAATTAACAATTTTGTGATTTTGTAAAAAAACGTCTGTCCTTTCTGCCTCACCCAGTAATAGTCAATTATAAAATCACACTGCAAAGTCACCAGTGTTAACTTTACTAAAAATGTTCATTTAACTCTTAAAAAGCATTTGGAAAGTACATACATAGATGTCAATTACATAGCACACGTCTGCATAACAAAGTTTAGAAAATAAGTCTGACCTAAAATATTGTCAATCATAAGCACACAAAACAAATGATGCTAACAGGAGGCTATCAACTAGTAACTTACTGGAGTTACTATTGAGCTCCACTAAAAACAATTTGTATGATTCACTGAAAAGAGTCATTAAGAAAGAATCATTCACAGATCACCCATCACAAGCTACTGTTGTGGGGACCCTTCAAGAATGTTTCAAGAAACACCTGTTTCAGGTTTTATTAGAAATCAGAAACAAAAAGTAGTGCAAAGATACTAGAGTCTGATGTCGGCACTGAAAATTTTAGTCCCGGAATGGTGAGTGGAAACCCTGCCACTAGCTGTATTTACTTAAGCGATGGGTGTGCTACCAACACTACTAGATAGATACAGTAGATAGATAGATAGATAGATAGATAGATACTTTATTAATCCCAAACTACAGAGTGTACTGAAAAATCTACAACCACTCGGCTGCCAAAAGACGAAGGATCGGAGAGGTCACAACTTTGTCTGATGTCCACGAGCCACCAACTCAATCGGTATTAAAGTTTCCAACTTCTGTCATAGCCTGTAAGGTCGCACAGGTTTGCGGCTCATTGAACCAACAGATAACAGTACGTGACTAGAATAGAGGACATGAAAAGTTGTGATTTTGGAATTTTTTATAATAATCTACTTATGGATAGATTCACGCATCAGATATGCATGTACAAATTCTAAGGACTGGCACAACATCAATTGAACTGTTTGTTGTTGTATAATGCTATACTAGTCAATAACAGATATTATTTGGCCGTATGTGCTTTGGAATGCGTTGGTATGTCAAAAGGTAGGCAGTCAATTTATCTTCTCCATTTGTAAATGGATTTAAATAGGTGTTAACAAAAACCACAAAAAAAAAAAACGCTTTTTATGACATTAGTAATTTTTTTAATGTATATTTACCAGTAATAAGAATAATTTTAAACCCACCCAAGACAAATTTAGGCCCATACTTTTATGAAATCCTGGCACCGTTACTGCTGTATTATTTATATACTGTACAGTGGGATGCAAAAGTTTGGGCAACCTTGTTAACAGTCATTATTTTCCTGTATAAATCGTTGGTTGTTACGATAATAAATGTCAGTTAAATATATCATATAGGAGACACACACAGTGATATTTGAGAAGTGAAATGAAGTTTATTGGATTTACAGAAAGTGTGCAATAATTGTTCAAACAAAATCAGGCAGGTGCATAAATTTGGGCACCGTTGTCATTTTATTGATTCCCAAACTTTTAGAACTAATTATTGGAACTCAAATTGGCTTGGTAAGCTCAGTGACCCCTGACCTACATACACAGGTGAATCCGAGTATTTAAGGGGGTCAATTGTAAGTTTCCCTCCTCCTTTAATTTTCTCTGAAGAGTAGCAACATGGGGGTCACAACACAACTCTCAAATGACCTGTAGACAAAGATTGTTCACCATCATGGTTTAGGGAAGGATACAGAAAGCTGTCCCAGAGATTGAAGCTGTCTGTTTCCACAGTTAGGAACATATTGAGGAAATGGAAGACCACAGGCTCAGTTCAAGTTAAGGCTCGAAGTGGCAGACCAAGAAAGATTTCGGATAGACAGAAGCGGCGAATGGTGAGAACAGTCAGAGTCAACCCACAGACCAGCACCAAAGACCTACAACATCATCTTGCAGCAGATGGAGTCACTGTGCATCGTTCAACCATTGCGCACTTTACACAAGGAGATGCTGTATGCGAGAGTGATGCAGAGGAAGCACAAACAGAGCCGCTTGAGGTCTGCTCAAGCACATTTGGACAAGCCAGCTTCATTTTGGAATAAGGTGCTGTGGACTGATGAAACTAAAATTGAGTTATTTGGGCATAACAAGGGCGTTATGCATGGAGGAAAAAGAACACAGCATTCCAAGAAAAACACCTGCTACCTACAGTAAAATATGGTGGTGGTTCCATCATGCTGTGGGGCTGTGTGGCCAGTGCAGGGACTGGGAATCTTGTCAAAGTTGAGGGACGCATGGATTCCACTCAGTATCAGCAGATTCTGGAGACCAATGTCCAGGAATCAGTGACAAAGCTGAAGCTGCGCCGGGGCTGGATCTTTCAACAAGACAACGACCCGAAACACTGCTCAAAATCCACTAAGGCATTCATGCAGAGGAACAAGTACAACGTTCTGGAATGGCCATCTCAGTCCCCAGACCTGAATATAATGGAAAATCTGGGGTGCGAGTTAAAGAGAGCTGTCCATGCTCAGAAGCCATCAAACCTGAATGAACTAGAGATGTTTTGTAAAGAGGAATGGTCCAAAATACCTTCAACCACAATCCAGACTCTCATTGGAACCTACAGGAAGCGTTTAGAGGCTGTAATTTCTGCAAAAGGCGGATCTACTAAATATTGATTTCATTTCTTTTTTGTGGTGCCCAAATTTATGCACCTGCCTGATTTTGTTTGAACAATTATTGCACACTTTCTGTAAATCCAATAAACTTCATTTCACTTCTCAAATATCACTGTGTGTGTCTCCTATATGATGTATTTAACTGACATTTTTTATCGTAACAACCAACGATTTATACAGGAAAATAATGACTATTAACAAGGTTGCCCAAACTTTTGCATCCCACTATATGTACACATACATACACAAACACATCTATATACTATATTTCCACATTTAATAGATATACCATACCGTATTTATTATATATGGTATACTTATTAAAATAAACAGATCTTTTTTATTTCTTAAATAATTATGCTAAGTTTAAATGGCTGAAAACTTAGCAAGTCAGATTATTAAAATAATGGAACCACCCTAAGAAAATCAGCTCTGAACACTACAAATATACAAAAATACAAATTAAAATGAATCTAAAATAATCCCTCTATCCATTATCCAACACGCTATATCCTAACTACAGGGTCACGGGGGGTCGGGCTGGAGCCAATCCCAGCCAGCACAGGGTGCAAGGCAGGAACAGACCCTGGGCAGGGCGCCAGCCTACTGCAGGGCACACCCACACACCAAGTACACACTAGGGACAATTTAGGATCGCCAATGCACCTAACCTGCATGTCTTTGGACTGTGGGAGGAAACCCACGCAGACACGGGGAGAACATGCAAACTCCACGCAGGGAGGATCCGGGAAGTGAACTCAGGTCTCCTTACAGCGAGGCAGCAGCGCTACCCACCACACCTCTGTGCCACCCTGGCTCTATAATAAAGAGTAATATTTACTTGTAATAAACTTTGCACCATATTCTGATAGGAAAGTAAAAGGCTGATTTTGAGGTTAGGATGCGGACGAGAAGAAAGGAGCTGGGGTCAAAAGACAAAAGGTCAAAAAGAAACCAATTGCCAAAAAGAAACCCAAAAAAATCTTTTGTCAAGAACAGCAAAAGGAAAAAATACCCTAATGTCTAGTAAACATCTCACACATTTGTTTTTATTTGATTCAAAAACTTCCCAAACTATTCAACCTTACAGTCAATGCAGACTGAGTGTCTAAAAAGTTAATGTTCCAAAAAATTCTGAACTTGCATCACCAGGTGAATTTTGCTCACAATAATGTTAAACAGCCACCAGTTGACTCACAATAATACTTTTTTGCACCGATGACTAACACCCTGTTATTCTGAAATCTAGAAAGCCTGGCCACATCAGACGAATGAACCTTCAAAGCTGGTATTTTCCTGAAATGCCTTTTAAACAGGTGATACTGCTGATATGCTCTGGCAATGCAAAAGGTCAAAGAAATATTGTGCTATTTATACTTGGATTCTGTAGCTGGGAATATGTGATGTGAATGTCGCGCTGTTCTGACTGTTGCGATTGGTGGCAGCTGTTTGAAGTTAATCCATTGTTCACTTCCAAGGCCAAGTCACATCCACCTGGGTTTCAGTGAGGCATAGAAAAACACTGGGGTATTACTGTTCTACATGGTAAGCACGATGAAGCTTTGTAATTTCATTAATTTTATACTTTATATAAAACTTTCCATAGGAAGTACCAGTAGCATAGGAACACAATGACTTGTGCTGCTGCCTCCCTGCTTTAGGAGACTGGATTCACATCTCAGTCTGCCCGCCCGCTGCCTGTGTCTGTTGTGATGGCCAACATGAGATCGTCAAAAGAGGGAACAGGCCTAGAAATAAGCAAAGCCAGATGAGGACTTCAACAGTCTGCATCACAACTGTTTTGAGACTTTCTCTCCAGGGATTACAGTAATCCCTCGCTATATGGCGCTTTGACTTTCGCGGCTTCACTCTATCGCGGATTTTATATGTAAGCATATCTAAATATATAACGCGGATTTTCCGCTGCTTCAAAGGGTTCTGCAGACAATGTGTCTTTTTACTTCCTGTACACGCTTCCTCAGTTGGTTTGCCCAGTTGATTTCATACAAGGGACGCTATTGGCGGACGGCTGAGAAGCTAACCAATCAGAGCACGCAGTTAAGTTCCTGTGTGCTGAATGGCTCAGCGACGGAGCGCCGAATTCGATTCCATGGCGTTAACCAGGAAGTCTCGTCTCGCTCATTCAGCATCAACGTGTTTCGCTGTGTAAAGAGTTGTGCTCTTTTGTGTTTATCTTTGTGCGTAGTCAAGTCCTTCATTAAGGCTCCAAAACGATCTGCTCCTGCTATTGCTTCAGGGTCTGTGCCCAAGCGCCAACGGAAGATGTCAACGATTGCTGAAAAGGTAAACGTTTTGGATTTGTTGAAGGAAGGGAAAAGCTACACCGCTGTAGGACGCCATTACAGCATCAATGAGACTACGATTCTTTTATTTAAAAGGAGGAAAAGAATATAAGATCTACGGCCGCAGTGTCCTTTTAACCAGGGCACAAAACGAGTTGTAAGTGGATGTAATAAGGTGGTAGTCTGGATGGAATCTGCTTTAGGGATTTGGATTGAAGACTGCCGGAAGAAGAACAACGGCGGTGCTACCGTCACCTGAAGTGGCTCCTTTAGAAGAGCTGTAACACTCTCCTTTGTTGTGCAGTAAAACTAAACTCATTGTTATCGGACAAGTCATCGTGTCATTGTTGGTGAGTAACCGTAATTAATTTTCTACTTACAGTACTTAGTACATGTACGTACGTTTAGTGTCACTGTACACACATTTACTGTATACTATTTTTCTTGCATTGTACGTATTTATTGCTGGTGGCCTGTCTATCGTAATGGCTGTAACATATGTGATATCGGAAACGCTCGATATCTTTAAAATAATATTTAGGTTTTACTGTATATAAACAGTGTGTTAATATACATAATTTCAACAAATCTTACCTAATATCTAAGAGAATTCAAAGGGATTATGCTGTATAACTCTGCGGGGAATATTTATAAACAGTGTGGGAGAGTTTCTAAGGACTTAAAATATATAAAAATAACCATACAAACATATGGTTTCTACTTCGCGGATTTTCACCTATCGCGGGGGGGTCTGGATCGAGGAGGGATTACTGTATTGTGAGAAGACAAAATAACTGAGCGGTGTAAACGTGAACCAGAAATCATAGCCAGTGCCAGGCTAAAGTCAGGAAATTGGGAAATCAAGGAGACAACAAAGGCAGCCAAAGCAAAGGGACAAGCCAGAAAACAAAGTCAAAACCAAAAAAAAAGAGACTCAAGAACAATAAACTGCACCTGACATTTGGTCTACTTAGACCAAGAAAGAAACTAACTTCCGCTAAGAAACTTGGTTTATAGTTTTCATTTATTTTTTAATTCTTTATCCAACCAAAGGATGTTTATAACTGAAACCACAGCCATATTTATACTGGAAGTACAATGAGGTCAGAACCATGACTGTCGCGGTTACGAGACATACAACAGTCGATCACAAAACAAATTGCCTCCGGTTACGTGATGCGCTAATCACATCTCATAACTAAATAAATAAAACAAAAACTTCCAAACATAACAATAAAAATCAAAAATGGGTGAAGACTTACAAAACAAATACATAAATGCACAACACCACAAAAAGCATTGAGCTGTAACAGTAACAAACTACACAAAATGGCAACAACAAGCTAGAAAATGATAAAGAACAAAATGGCACAGCAATGACACCATTAAGACAACATGAAAGTAAAACAGTGTGGCAGGCGGCTGGGGGCTGTGCCCAGCCAGGACACCGAGAAGGACTGAGAGAGGGACTATGCCTCCCCTGGACCACGAGAGGGCAGCTGCCCTGGTTTGTATGGGGGCCACGGGAACTGAGCTTGGAAGCTCAATCCTATAGGGGCCCATGGTCACTGCCAGGGGGCGCCCAGAAGACTGTGAAGCCCTGGACGTCAGCACTTCTGCCTCACCCGAAGGTGCTGGCGGAAGTATTACCAGGGACACCCGGAGTGCTTCCGGGTGGTCATGTGGCACTTCCGCCACACCAGGAAGTGCCGCAGGAAGCTCATCAGGAGGCCCCTGGAACATGTACGGGTGGGCATAAAAGAGGTTGCCTCCCTCCAGTCATCAGCTGGAGTCGGGTGTAAGAGGATGAAGCTCGGAGGAGAGGAGAGGAGGTGTGTGGTGTTATGGGTCCACAGCTCGCTTAGTAAAGGCCATTTTTTTAAATAAATAATCACCGCTCTCATGGCAGCTTAGCGAGGGGGCATTGGGCCATAGCACATCCGTGATTGTTCCCGTGATTAATATGCTGCAGCTGCTATGGCCCCTCGCTGCTTAAAAAGAAGCGCGAGTCGGTTGGCGGAAAAAAGAGAAAGAACAAAAGGAAAGAGAGGACGGAGGTTACATGGGAGCGAGAGAGGAAGCAGGTTGGTGCAAGAGAGAGAGACACGCGGTGCGTGTGTGTGGAGAGCGAGCGAACGAGCGCTCGTGGGCAGCTGCGAGGGTCTGGGCGTTAGGCCTACACCCAGGAGTTAGAATTGGAAGTTGCTCCCGCTGAGCAAGCAGGTAGCGGGAGTGACCATGGAAAAGCGACTGGCCGCAGAAGACCGGAAAGGCAGCGGGAGTCGGGAGGCTTGGTTGGGGAATATCCAGCGTGAGCATCCTGGTCGTTGGTTAAACCAAATCTCGGGACTGGGATGAGTGCCAGACCAAAGCCAGGGATCGGGAGGTTTCCAGTCTCGTGTGTGAGTGTTGAGAAAAGGGCAGCTGCAGAGAGAGTGTCGCCTGCTGCAAAGCCCAACTGGGAGAAGCAGTTGAGACGCTAACGCAGAAGAGCACTGGGCTTGTTGATTTTTAAAGATTGCTTCCTGTGGAACATTTTAACCTCGATTTTAAAAGAATTGTGTTTTCTATTGGTTTTAACCTCACGTTTTTATGGATTATTTATTTATTGAACTTTGGAACTGCACAGCACTATTTATTTGAACACTTTGTTTTGTTGACTGTTTTAATAAAAGCACTATGCACTTTTTTTAAACCATCCCCTTGCTCAAATGTCACTCGGTGACATTATTGACAGTGTTGGGTTCAAGAGCTTCCAAATATCAGATGGGAGCGTGGAGCCGAACCCGCATCGTCACAAGGTGGCGAAGCCCGGGCTTGAGGGTGTGTGGTGCAGGGGCACTGGGACCGATTATTTGTACATACTGTAGTGTAAAAAACGTGTTGTGGGGTTTGAACCATTGGTGTCTGCCTGTCTGTGCCGAGGCTGATTTTCCACAACATATATACAGATAATGAACACTTTTACATTCAAATATGACCCAAGTATGATCTGAACAAATTTCTAACACATAATATTCCTTTAAATAGGCAAATCACAAACATCCTTTCCTTAAATGAATTCCCAGGTAACCTGCTGTTTGCTCCCAAATTCCTGGCCACACAAGACAGGCTGTTCTAAGGAAAATTAAATGTGTTTTATGTACCACTACTTCACATAACAGGTTCATACTTAGTCCGATACTTGTATGGAACACAGCTAGATGAGCAGATGACCAAAGCATTGGAGACATCCTTTAGCATGGCCGGCAGCATGATGTGAGTGTGGTATGATGCTGCATTTATGCCCCAAGTCAAATGTGTGGGTTATTTCAAAAGAACCGGGCAGAGAAGGACCCTGATGCCACAGTGAAGGCACACAGCAAGCACTCCCATTCTTACCTATGTTAGGGTGGTTCAGGATTTTCATTATCCGGACTTCTCTAAACAGCTGTGGAGAAAGCAGAGAAGAGAAAAAAAAAGTCAAGTTAGTGGTGGACGATGGAAAACAGTGCAGAGACAAGACTTCGGCTCATGACATTAACTCGCTGACATTTTATTACATTTTTGAATACCTCAGCTTCAGGAACACTTGCAAATACAATATTTAGGTAAATCTACATAATTCCGTTGATATATAAAAAAAAGTCTTACTCTAAAAAAATCATGATTATAAAGGACGTCCCAGATGTAATATACAGTAGGCTCAGTAAACAGCAAATCTTCGTGGTATTCAAAGATGAGTGGTGACAGGTTGGTGAGCTTGGGCTCCATCAACCTGCCTGGATTTTTCCTTTTATTTCACAATGACCGAGTCACTGAATTTGATGTTCTGATGTGCCTGCTGTTGTATATGCCTTAAAAAGAGGTTAAGACAGACACCTTACCAAAGCAAGAAGTGGATACTCGAGAAAAGATTAACTGGATGTGAAACAAATCTGCATGCACCAGAAATAAAAATACTAGCTCTCAATACTGTCCAAATTAGCCCTGCTATGATTTCCTATGTCACATAGCACAATTTAAACGCTTAATAACTGCACAAAAGTCTGCTTCATTCAAGTCTCCATGGCTCAGGACCAGTTCTGGCAGCAATAATTGCAAAGCTGGTATTGACTTGGCCAGTCCATTGTAGGGCACACTCAGTCAAATTGATTCTTATCAGAGTCAACAGTTACCCAAACATGTACGTGTTTTGATATGTACAAGGAAAACCCAGGTACCCGGAGAGGTACGTCATGGACATGGGCAGAACATGCAAATGCCAAGAGCTGTAAACAGTACTCTGGAGCTGCAAGGCAGCAACACTAACAACTGCACTCCTGTGCCAGCTACTCACTTTCAGTTAAAGAGCAGCCATGTTTCAGTTGACAAGCTCAGAGTGCATCACACATCTCTACATATAATACATGTACCCAAAAACACACCCACTGGAAGAACTTTGCTATCTGGAACCAATGAGCTGCTGTACAATGTCGGCCATGGGCCACTTTCGTGTGTTGCATTCCCACCACATAACATTAACTATAACCCTTATGCAAAATATGCGATGTGCATAGAAGAGTGATGCAGTGTGAAGTGAGGGAAGTTCAGGAGTTCATGGGTCACTCCCTCACTTATTACTTATATGCGGTTTATGGAAGACGACTGTGAAGAGTGATATCCTTACACTGGCTCCCAGTTAAGTTTAGGGCAGATTTCAAAATCCTCCTTTTAACATATAAAGAATTAAATGGCCAAGGTCCGGCTTACTTGTCTGAACTTATCATGACTTACAAACCTGAGCGCACATTAAGATCTCAAGATGCCGGTCTGCTTCTGCTTCCAAGGATTAATAAAGTAACAGTGGGAGGTCGAGCTTTTAGTTACAGGACCCCTAAACTGTGGACCGGTTTACCTGCTACTATAAGAGATGTCCCATCGGTCTCAGCTTTTAAATCCCGGCTGAAGACTCACAAAGTTCAGTTTAGCAAATCCTGACTAGAGCTGCTGATTAACTATACAGACTGCATCTCTGTTGTTAGTCATTAGCACTAAAAGATAAGTAACATGATAGTTAGAATTAGATACTAACCCTCACCTATTCTGTTTCTCTTCTCGGTACTCAAATGAGGCACTTGGTGCCACAGCCCACCTGCCAAGTTGTTTTACCTGCCTAAGGTAAAGTCATCCCTGATGAAGGATCATAGCAATCGTGGGAAAGAGGGGTCCTTTCATCGGATTAGCGCCATTTCAGCTGTGGAATGGCCAAATGGGGGAGGCAGCTTGATGGATGAGGTCTCCAGGACTGTAAAGAAATCCAAATCATATTCTGTGATATCATCTACTGTTAAATTCTACTCCGTACTTCTAAAATTTGTATTTTGATACTGTATTAAGGATTTGTTCTGTTCTGTGTATTGTATTGTTTTGACCCCCTTCTTTTTGACACCCACTGCACGCCAAACTTACCTGGAAAGGGGTCTCTCTTTGAACTGCCTTTCCTGAGGTTTCTTCCATTTTTTCCTTACAAGGTTTTTTTGTGAGTTTTTTCCTTGTCTTCTTAGAGAGTCAAGGCTGGGGGGCTGTCAAGAGTCAGGGCCTGTTAAAGCCCATTGCGGCACTTCTTGTGTGATTTTGGGCTATACAAAAATAAATTGTATTGTGTTGTATTGTATATGGGCCATCAAAGGATTCATACTTTGAACCAATTGTGACTTCACAGAAGAGATTATTGTTTCAATGCAATGCCCAGTGCAGCACGCCATGGAGGCAGCTAGGAAGAGTGATGCAGTGATAAGAGCAGCATGATCAGGAGTTCATGAGGGATGATCACAACTTAACGGGGGAAATTATTCCTTTGATGCGGTGCATGGTGCAGAGAACCAAGTAGGCTGATATGAAAAGTGATGGGGTGTGAAGTGCAGCACTCCATCCTCACCAGTAACTCTCTAAAGTACTCACAGATTTCTAAGAAGGTGCCAGTGCTTGTGATCAACCAATCACTACAAATCTATCGCCCGAGCCCCTCCCATGATTGGTCCTGGTTGAATGAAATGTAAATACCCTGGAGTAGGAGCAAAAAAAGTACCAGGAACTACAAATGGCCCGAGTCCCAGTGGTGGGGATGGTACAAAAGTTCCTCATTTTCTAAAAAGTCCCTGGTTTCTGAAAAAAAGCTCATATGGTGGGAAAGCACTTATTATTACATTTTTGAAGAACTTACTAATGTTGACGTTCTTAAGGACTAGCTAGTATAAAGTAAGACAAGCTAAGGTCAGTTGAAAGTAGAAGAGTGGAACATATAACTGGTTTACAGACAGCCTGGAAAACGCAACCTCACAATTCTTAAGAGAAGGCAAAGTCAAACTCTGTAAGGCTTCAGGGTGTTCTACTGTACAGTGCAAGTGTTCACTGTTGTGCTGGAATCATGCAAGGCCGGATGTGGTCTGTCACTGGTGACAGCATTCTGTTTGATCTAAAAGATGTACTGGTGACAAAGTCCCACAGTTAAAGTAGAAACCTTCACAACCTCTATAAAGTCACTCAGATGACTTATAAGATTCTTTCAGTTGTCAAAAATTGTATGTTCATATGCAACTGATTTGTATAGGAAATGTGAAGCTGTGAATCAAACATAGATAAGTAAATGGATGGAGAAATATTTAACCATTTAAAAAAACACAAATCCGTTACTAGACTTCATGGGTGCAAAAAAAAAAAAACAAGAAATGAACCTTGCACGGGATGTCCATTCATTACAGAGCACTGCCTGTCATATCTAGAGGTGCCTTACAACCTAACATTTAGGATAGAGGGATACTGAAGTACTTGTAGAAACTCATGTGGAAGAATGGATAATCAGACCGACGTCACTGGTATAAAAAAACTGCACTGTCATACTTGCTTTAATATTTTACTCACACATACAGTACATTCTCACTACTGCAAAAGTCAATTCAGAGTCATGGTGGGCTGGAGCCAGGCAGCTCTGGACAGGTCACCAATGCATCACAGAACTCATTTAATGCAACATTGATAAATGAATAACAAACTAGATAAATAACCACTGCCATGCACTACCATATTGAAAGGGGCTGTGCAAAGCAGGGTTCCTCTGAAGAAGAAGGAGAAAGACAAACAATTCGGAATCTGAATAAACAGACATTCTTTATTCTTCTAGCCCTCCATTCGTTTCATGAGGCCGTGTTTTAATATGAAGGCAGGATTCTGGGGTGCTGTATTACTATATGGCCAGCAGGGGGTGGGCTTTGCTTACTAGTAGTTAGAGGATCAGGAAGGAATCGGGGAAGCACACATTACCTTTGGTGCCGGGTCTGTAACAGCATTTGTCATGGACATTCCTACACCGGGGTAGCAAATGTGGGCAAAGGCCATTTGGGCAGCTGGCATGAAACTACAGTGCAGACTCAGGATGTCAGCAGATCCTAATAGCAGGAGAAAAACTGTTAACCTTGTTCGGCCTTCCAACACGTTTCTTTCTGGTGTAAGTACATAAAACGAGTGCTTAGGCTTGTAACGAGCAGTACTGGGGTGGAGAAACATCAGGCCAGATGGGATTGGCCAACTCAAGTATGTTAGCATGGAGTTCAGAGAAAAAAGGTGACGGAGTCCAAAGAAGCAAAGTCGCAAGGCAAGACGAATGGACTTTTTACATATAACCTTTACTTTTAAGACACAAATAAATATACATGCGATTATGTAAAGTGGGTGAGAAGAACAAATTCTGTGTAGATTACAAGATGCGCACTAAATTCAAAACATCACTTCTCATCCCATTAATTTTATAAAGGTTCAACTGACGGTATGAGTGTACTGCACTTTGTCACATGGACAGTCTACTTACTACCACAAAGACACAGAATCCATCATGGGTATTACTAGCTGCTTGTTAATGTGTTGACTTCACTGCTACCAAACCCCAATTACTGATGTCTTAAAATCAAAAATGTCTAACAGAGCAGTGGCAAGGTTTTAACAGGAAGCAGGTACAGTATGAGACGTTTTAAAAATGCCCAGCAGTTCTTTTATCATCCACTTGGCCTTTTATGCAGAGTTAACCAAGTTCAGAGTAAACTAATTCCAGCTCCGCAGAATACAACAATGAAGGACACAGTGGATTCCACACAGCCTTGGCACAGTGGCAGAAGTGAAGAATTAAGTGTTAAAAAGCCCACATTCCATTCCTGACATATTTAGACATCCAAGGTAAAATGGCAGCTTCTTAACAAGCCACGTAATGTTGTCTTGGAAGTTTGGACCATATAAAAGTATATTGCAGGCACAACAAAAGATTTCTTTTAAGGCCACAACTCCCCAGCAACCATCAGTCACCACACAGCAAAAAGGATGGAAGTAGTGGTATGAACACCTCATCATTCACCAAAAATGAATATGACTTGGAGAGATGCAAGTGGCTGTGGTTGTCCAAGGTGGCAAATTATAAAGCAAACCTCAAGTTCAAAATTGTCTCAAGGACTGAGTGCATGGGCGCCTCGAGGGTAACTGGCAATAGACTGGCATCCTGTCCAAAAAAAACATACTTTTCACATTTTTTTTATTTTTTATTATTATTTCTCTTGTCTATATAAGATAAAATCATAAGCTGTTTCCACTTGGATGCTTCTTTCTTTGTTCAGTAACCCCCCAAAAATGGCTAAACTGATTTTCAGAAAATTTTGCCTGTGCCTTGCCATTGGTCCAACATAACATATAGGCTATATGTCGTATCAGGAAGTGGGGTTTTAACAGGACAGGGGATACTCATAAAACGATACTGACACAAGGACTACAATTCCCATCAGGCAGCACGAGTGCACTGGGACGAGGATATCATCATCAGCAAGCACAATGTTTTCTAGCGGCCAGAGCAGATGGTATGTTCAGCGTTTTCTTCTGAAATGATTTGGCATGATTTTATTTAAGAGTACGTCTTTTTGTCTCATCAAGGGTTGTTTTTAGTAATGCTAAATTTCCACAAGACATTTTTTTACTTGTTTATTTATATACAGGGGCGGCACGGTGGCGCAGTAGTGCAGTGGCAGCGCTGCTGCCTCCCAGTTAGGAGACCCGGGTTCACTTCCCGAGTCCTCCCTGCGTGGAGTTTGCATGTTCTCCCCGTGTCTGCGTGGGTTTCCTCCCACAATCCAAAGACATGCAGGTTAGGTGGATTGGCGACTCTAAATTGGCCCTAGTGTGTGCTTGGTGTGTGGGTGTGTTTGTGTGTGTGTGCACTGCGGTGGGTTGGCACCCTGCCCAGGATTGGTTCCTGCCTTGTGCCCTGTGTTGGCTGGGATTGGCTCCAGCAGACCCCCGTGACCCTGTATTCGGATTCAGCGGGTTAGAAAATGGATGGATGGATGGATTGATATACAGGCAACAAGAGATACTTTGGCAGCTTATCTTTGAAAATAAAATAGTAGGCCACATGGATGTTTGTTGGTTTGTAAAGTAAGCAATTTTCACAACATTAGACTAGCATTGCAGTTGGCCCAACTTAAACTACAGACTAATATATTGTATCAGGAAGAGGGGTTATAATGGGGGGCAACTCAAAAAACAGTGCTAATGCAGGGACTACAATTCTCAACAGGTGGCATGACTGAACTGGGGAAAGGATATCGTCATCAGCACACCAAAGCAGAATGTCACCTGAGACCACAGGTACGTATGGAGTTTTCTTCTCAATTAATTTACATAACAATTTTTTTGTCTCACAGGATTACAGCTCTTACCTAAGAGAATGTGGTTTTTGTGTTTAGCCATGTTGAATTTTCAAATTATAGTGTTTCCTCTGTTTATTTATACCTAAGGAACTCTGGGTACTTTGGCTTGTTCAATATATTATTTACACAAGCTTCTTCACTCCCACTTCACCGCACATACAAAATGAGATCTGTTCCATCGACTGAAACAACAGAACAAAAACAAGATGAATTCAGCAAAACACCCGCCCTTTGGTGTGGCACTGGCCCTGAGCCAAAAGGACAGTCACATTGACAGTCCATCTTTCCTCTATTCATACTCCACTCCTCCTTCAGTTCACCTTCCCTCCTAACCAATCATCCCCTCAGAGTGGACACGTCTTTTCTCAAAAAAATCAGCCGCTCCAGACCCCACTAAAGACGTCCTGCTGCATTGCCTGACAATCTGAGGAAACTGCATAGTCTGTTCCCTCAAAGCCAAGGGTTTTCAAGAAGTGATAATGGCCTCTGAAGGCCACGTGAGCTTGCCATATATAATTTAGAAAGGCACATCTACTTCTTGAGACACAAAGTGAGCTGAATGGTGATGTGTCGGATCCGTGAAGTCGCTGCTCTTTGTATTCAGATGACCATTTCCTGCTTTCATTAAAATATGGTGGCTTTTGTCCTTCACAACAGCTGTATGTGTGTAACAGGATTTTATGTTCTAACATAAATGAAAATGTTTCACACTAAAATCAAGAGAAACGGTATATCTCTCTGTTATATTAAAAAAAATCCTGGGACGAGACGAGACTTTTTTAGAGAGATACTTTCACGTCCCGGGAGACGAGACTTTGTGCCAAGAGATGTAACCACACCCGGGGCCGGAAATAAAAGACAAAGTAGAACGTCGTAAAGAATTCAAAAACGTTGGCGCAATACACATGCAGAACAGGTGAGAGAGTACTAAAATTCGAAAGTCTCTAAAAATGGTAGTAAAGATCACATTATCACAAACAAACAGAAATTATTACTTGGTGAAATAACGGAACAGCGAAAAGACAGTGAATATATTGTTTGGATTTAATTAAACCTTAAGTTGGAAACTTGTAGATCGTCTAATTCGTGTTACCATCAGGGAAAAGTAGTGCATCTTCCCAATGAAGAGGCGTATCCGTGAGAATTAAAAGATTTGTCGTTTGGTGAAAGTGAAATCCACATAAGCGAGCGGCAGAGACGTTAAGTGGCTGGCAATTAGCGCAGGCACAGTGACGTGATCTTTACAGCTGGCCACCATCAGAGTTGAGTCTGCACATCCTCCCTGTGTTTCTGAGGGTTTTCTCTGAGTTCTCCAAAGACATGAAGCTTACATTACCCGATGACTTTAAACGTGCCAATTGTAAATGAGTGTGGGTGTGTGTGCCCAGCAAGGGAATGACTTACACTTGATATTGCAGGTCCTTGTGAAGCAGAATTGAACAAAGCGAAGAAAAAAAACAAATAAATAGACAGCTTTGGTATTTTATATATATATATATATATATATATATATATATATATATATATATATATATATATATATATATATATACATAGGGTTTAATAAAATGAATGAATGAAATGCCACAAACAAATTTTCTTTTTAGTATACTATACTATATATAGTATATATATATATATTGTGGGGGACTGCCGGCTTCCCAGGCCGGTCCGCACCCCCAGGCCGCCAGGAGGAGCTCTCCCGACAGCAGGATTGTGCCCCGAGGTCCAGCAGGGCCTTATGGACTCTGTAGCGTTTATACACAGCCCTGCTGGATACCTTGTGGGACCACCAGGAGTAGCTGTGGGGGGACTTATTGGCTCTGTTGTGCCTTATGAGCTGGGAGTACGTCACGGTCACGTGACGGGAAGGAATGGCGTGCTCCCGGGGTGAAATAAAAGACTGATTGCCCTGACCCGGAAGGAATAAGGAACTGTGGACTGCTAGGACAGGAACTCCTCCGGGTCAGGGCTATAAAAGGACGGTGCCTCAGTCCAGACACTGAGCTGTGCTGGGAGGTAGAGGAGCAAAGTGTCTGGGCGAGGAGGAGAGTTGTTAGAAGAGTTTATTGTGTGAGTTGTGAGTTTGAGTAGTGTGGAAGGTGCTTGGTGCACTGAAGAAAACAATAAAAGGTCTTGGACTTTCACCCGGTGTCTGGAGTCATACCTGAGGGTTCAAGGGAGCACTAGAGCCCCCTACTGCCACTATATATATATATATATATATATATATATATATATATATATATATATATATATATATATATATTTAGTGGTGCTGGACTGGGAGCCTGACAGAACGTCTGCTCCATTTATGAGGCCAAGTGAGCTGTTTTAATATGAACAAAAAAGCATTAGTTAATTATGATAAAATAATTGCTACTTTCATGTCAAAATCATGCAGGGACACGCACAAACATCACCTAAGTCAGTGCTTCTCAATTATTTTCTGTCATGCCCCCCCTAGGAAGAAGAAAACATCTCGCGCCGGGATATCATTTGTCTATAAAATTGTTATAAGTACACCTCTGCATAACACTGTATCCTTATTAACGTATAAGAGAATAAAAAAAGAAATATGGACCAATTTACAACAAAGAATAGCTTTATTAAATGTAACAGAAAAGATTTAAAGTGCATTCTAAATTCAAAAAAAATGTAAAAGAAAAATAAAACAGCATGTTCCCCGAGGTCAAACGCGCCCCTCTTGACGGAGCCCCACTATTTGAGAAGCACTGACCTAAGTGGTTTACCAGAGTGGTCTGTCAAATAAAACTTTTAATAACCTCCATGTAGCCTTTCATCTTTTATTTATTTAGTGGTGGTGGTGGTAGAGTTCACGGCGTCAACAGTATGGGTACAGGAATGGGTGACAGTCCTGTAGAAGGTACACTTACACGGAGCTGGTAATCCTTTCTCACTCTCAATCTGCTTTCATACCAAAGTTTACAGCCATTTAAACTTGAAAAATAAATTCAACTGCCGCTAAAATTCCCCTTTTGAGAATAGCATGACAATGACCCAATAGAAGAGCAGAGAGTAAAAGTCACATTAAGACGGAGCCACTTTGTTAAGAAAATGTTGAGCATGAATCCCAATGCTGCTCTGCCCCAGCGCTCCAATTCTGTTTTTAAAATCTGGTTCTCCATTTAGAGAATCCTCTTTTAAAAAACATAATGACAGTAAAGCGTGTGAGCCTAATGCTTTTATAGAGTCATTCATTCATTCATGTTTCTAGTCTTTTTATCTTCTTGTTCAGTTACAGATGGTTAGAAATATTCAACAACCTACACCAAAAAAAATTCTCTTAGAAACAACAGATGTTGAATCTTTAAGAGGACATAAAAACACACAGACATGTGGAAGGCAAACCCACAGGGGAAAGCCTCCTTCATTTAGCCATTCAAATGACGCTGCAGGGTCAAAAGGTTTAAGGAAGAAAAAAAAAAAGGAACCCACGAGCACAAATATCCGTGAGAAACAGCAATCGGCATTCATTTTTAACTGCAGTGAGGATGCTAAGGGGTTCAGCGGCATGATGTCCAAAGCTTTCAAATCCCATCCTAAGTGGTCTACTAAAAACAAAGACTGATGGTTCGTACACACAGAACTACAGTACATCCAGAAAGTATTCACAGCGCATCACTTTTTCCACATTTTGTTATGTTACAGCCTTATTCCAAAATGGATTAAATTCATTTTTTTCCTCAGAATTCTACACACAACACCCCATAATGACAACATGAAAAAAGTTTACTTGAGGTTTTTGCAAATTTATTAAAAATAAAAAAACAGAGGAATCCCATGTACATAAGTATTCACAGCCTTTGCTCAATACTTTGTCGATGCACCTTTGGCAGCAATTCCAGCCTCAAGTCTTTTTGAATATGATGCCACAAGCTTGGCACAC
This sequence comes from Polypterus senegalus, assembly GCF_016835505.1. Taxonomy (NCBI): domain Eukaryota; kingdom Metazoa; phylum Chordata; class Cladistia; order Polypteriformes; family Polypteridae; genus Polypterus; species Polypterus senegalus. Next base: position 84,481,589 of record NC_053169.1, on the reverse strand, counting down.
CTATCCTTGGCCAGTTTCGCCCATTCCTCTTTGCAGCACCTCTCAAGCTCCATCAGGTTGGATGGGAAGCGTCGGTGCACAGCCATTTTAAGATCTCTCCAGAGATGTTCAATCGGATTCAAGCCTGGGCTCTGGCTGGGCCACTCAAGGACATTCACAGAGTTGTCCTAAAGCCACTCCTTTGATATCTTGGCTGTGTGCTTAGGGTTGTTGTCCTGCTGAAAGATGAACCGTCGCCCCAGTCTGAGGTCAAGAGCACTCTGGAGCAGGTTTTCATCCAGGATGTCTCTGTACATTGCTGCATTCATCTTTCACTTTATCCTGACTAGTCTCCCAGTTTCTGCTGCTGAAAAACATCCCCACAGCATGATGCTGCCACCACCATGCTTCACTGTAGGGATGGTATTGGCCTGGTGATGAGTGGTGCCTAGTTTCCTCCAAACATGACGCCTGGCATTCACACCAAAGAGTTCAATCTTTGTCTCATCAGACCAGAGAATTTTGTTTCTCATGGTCTGAGAGTCCTTCAGGTGCCTTTGGCAAACTCCAGGTGGGCTGCCATGTGCCTTTTACTAAGGAGTGGCTTCCGTCTGGCCGCTCTACCATACAGGCCTGATTGGTGGATTGCTGCAGAGATGGTCGTCCTTCTGGAAGGTTCTCCTCTCTCCACAGAGGACCTCTGGAGCTGTGACAGAGTGACCATCGGGTTCTTGGTCACCTCCCTGACTAAGGCCCTTCTCCCCGATCGCTCAGTTTAGATGGCCGGCCAGCTCTAGGAAGAGTCCTGGTGGTTTCAAACTTCTTCCACTTACGGATGATGGAGGCCACTGTGCTCATTGAAACCTTCAAACCAGCAGAAATTTTTTCTGTAACCTTCCCCAGATTTGTGCCTCGAGACAATCCTGTCTCGGAGGTCTACAGACAATTCCTTTGACTTCATGCTTGGTTTGTGCTCTGACATGAACTGTCAACTGTGGGACCTTCTATAGACAGGTGTGTGCCTTTCTAAATCATGTCCAATCAACTGAATTTACCACAGGTGGACTCCAATGAAGCTGCAGAAACATCTCAAGGATGATCAGGGGAAACAGGATGCACCTGAGCTCAATTTGGAGCTTCATGGCAAAGGCTGTGAATAATTATGTACATGTGCTTTCTCAGTTTTTTTATTTTTAATAAATTTGCAAAAACCTCAAGTAAACTTTTTTCACGTTGTCATTATGGGGTGTTGTGTGTAGAATTCTGAGGGAAAAAATGAATTTAATCCATTTTGGAATAAGGCTGTAACATAACAAAATGTGGAAAAAGTGATGTGCTGTGAATACTTTCCGGATGCACTGTAACTGTCCTCTGGCAGAGGGGCTGTTTAAACGAAATATTTTGCCAGCCAAGAGTACTCTCAAGTATTTGTTTTCTTCTGATGATAGCCTTCTAGAATTTTGAGAGGAAAACTGTCAGCTATAGCTTTACCATACCATTGATGCCTGCTACTTTTACAGCTTGTTTTTTAACCTTAATATTCAGGATTTAATATAAAATCAAAAATTTAGACATAAAACAGATGAGATTACTGTTATGCTGAACATTACATAAGGCATGACCACAGGAATGGAGGTGACCAGGAGAGCAATGTCAAGAATAATTGCCAAAGTAAGTCGTTAACGATCTTTTGTTTAACCCCAAAACCCAAATATCAAAGTCAAAAGCCAGAAACTAGAAGTCTTTTACTGAAAGCTCTAACAGTGATCACACAGAAAATGTCTTTATCCATAAATTTGGATGACCAAGGAGTGTACAAAGTTGACCTTTTATATTGTCACTCTGATTACATCAGTGCTGCGCACCTCAGGGTGACGTTACGTAGCAAGGGTGAAGCAATCGCTGCTCAAAATGCCACCACACGAGAAAAGCAAGATGGCATCAGAAAGAGATGCAAAATATTTTTCACCATTTTGAAACCACATTCTAGAGGGAAAATAACAACAGAAATGGATTCAGAGACCCCAAAAAAACCTGATAATAGACATAAAGAGCTGCAAAAAGGGTGCAGGAAAACATGCAAAGGCAAATAATGACAGTTATGATCTACAATGCAAAAAAGATTCTTGTGGCTTAAATGAAAAGCGTAAATTAGTATCCATCTCTCTATTACAAAAAAAAATCTTGCGATAATACAAGACTTTTTTCCTGCGACAAGATGTGATCTTTTGAAGAGAGAGACAGAGAGACATTTTCATGTCCCTCAAGACGGTCAAGTCACGTCATACTTACAACCTTTGGAAGCAAGTCCCGTGATAGAGACAGTGATATTAGAGACAATGGAAGTAGGAAAATTCGAAAGTCTCAAAAAAACGAAAGTAAAGATCGCATTAGTGCAAACAAACGGAAAATATTACTTTGTGAAATAACGGAACACTGAAAAGAGATCGGATAGTGTTTGAGAATGTCTGGTGGAGAAGAGAGACGAGGCAGTGAGACAAAAAGACAGCTGCTGTACAGGCTTTTAAACGTTTGAAAGTGCCGCACCACATGCAGATTACGCAGCACGGCAGCAGCTGATCGAGCAAAGAGGAGGTAAAAGCAACAACTGTTATTTGTTTCCCATTGTATCACCTTTTAAGAAGGGTTTCAGAGGAGCGACCTCGGCTCCTTTGTGTGCGATCAGCTCCGCTCTTCACAATGGCACGTAGCGCTGGCAGGGGTTGAGGCCCACTAGTGATTAAATTAAAATTGAATAAAAAAATTAAAGTGTAAATCACAATGCAAAACAACGGTCTCAAGGCTTAAATGAAAGAAACTGTAAATCCCTAGAAAAGTTTAAATTCTTAATGGTGTAAATTCAGTCATCTTGAGATGATGGTTTATAAATGCACAGGGTGACTAGACTGGCCTGGTCCCAGTACAGTACTGGTGCTCGTTTTGGTCATTGTCTTAACTGGCCGTCAAGCAGGATTGCTATTGTGACGACACATCAATAATTTGGAATTCTCTTCTGCAATGCCAGCATTACAACACACACTATTTCTACATGAACTCCGCTCGCTCACACCACAACTTCACAGACCTGGATGGAGGGCTTACTCGGCTCCCATAGGCTGCGTTAATAAACCTGCAGAGCAGACAATGCATTACACAAGTCAAACTAACAGACCACTAATTACAAAGGGCTCATCTGGCCAGCATTGCTACTGACCTCACCAGTGGCTGATGTACTGTTATTTACACGCATAGAATTTCACAAATATTCATACTTAGCTGGAGCTGCTGGTCTCCCTGCTCTCTAAGTGCTGTGCTTTACTGGAAATGATCTTCAGTGGGGTGCAAGCCTGCTAGCGGGAAACGCACAATCACAGGATATCTCAGTGCTTAAATCCAGTCTGTTTTGAATAGAGCTGATATGCTTTTTGATTAAATGGAATGCACGGGAGTCAAACTAGCGTTCTGTAATTGTAAAAGCTGCCTAATTTACTGCACCAAGAAATTAATAATAGGTAAAGTACGGGACAATAAAACAGCCAGAACACCAAAATTGGGACTGTCCCCGGGAATACAGGACCTCATCACCTTATAAATAAATCGAAAACATTTTGACCTCTTAACAAGCTGAACAGACACATACTGAAATATCCATCTGCTCATTTTTAAACTCCAGTTACTCTAATGCAGGATGACAGAGAGGAGGCAACCGCTGCTGGACTGTGCATGTCATCCCATCACTGGGCACACTTATTCAAGCATCCTCCCTCACTAAGACATGTCCAGTTCAGTGTCACTGTTAAACATAACAAGGAGGTGTTTTGGGATGAGGGATCAAACTGAAGTTCCAGAAGAAAACCAGTGTGGAAAAAGGCAGGACCAGCAAACTTCAGACAAAGAGAAAAATGGGGTGGGAATTGAGCATGAATCACTCTGATTGTGAGGTAACAGTGAAAACCCCGACGTCATCATGTGTTTTAATACATGGGAATCATGTCTTCTTTGTTTTAGTGACATTTTTTTCTGCATCACTTGTATAATGCTATTTTTAAAAATAAGCGACTGCAAAACTGTTTTCTGTCCAAGAAACTCTCATTCTGCAAGAAGGATGCCGAATACAAGTCATCTCACTAACACAGCGCAGCAGATACAGCGCTCTGTCCTGCAGCCTTACTTATCAAATGATTAGATACAGACAGACAGACAGACAGACAGACAGACAGATAGATATGAAAGGCACTAGATAGATAGATAGATAGATAGATAGATAGATAGATAGATAGATAGATAGATAGATAGATATGCAGGAAAGCACTATATAATAGATAGAGAGATAGATAGATAGATATGAAAGGCACTATATAGATAGATAGATATGAAAGGCACTATATAGATAGACAGACAGACACACACACACACACACACACACAATAGTCTGTTCTTTTTAAAAACTGCCGACTTGAAAGTCATGGTCCCAGTGAAGTATTATGTTGGTATAAAGGAGCCTCCATAGAGTTTCCTGACCCACTTCTATCGAATAACTAGTTGGCTAAAAGTCCTTGGTGTTAGTGTGTCAGAGAGAGGACGTGCAGCAGTGTTCATAATGGATCTCAGTTTTGTTTTCATTCTCTCCTTTGCAACAACCTCCAGGGCGTCCAGCGTGTGTCCTATAACTGTGTAGCAGTGCTACTATTCGTTAGAACTGCATCTCCCAGCAGTCCCTGCAAGGGCTGTTGGGGTCAAAGGGGGTGAGAGGAGTTTAAAAGGAGGGCAGGTGGCCAAGGGAAAAGAGGAAGTGTTTGGAACAGGAACAATGCAAATTGAATGTGAAAAAAGTTTACTTGAGGTTTTTGCAGATTTATTAAAAATAAAAAAACTGAGAAGTCCCATGTACATAAGTATTCACAGCCTTTGCTCAATACTTTGTCGATGCACCTTTGGCAGCAATTACAGCCTCAAGTCTTTTTGAATATGATGCCACAAGCTTGGCACACCTATCCTTGGCCAGTTTCGCCCATTCCTCTTTGCAGCACCTCTCAAGCTCCATCAGGTTGGATGGGAAGCGTCGGTGCACAGCCATTTAAGATCTCTCCAGAGATGTTCAATCGGATTCAAGCCTGGGCTCTGGCTGGGCCACTCAAGGACATTCACAGAGTTGTCCTAAAGCCACTCCTTTGATATCTTGGCTGTGTGCTTAGGGTTGTTGTCCTGCTGAAAGATGAACCGTCGCCCCAGTCTGAGGTCAAGAGCACTCTGGAGCAGGTTTTCATCCAGGATGTCTCTGTACATTGCTGCATTCATCTTTCACTTTATCCTGACTAGTCTCCCAGTTTCTGCTGCTGAAAAACATCCCCACAGCATGATGCTGCCACCACCATGCTTCACTGTAGGGATGGTATTGGCCTGGTGATGAGTGGTGCCTAGTTTCCTCCAAACATGACGCCTGGCATTCACACTAAAGAGTTCAATCTTTGTCTCATCAGACCAGAGGATTTTGTTTCTCATGGTCTGAGAGTCCTTCAGGTGCCTTTTGGCAAACTCCAGGCGGGCTGCCATATGCCTTTTACTAAGGAGTGGCTTCCGTGTGGCCACTCTACCATACAGGCCTGATTGGTGGATTGCCGCAGAGATGGTTGTCCTTCTGGAAGGTTCTCCTCTCTCCACAGAGGACCTCTGGAGCTCTGACAGAGTGACCATTGGGTTCTTGGTCACCTCCCTGACTAAGGCCCTTCTGCCCCGACCGCTCAGTTTAGATGGCCGGCCAGCCAGCTCTAGGAAGACTCCTGGTGGTTTCAAACTTCTTCCACTTATGGATTATGGAGGCCACTGTGCTCATTGGGACCTTCAAAGCAGCAGAACTTTTTCTGTAACCTTCCCCAGATTTGTGCCTCGAGACAATCCTGTCTCGGAGGTCTACAGACAATTCCTTTGACTTCATGCTTGGTTTGTGCTCTGACATGAACTGTCAACTGTGGGACCTTATATAGACAGGTTTGTGCCTTTCCAAATCATGTCCAGTCAACTGAATTTACCACAGGTGGACTCCAATTAAGCTGCAGAAACATCTCAAGGAAGATCAGGGGAAACAGGATGCACCTGAGCTCAATTTGGAGCTTCATGGCAAAGGCTATGAATACTTATGTACATGTGCTTTCTCAGTTTTTTTTATTTTTAATAAATCTGCATAAATCTCAAGTAAACTTTTTTCACGTTGTCATTATGGGGTGTTGTGTGTAGAATTCTGAGGAAAAAAATGAATTTAATCCATTTTGGAATAAGGCTGTAACATAACATGTGGAAAAAGTGATGCGCTGTGAATACTTTCCGGATGCACTGTATTCCACAGCAGCTGAACTTTCTGGAGACTTAGCTGTAGACTGAACAGGTGACAGCGGACACCACAATGTTGGTCAGCACAGGGAGTGTGAATTGTTCGAGTTTATGAATGAGTGTATTCTGCACTGGCCTACTGTCCCATCGAGGGTTGCTTCTTGCCTTGCCCCAAATACCATCACGATTGGCATTATTAACTTCCCACAAGCTGAACTGGATTAGCTGGTTAGTGGTGGATACAAGGAATTGAAAATGAGCAATACAACACAATATTATTAACAAAACTGTGGGAGTGTTCTACCCATTAATGCTTTATGGGATACACCAGATATGAGTCTCTGATCCAGAAAAAATACCTTAATTCCCAGAGAGGTCAAAAATGCAGCAATATAAAGCTTTCAAGCAAAGCTCCAATTGAGAAGCCCCATCAGAGCCTTGGGGACGCAGCTACAATCTTAGTCTCTTTTTCTTCCATCTGCTGCCGGCACTTCATTTCCAAGTGCTCAGTCAATCAGGTCTGAAGTTGAGGTTGATAGGGAGAGGGGGTGGCAGTAGATAATTCTGGAAATGGTGAAATTCTGGTGATATGGTTACACATTTCAGAATATGACACTTCACAGACTGTCACAAACTGACTACCACAGAGTGACATTTTTCCTGTTTTTTTTTTTTTTTTTTCCCAGAACAAATTGTGCAAAAAATTATGAGATGAGCATCCTAGGACTGATCAAAGGGTACAAAGAGACATCATGTGTTTACGTGGCTTTGATGGAAGCCACAGCACTCAGTGATGATTTCACACATCCAGCTAATGCTCCTGGCCAACAGTACTTGAGGGTGCTGTCCTCACAATCCATGATGTCAACACTGGCATGCTGCTTTCTCCCAACCCCCAAAGCCCCACTAAATTTTACAGCATTGACAATACAGAGAGTGCAGATTAAAATGGATGCAGGCTCTACTGAATAAATAAAGAGGGAAACTCGTCCGTCTGTCTAATGAGTCGTTTTCAGCCCAGTGGTCAGGCGAGAGTCATCAGTAATAATTCACGTGTGCCTCAGTGGGCCACAGCACTCAGCGTTAATGCAGTTATTGATCAGCGGAGCACAAAATAAGCGGTATCAGGCCGTAAAACATCTAACGTCCAGTCAGGCTAATGCCAAGTGCTGCAATAGTCCTGCAAGGGGCCACAGCTCCTAGGGTCACTGTGTGGCCAAGAGTAGTCAGCAGCGCGTGGTGGCACCCAGAATGGCTACTCTCTACTGCGCCTGCAAAAACTATTCACCCCCTTGAGAGTTTTCACATTTTATTATCTGAAGAGGTCATCCACCTCAAGCTAAGCCCAGCCAGGGAGACAGATTAGGAATAGCTGGAGTTTCTGCTGGAAGAGATGGGGGCACTTACCCTGCGGTCTGAATCCACATTCTAATGCCCCATTGCAGTTGCAGTGACGGGAACACTGTGCTGTAAAAGTGGTGCCTTCCTTTGGATGAGATGTAATACCAGGGTCCTGACTCTCTGTGGTCATGAAATATCCCTTGGCATCCTTTGTTAAGAGTAGGGTGTATCCTGATGTCCTGGCCAAAATTGCCCACCATGCCCTGGTCATTCTGGCACCCTAATCGTCCTTTGTCCCTAACTGGCCAACCATCTCTCACCTCTTCACCACCTAACAGCTGATGTGTGATGAGCGTACTGACGCAAAATGGCTGCCATCACATCATCCAAGTGGATGATACACATTAATGGAGGCTGAAGTGGCTCCCCACTCACTACGTAAAGCACTTTGAGTTGAGTAGAGAAAAAAGTGCTATATAAATGTAAAGAATTCTTATTATTATAACATCCATCTATTATCCAACCTGCTATATCCTAACTACAGGGTCACGGGGGTCTGCTGGAGCCAATCCCAGCCAACACAGGGCGCAAGGCAGGAAACAAACCCCGGGCAGGGCGCCAGCCCACCACACAGTAGGGACAATTTAGGATCGCCAATGCACCTAACCTGCGTGTCTTTGGACTGTGGGAGGAAACTCACGCAGACACGGGGAGAACATGCAAGGTCCACGCAGGGAGGACCCGGGAAGCGAACCCAGGTCTCCTAACTGCGAGGCAGCAGCACTACCCACTGCGCCACCGTGCCACCCCTTATTATAACATTGTATAACAATTAAATGTAAAAACTTCCAAAGATCTGAATACTTTTTATGGGTGCTGTATTTTACCTGATGCATACAATTAAAAATCGCAAACGCACGAGTCAATACGCTGCAGCCATCTAACTGTTGGGGTACAGTATTAATTATACGTAAGTGCAAAAGAACAAGCTAAGCAGATAGAAAACATACGAGATACACCAGGCTGAAAATTTACAAAGTGACCACTGGCGAAAAAAGAAGTTTGAGAGTCAGTATTCAAAGAAGTTCAGTCTTGGTTTAAAACAGCGGTCAAAGTCGGTCCTTACCAAAAATGGCAGATGTACTTAGGTTTTTCCAAAAGTGATAGGTACACTGGTGTACCAGAGAGGGTCAGGGACTTGCTACTCATTAACAACGGCTCTGCCAATGCAGACTGGCCACACATGCCTGCCTGGCATAAGGTGCAATACTACTGTGAGTGTGCACTGCGCCAGCTCGCCAGGTAGATCAATAAATCACCACCAGGATGTTTTTAATTGCAGGTAGCCAGTGAAGGGAAGCCAGCATGGGTGTAAGGTGACAGTAGGCAAGGCAGTCAGGCTCTGAAGTGATCCAGTGGCATAAACTGGGAGCTCTGTTGGGATAGCTGAGATGTGACCACAGAGGAGGTGGTCAGGAACAGCTGGGGTGCAAGTGTGGTCAAGTGCTGGTGGACATTGAGGATTACTGGTCAGACACAAATGGAGTGAGTGCATGTAGTCAAGCACAAGTGGACGCAGATTACGTGATCAGGTACAAGTAGAGTCTCCACTGAGTTAGTTTACAGAATACAGAAAGGTACTCCGCACTAAACACAGCGAATGGACCGCTCCAAAGTTTTATTCAAAGTCTGCTCTGATCCTTCTCTTCCCAGTGTCCATTTCATTGCTGCAAGGTTCATGATCAGGCCAAAGAAGTGCAATGATATGACTGCTTTTTGGAAGTCTCTTTAAAAGCTTTTAATTTCCGGCCAATTTCAACAACATTTTCCAAACATAAAGAGCCACGAAACCCTTTTTGAGTTTACGTTGGCAGAATTTAGGAATGTCAAAGCATACACTGTGATCACATGATGCAGGGTTTCTTAGAATACAAAGACAAATAAAACTGCAGCAGGTGGTCAAGACAGGAGCTGCAGGACCCCAAATTGTGGGATGTTCTGCCTGCTTTTTCATAGGATGTCCCCTTAGTATTTAAATCGCAGCTGGTTACTTGAACATCAATGCAGCCTCATTAGAGCTGCTGTTTCTTTAAGGTGACGTAAACCTCTCTTAAATGAAATGGAGGCAATACTCATGACTCTTCCTGACCCTCTCCATTCTCTGCAGAATGTGACTGTGACACCTGAGCAAGCTGCTGACTAAGAAGTGAGCTTTGGACTCCTCAGCAGTGCACTGACCAACACTCACAGCCTCAGACCGCTGTAAGCACACCAGCAGCATGGAGGTCCTGGACAGCCCTTAGCTTTGGATTTTGTACAGTTGGGTCCATAAATGTTTGGACAGAGACAACCTTTTTCTCATTTTGGTTCTGTACTTTATCATAATGAATTTTAAATGAAACAACTCAGATGCAGTTGAAGTGCAGACTTTCTGCTTTAATTCAGTGGGTTGAACAAGAAGATTGCATAAAATGTGAGGCAACGAAAGCATTTTTAACACAATCCCTTCATTTCAGGGGCTCAAAAGTAATTGGACAATTGACTCAAAGGCTATTTCATGGGCAGGTGTGTTCAAGTCCGTCGTTATGTCTTATCAATTAAGCAGATAAAAGGCCTGGAGTTGATTTGAGGTGTGGTGCTTGCATGTGGAAGATGACAACATGCGGTCAAAGGAGCTCTCCATGCAGGTGAAAGAAGCCTTAAGCTGCGAAAACAGAAAAAACCCATCTGAGAAATTGTTACAATATTACGAGTGGCAAAATCTACAGTTTGGTACATCCTGAGAAAGAAAGCAAGCACTGGTGAACTCAGCAACACAAAAAGACCTGGACGTCCACGGAAGACAACAGTGGTGGATGATCGCAGAATCATTTCCATGGTGAAGAGAAACCCCTTCACAACAGCCAACCAAGTGAACAACACTCTCCAGGGGTGGTGATCGATATCCAAGTCTACCATAAAGAAGACTGCATGAAAGTAAATACAGAGGGTGCACTGCAAGGTGCAAGCCACTCATAAGCCTCAAGAATAGAAAGGCTAGATTGGACTTTGCTAAAGAACATCTAAAAAGCCAGCACAGTTCTGGAAAAACATTCTTTGGACAGATGAAACCAAGATCAACCTCTACCAGAATGATGGCAAGAAAAAAGTATGGAGAAGGCGTGGAACAGCTCATTATCCAAAGCATACCACATCATCTGTAAAACACGGTGGAGTCAGGCAGTGTGATGGCTTGGGCGTGCATGGCTGCCAGTGGCACTGGGACACTAGTGTTTATTGATGATGTGACACAGGACAGAAGCAGCCGAATGAATTCTGAGGTGTTCAGAGACATACTGTCTGCTCAAATCCAGCTAAATGACGTCAAATTGATTGGGCGGCGTTTCATGATACAGATGGACAATGACCCAAAACATACAGCCAAAGCAACCCAGGAGTTTATTAAAGCAAAGAAGTGGAAAATTCTTGAATGGCCAAGTCAGTCACCTGATCTTAACCCAACTGAGCAGCATTTCACTTGTTGAAGACTAAACTTCGGACAGAAAGGCCCACAAACAAACAGCAACTGAAAGCCGCTGCAGTAAAGGCCTGGCAGAGCATTAAAAAGGAGGAAACCCAGCATCTGGTGATGTCCAGGAGTTCAAGACTTCAGGCTGTCATTGCCAGCAAAGGGTTTTCAACCAAGTATTAGAAATGAACATTTTATTTCCAGTTATTTAATTTGTCCAATTACTTTTGAGCCCCTGAAATGAAGGGATTGTGTTAAAAAATGCTTTAGTTGCCTCACATTTTTATGCAATCTTTTTGTTCAACCCACTGAATTAAAGCTGAAAGTCTGCACTTCAACTGCATCTGAGTTGTTTCATTTAAAATTCATTGTGGTAATGTACAGAACCAAAATGAGAAAAAAGTTGTCTCTGTCCAAATATTTAGGCACCTAACTGTATATTCTTAAGAACTGTAAGGTACCCCCGAGTTTATTTTCTCCAGGATGGATGCCTGCTAGAATTTTATTTTTTCTTCTCCATTGCCAACAGGCCATTTGTTCAATTAGCACCTGCAAATAAAATCAGGCTAAGAATGTCCGCAAGAGCAGACCTCAGTTGTAATCTGACACCTATTTGTATTTACTACAATTACTTGTCTTAAGTTTCATCTTTAGAACACAAGATGCATCCAAGGAGTATTGTTAGATAACCCTCATGCAGGAGATGATTTACTAAGAATGAGACCTGGTCAGGCAAAGCAAGGGGTTCAAAACAGGGAGATCATAAACAACCAAAACCAAACCAAAAGGGCAAGATATCGATCAGAAGTTGGGAGCAAAAAGAAGTCGAAACACAAAGCACCAGCCTAGCCCTGGGGCCTGTTTGAATTCTGAAACTAAGTGTGCCACAGAATGTACAAAGTGCACCGACATGTTTGTATGTTATTACTTCAGTGACGACGTCAGTGCAACATCACAGCCACGTGGTGTCTCTGAACAAAGAAAACAAGATGCAAGTAAAAATAAATTTAAAAGAAAATAGAAATGTAAAAAAGCATAAGATACGCAAAATGCATATGGAACAGACGAGAAATCATTTATTCTTTTTTTGCTGTATATTTAAATGTACAGACACACATACAGAATGTCATAGTGGTGCAGTGTTTAGCACTGCTGTCTCACAGCTCCAGATCCGGTTCAAACTCTGGCTAGGTCACTGACTGTGTGATAGTTGTATGTTTGAAATCGTATCTGTATGGGTTAACTGGAGACTCAAAGTTAACTTATTGTGATGATTTTATTGGTATTTGAACCAATGAGTGAGCGTTTCGTGAGGCGCATACCAGTACAGGGCTGGTTCCTGTTTTGTACTCCCTGCTTACCTCTGGGACCCTGGATTTAAATAAGCAAGCATTAAAAAAATGAGTGAAGGTGTGCTAATATAAGAAGTTCAATCAAAAAGTACAGGCAGTTTCAAAATTACGTGGCAACTGCAACGGGTAAAAGCTGACACAATACCATTTATTTGGGATGGATTATGGGTACTTTGAACACATACAGTGCAGCGCTCTGCCGTTGGTCTAGTTCAGGGGTTCTCAAACTCGGTCCTGGGGGACCCCTGTGGCTGCAGGTTTTTGTTCCAACCAGCCTCTGTTTTTAATTGGACTCCTGGGCTAATTAAGTGAACTGCTGTTTCCCAGATTCCCTGTTTTGGGAACAATATACAAATTAGAAAACTAAGTTTTAGTATTAAAATGTACTATGCAGTTCTATGTATTTTTTTCTTTTTTAACAGTATTTTCATCTTGATTGTCATTCTACTTTTCTAGGTGTTCTAATTGTTTAATTAATCCGTTATTTACTACTTTGTGGGGCAGCCTTTCATGATTGAGTGTCATTTGCTTGGGTTTCTGCTCTGCTTGTTTTTAATTGTCATTATTAAGACTCAATGAAGGAAGGGAGCAAACTGCACAGAGAAAGAGTTAAGCATTTAAATCCATAGCAAAAACAAATATTTCTAAGTTTCTTATAAATGTAAAAATCATGCTTCTGTGCTTTTCAGAATCTATACTAATAAAAGGCAAAGCCCTCACTGACTGACTCACTCACTCACTCACTCACTGACTGACTCATCACTAATTCTCCAACTTCCCGTGTAGGTAGAAGGCTGAAATTTGGCAGGCTCATTCCTTACAGCTTACTTACAAAAGTTGGGCAGATTTCATTTCGAAAGTCTAATGGTCATAACTGAATCCTACTTACGTACATATATACGGCCATAGCCTGCAGCTCAGTCGTTGTGTGAGGCGGAGTTGCGTCACCCATCACCACACCTCCCACGTATTTGGCTGCCTGCCTATATTGCGTCCCCCATACCCACGCCTCCTACGTAATTGAGTGCCTGCCCATATAAGGCCGTCCGTCCGTCAGCAGCAATCCACCGCTACGAGGCGTTTGTCATGCCTAAGTCGAATACGATATTCGCGAGATACAAGTTTAATGAGAAGACGCAGGGTATAAACGAGACTTTCGATCACTTTGTAACTGAGTTAAAATTGCTGGTGAAGGACTGTGCTTATGCAAACGAAGATGAGATGGTCAGGGATAGACTAGTGTTTGGCACAAATTCAGCGAAAAGTGCGAGAGAAACTTTTAAGTGCTGGGTTTGAGCTAACATTAAATAAAGCCGTGGACATCACAAGATCGCACGAGATAGCACAGCTGAGAACCTTCGATGCATGAACTCCGAGCGGCTCACGTGAACTGACTGTGAACACAGTACACAGACAACAAGCAAGACCTCCAAAGAGCGTTGAACAAAAAACGCATTACACAATTGAGAAGGCAGCAAAAGAATGTGAAGCGAGTGACGCATACAAGCATATTCATAAGTGCAGCTACTGCGGAAACAAAGCACATGGTGGAAAAAGTCAATGTCCAGCTAAAGGAAGACACTGTAAAAAAATGCGGTAAATTGAACCCCTTCGCTAAAGTTTGCAGGAGGGAAAAGGTAAAACCGTGCATGCAGTGTGTGATGTCTCAGGTAAAGAGGAAGACGAGCTGTTTATTGATGCAGTAAGAGAGGAACAACCCTCTGAATCTGAACAAGTAGACATATCGATAGGAAGGCACGGTGTAAAGCTTAAGTTTAAATTAAGTTCATAGACACGCTGCCGCTAAATATTCGCAGGTAAATCCACAACTTAATATCGGGAATGCCTGTTAAACATCTTAGCTTCACGAGTAGCAATTTGGGTAGTGATCACTTCGATGAATGAAAGCTGTTATCTTTACAACGGTTGACAAACACGGAATATAACTTGAACACAACATGTCCTCCAAATACGAACCTGATTGAAAGAAATAATGATAATCAAATCCTTGATGACAGCAACACTCATAACAGTCACAAAACAATTGCATTGACAATCATGTTACGTTATTTTTAAAATGTTTCCTTTTCTTTTTCATAACTTCTTTAACACACTACTTCTCCGCTGCGAAGCGCGGGTATTTTGCTAGTGAATAGATAAAATAATAAATGAATAAAGGTAAATGGAGTAAAAGAGGGAGGAGAATCTGCTTCCTCAATTGAAATGCTTATTCTAAAATCTTATTGATTTTAGACAGTGCCATGTTAAAATCTGTATAAATGAAATGATAACCTTGCCAATTAAACAATTTTCATGAAAGTTTGCTTGTTGGTCCAACTTAAAATACAGACTATGTGGTTTATCGGGCAGAGGGGTTGTAATGATGGTGAGCCATGCTAAAACCAGCACAGAAACAGAGACTACAGTTTCCATTAGGCAGCAGGAAAGCACTGGGGCTGATGGGAGGACACCGTTGTCAGCACACACAAACATATTAGCCGCATGCACTTTCTTTTCAACTAATCTGGATAACAATTTCATCGCTTTGCTGGATTCCAGCTTTTGTCTAAGAGTACGTCTTTCGGTCTCATCATGGTCTGTGTTTAGCCATGCTGAACTCCGAAAAGACAGTTTTTTTTAATTTATTTTCATATGAATCCCTGTTTGAGAAATAAATGGTTCATAGTGGGGTGTATGGTGTTGCCAAACCCTTCACGAGCAATTTTCCTGTCTTCCAACCTCTCCAAAAAACTTCAAAACTAAAAAAAAACATGTTGTGGTTGCAAAATCACATGTGAAACCAAATCTAGTGTCAATTTTGTAAATCACTATGCAAATGTAACTCAGCTGTTTGGCTCACTACTACCTCTTATCATCTGTGATGAGATTTGGGCCACCAGACCGGGACAGTGGCAGCCTCTAGTGTGTTGGTCAAACATGCAGGTAGGACTTTCAGTTCTCTATGTACACCTGACAGTGCCTCTGACATACACTACATCTTTTATCAAAGCAAAACCTTACATTGTTGAGAAAGACAACGCTGTCATACACTCGCATGTCGAGGTGATCCGCAGTAAAACAGAATGAAATGCGATTTTCTGTTTGCTGTTCAGAATAAAGCAGGAAAAGAGTGAGGACAGCGTTAGTAACTTTCAGACATTTATTAAAGTCCGTTTTATGATGAGGTAGATCTTAGTTTAGGCCAGTGGTTCTCAAACTGTGGGGCGTGAAGTAACAAAAAGGGGGGCGCGAAGATGTGAAAAAAACAAAACAAGAATCGAAAATATGAAAAATACATCTATTGAAACCAAAAGAAATTAAATGAAACCACATTCTGATACTAGAAAAATAAATATAGAGTTAGATAAATGTCGATAAAAGTTAAGTAGGTATAATAAAATATGCATCTATGATATATCCATATTGGTCTGCTGGAGCCAATCCCAGCCAACACAGGGCACAAGGCAGGGTGCCAGCCCACCGCAGCATTGCCTACATTTTCTAACTTATTGCTTAATCCTTTCAAGAAAAATGCACAGGCTCCTTTATATCACAAACTTCAAAATATCACAGACGCTCCATGTTTTTCCTTTACGCTTTCTTGTTTAATCCAATGTGTCCACTCATCGGTTTATTTTGGTAACCAGCTTATTCTAGTGTGAGGTGTGGGGATCTGCCGCCTATCCTAGCAGCTTTTAAACTGTGACAGCCTCACAAATGTAAGCTGTAGGTCCATCTAAAGTGGTAAAGTATTCCGGTGTAACGGGTACGATGCTCACATTTATTCAACAGATATTACATTTAGTTTTTTCAGCTTCAGTATGAATAAAATATATTCTGTTTACTTTCTGAGGTTTACTTTTTTGAGCCACTTTAGAAATGGGTGGCACTTACTAAAAAGTTTTATTGACTGGCAGTCCAGACAGGATTGGTTTCTGCTGTGTGCCCAGTGCTGCTGGGACAGGATTCGGCTCCTTTGCCCCTGAACTGGACTGATGAAAACGAACAGTATTGTGTCAGGCTACGCTTATGATATTTAGAATAAACGTCTTTGCGACTGCCCACATTGTCTTTACTCAACAGAAAGTCTGTGTGGAGTCTCTCAGACAGACTGGCACCATACCATGTCTATGGCTTAACTAAATTTTGCCCTCTTGCTTTTTTTCCCCTTGAAGATGTTATTCAGGGTCTTTAGATAATGGGAAGAGGAAACATATGATCTCACTTTCTGTGCGTGAGTCACTGCGTCTGCCCCCACACATCTGATTCATAAAACAGCATTCTTTTTCAATTGTAGAACAGAAGGTACAGAGAATGAAGATATAATTAGAGCAGATTTCTTAATAAGAGTAGCTGACTGCCTCTTCACACTTTTTTCATGTCATATGACCATTATTTCACTGATGTGGTATTACGCATCAACGAGGACAGCAAACCTAATTCTTCACTAAATTCAAACCACCAGGCACATCAAGAGGAGAAAGAGAGCATACATTATACTGTGGTAGACACTGCCATGATGCCACCCTCCCAGCATATCATAAACCTTTCAAGATGATGTGGGCACATGTGGGGCTGGCTCAGTGTTTGGTATGGCAGCATCACATCTCCAGTGTTTTGGTTGTGAATCTCAGTCTTCTTACTGCCGTGGAGACTTTGCATTTTCTCTCTGTGTTTGTGTGGTCTTTTCCTCTTCCTGCTTTGGTTTTTCTCCTACATTCCAGAAATATCCATACTCTGTGGTGCCCCATCCAGAGTTAATTCCTGCCTTGGACCCAACGCTGCCACAAAGTTAGGTTCCAGCACCTGTGACCATAGCTATTAATAAGCATATTTAAGAAGTGGATGGATGTACTGTATGGATGCATCATCTCCTGAGAATCAGGGAACTGTGCTTCCCTCCCGTGTTTGAGTGGATACCAGGGCCTCCATCTATTAATTCCAGTTTACTTACCTTAAGCCACATCCATCTGAGAACAGATTAATTTCTCTGCTCCACTTTGGTCATGCGTGCTTTCCAGCCTGTGTCACATACTCACGAGGATCAACATAAAGCTACTGTCGTCAAACACAACTATTCCTTGTATAACTTACCAAACATTGTCAATGCTCATCAGGCCCCACAGTCCACCAAAAGATGAAACTGTTCAGAGTACAAACGGTGCAGTACAACAAAGTAGGTAAACTTATCAAAATACAGCGAGGTAAGTGCAGCTCAAAAATAATGGGTTTGTACCCCTTGGGTGGTGGCTGGTCTAAGTATACTTGAGCATTACGAGCACAACTGATGGAGTGATTTTACATTTATAGTTCTTCAGGAGCGGTGAGAATGGATAGAGGCATTCATTTTTCAGGTCCATATCTGTGCACAAGGAATTATCTCAAAGTGACCAGAACCACTATTTAACAGGCCTTTGGGCCAAGATGAAAGCCAGTGAACAACACCCAAAACGTTGTTCATGCATAGACCTGTAGATACAGGGAGCAGATAACCAGAACGGGTCATCTTGGAGACCATCATACTTCAAAGTGACATTTTTAAAATGTTTGGTGAATAGAAATGGGGCAGCTCTGTTGGGCAACCAGTCATTCAGCCTTTTCTGTCTAATGTATCTCTCTCAGACTGAATCTACACATCAGCATCTTTCGAGTTATTCTAGTAATGGTTAAAAAGAAGTGTTTGGAGCTCTTCTGCCATGAAGCAGAATGAGTGAATATTAGGAGTGCAGGTCAGATCCCTGGTAAACAGTACTGTGCAAAGGTCTAAGGCACCTGTAAATCAAACACCTTTCAAAAATAGTGATATTTATTAATCCCAAAGAGTTTAATCTCTCTATATTATAAAAAAAAAAATCTTGGGAGGGAGTCTAGGGAGATGAGACGTGATCTTCTTGGAGGACAATTTGACGTCCTACGAGAGACTCTTTAACTTCCGCGAGACAAGGCAGTGAGACAACATTTAAAACAAGTTCACGGACATCTAACCTAGCAGTTGTTGGAATGCTTTTGGTAGACAGACATCATGTACTCCCAGCTCTTAAAACAATGGCAAGCGCAACACGCAGCTTACCAGCAGCAGCAAGCCAGCAGATGATCCGACTGCTTCTCCTTACTGTGCGTTCAGCCAGACCCCGCCAACCCCTTCACAACACGAGCGGCAGAGACACAAAGTGGCAAAAGGCTTTGGAATGATCGACACAAAGCGCGACAAGCAGAAAACGCAGCTCACCAGCAGCAGCAAGCCAGCAGATGATCCGACCGCTTCTTCTTAACGTGCGTTTAGCCAGACCCCCCCAACCCGTTCACAACGCGAGCGGTAGAGACACGAAGTGGCAAAAGGACAGCTCCTGTACAGGCTTTGAAATGATCGACACAAAGCACGACAAGCAGAACACGCAGCTCGCAAGGCAGCAGCAGAAAGACAACAGCTGAACGAACGGCATCTCCTTAGCGCGAGTTCAGCCACCCCCTTCACAACGCGAGTAGCATTATACGTCCTGCGAGAAAGATATGTAACCAAGCCCGGGCCGGAAATAAAGGACAAGTATTGTTTTTACTAATTTTCTAAAGTAAAAGTGAAAATAATGCATATGTAACAATTCCAATGAAAATAACAATCTCTTTAAATTGTATATCCGGTAAACCAAATACGGGGGTGGGTGAGCGAAACGAGCAGGGGGCGGAGCCCCCTAGTTGTTGGAAAAAAACAAAAATGAAATCAGTACCTGGTGTGAGCCCCCTTGTCCAGTTCTCTCAGCTCTATTTGCTTGCAGTTGTTGAAGGTATTTGTGTAATGGTTTCTACTTTGGCTTTCTTACTTGTAATCCCAGACTGGCTTGATGGTGTCGCGATCAGGGCTGTGTGGCGGCCATTCCATCTGTTGCAGTACTCCCTGTTCCTCTTTCAGCTGCAGACAGTTTTTTATGATTTTGGCCGTGTATTTGGGGTCATAGTCATACTGAAGAATGAAGCTGCGACTGATGAGAAGCATCCCTGATGATACTGAATGATGAACTCTGAGGTAACCTTCAATTTTGATCAAATCACCAACTCTGTTTGTGAAAATGCAGGCCCAAACCTGAAGGGAGTCTCCACCGTGCCGTTAATCATCCATGTACCATTCTCCTGTTCAGACTTTGACTCAGCAGTCCAGGGCATCTGCCTCCATTTTTCTGCACCCCAGTCCTTGTGTATTCATGCACAGGCGAGTCATTTGGATTTATCTCTTCCTTGGAGGAAAGGCTTTTTCATTGCAACTCTTCCAGGAAAATCCACTTTTGATAAGAATTCCGTGGACTATAAATGGGTGTACAACAGTCCCAGTGGCTTTTGTCAGTTCTGAGCTGAAAGCGGTGCTGGGCATCATCTGAGTTTTAAGGGATGAAAGCTTGATGTATTATTTCTCATTGGCTGCACTCAGTTTCTGTGGCCAATCCACTGCACTGCCAGCCCTCCTATTTGCTCTTCTCTAGAAGAGCTTGGGCAGCACGTCTAAAACAACCGTCTGCCATGAAATGTCTGCTTAAGAGAGAGAGAGACCTTGCTGATTCAGGGAGATAACTTTGTGTCTTGTCGCTCTGCTCACTTTTGCCAAAGTGCAAGCTTTGCAAGTTAAATCGCCACATCTAGCACAACATCACTTTTTTGGTCTGGCTGTCCCTGGCCCAGTTTTATTCCCTTTACATGGCTGTTTCTGTTTTCATTTATCACTTTGCTTCGGCCTACACATGATGTCATGGATCCTTAACACCCTAACGGCGCACTGCGTTGTTTGCTTACAAAGATCTCACATTTTTTACCCGGAAAGTGCTCTATTGCTATGTTAAGTTTCCTCCTTTAAGGACACACATATCTTATTATTTTATTAATTCACTTTTTGCAAAACCATTGTCTACAACTTGAAAATGCGCTCTTTTCTGCTGACACATTAATCCAGAAGACACAAAATAACTGTCTAATATTTTTGTTATCTATCTAAAGAGCCTTAGATTTTTATACAGTATTGTACATTCTACAGTTCTACCCTGCACTTTAAAAGAAATTAATTCTTGCCCCAATACATGCAAGTTATCACCGATATCCTAATAACCCAATTGTGCTTCACTCACTCAGAATATGGAACCAATGCAGAAAGCATTTTAAGATGGAGAATCTTTTATCTGTGGCACCTCTGCATGAAAACCACCTTTTTCAACCCTCGCAAACATATGCAGTTTTTAATATCTGGAAAAAATTTGGGATTAAATTGCTTAAAGATCTTTATATAGACAACATCTTTGCATCCTATGAACAATTACATTCCAAATTTAACTTTCCAGCAACACATTTCTTTCACGATCTTCAAATTAGAAACTTTGTTAAACAGAACCTGCCCGATTTTCCTCGTCCATGCTGGAAAAAATATTGCTCAATTTCAAGGACTCAAGACACCGTCTCTGCAATATATAAAATTATTTTACAGTCCCTCCCTTTCAAAGATCCAAGAGGACACTGGGAAAAAGATCTCTCACTCAACATATCAGAAAAGGAGTGGAAGGAAGCAATGCAGAGAATTCACTTGAGCTCCATATGCACAAAGCATACAATTATTCAACTTAAAATTATATATCAAGCACATATTTCTCGACTAAAACTGTCCAAAATGTTTCCAGGGCAAGATCCAACCTGTGAACGCTGCAGTCAAGTCCCAGGCTCACTGTGTCACATGTTTTGGGCCGCCTGCCCAAATTAACATCATTCTGGATAAAAATGTTTAAGTGCCTTTCAGACAGCATTGGTGTCCCAATCCCTCCTAACCCATTAACAGCTGTGTTTGGTGTTCTTCCAGATGGGCTTCAAGTGGAGAAGGACAAACAAATTGTGATTGTCTTCACTACACTATTGGCACGCAGACTTATTCTGCTAAACTGGAAGAATCCGAACTCTCCTCTTTTAAGTCAGTGGCTAACCGATGTTTTATATTGTTTGAAATTGGAAAAAATCTAATTCTCTGTTAGAGGATCTGTGCGGATTTTTCTCAAAACATGGCAGGATCTAATCAATAATATTTTAGAATAAGCTCTTAAAGCACTGAGGAAGTAATTATTTCTGCATTTCTTTTTCTTCTCCATTCATCTCTATTGGCTTATCAAACTGATCGATTTAGATATGTTTACAAGCCTTACGTTTTAACCCATTGGCCATGCTGTCTCTCAGGGGTGGGGGGTCGACCTATTCTCAATCCTACTTTTTGTAAAAATTGATTGATTTGTATGGCATGATTACAATAAAATTAATAAATAAAAAAAAGAAATGACTTCTTGACAAAGAGAAACTAATGGAGGTGGCATAAAGTGCAACTTGCATCATTTCATAGAAAACACCAACTCACAGCTTGTTAACGGTATTTCTCTGAATGTTGCAGGAGCATTTTGAAGGTATGGCTTTGCGAGGAAATGGGGCAACAATTCCACTGTAGTTCTCACTCATTTATAAAACACGAGGATGCTAAAATCCTACTTTCTGAACATTCTCAGCCATTTTGCATCAAAAGAAATGAAACGGCAGGAGCTCCTCCATTCTTTGACTGTCAGGCGTGACAGAAGGCAAGGAAGTGG
Organism: Polypterus senegalus; assembly: GCF_016835505.1. Lineage (NCBI taxonomy): Eukaryota > Metazoa > Chordata > Cladistia > Polypteriformes > Polypteridae > Polypterus > Polypterus senegalus. The sequence goes on along the minus strand of NC_053169.1, from coordinate 84,459,486 downwards.
AGAAGCACCCCATCACAGTACACGGTGGCGACAGGCTTAGAGCAGACGACTCTTCAGTTTAATGACATCATTTGTCAGGGAATATTTTAAGAATTTACAGCTCTTTTGGGAAGCTGCGAAGATCAAGAAAGATGCCAATGCAAATACCATAAAAGTAGGGCAGAAAGGAAATCCTCAGCTGAAGCTTGGCCAAAAAAGCAGTAAGCGTCACTCTGTGCAAAATACCAGTCTGCTAATGCATCATCAGCTCCTCCAAGGCAGCTTGTGGCCATGTTTGTCTTAATCATCTTGAAGACCCCTATAATAGTGAGTTGAAGTGATGGGTACAGTAATGCAATCTGACAAAATAGTTAAACTCAAGACCACAACACCAATTGTTTTTTATTTCTTCCATGCAGGTACCTGATAATATCACAGCCAAGGCTGTGGGACTTGACAAGCCCTCTCTTGACCATACAGAATGCCTTTATCTGCCACCATATTAAGAACACAAAAGCCATTTGCTGCAATCCTCTCTACCTGTGCGGTCTATAGTGAAAACTCCATGGAATGGCACCACATTAGAAAAATGTAGACGATAGCGGGCCATTCAGCCTAACAAAGCTCTCCAGTCCAATTCACCAACATCACAGTGCAGCAGCGCTGCTCAGTTTACACATCAGTGTTCTGCAGAACATCTCTTGTGTGATGCAAGTATTAAAAAAAGACGTAAAACATTCACATTCATAAAAAGAGTGGTTTGTTTTTCCCTTACACTGCTGGTGTGAAGGGGTCCTCGGCTGGAAAGGGGTTGCTGGGATGATGTCAAAATGACCACATCAAACCTAATTAAGGTGACAGGCTTGGAAGAGAATCAGGTTATCTTTTAATGTGTTTTTGTATTCTCCCCATTTCTTCCTCCTGTGCATTTTATTGGTATACTCACATGTCACATGACCCATTAGCAGAGTGCACGGGTTCAAGTACACCAACAGTACGGCTCTAAACTGCTAAAGTGTTTTAAAAAGCTATAAGCTCATGACCCCCTCCTCAGATCTCAAATTATAAGTTTCTACTTATTATTATTTCTTAATAATAATAATAATACATTTTATTTATATAGCGCCTTTCCCATGCTCAGGCACTTACAGAATATAAGAAAGAATGGCGGGGTATACAGTATATAGCATTGTACAAACCAAATAAATAAATAAAGAAGAGTAAGATAGTAAATTCAGAGATAAAGCCTAACAGACAACATAACTGATGGTCTCGCACACACACACACATGCAGGTTACATGAACATCTAGACAGAGAGGTAAACTGAGAGAAGGGGAATGAAGTCAAGTAGAGCCTTCTTCCTGAACAGATGAGTTTTGAGTTGTTTTTTAAAAAGAATTCATGGAGTCAGCTGACCTGATTAATTTCGGTAGGTCATTCCAGAGTCTGGGCGCCATACTGCTGAAGGCCCTGCTGTCACCCATGGAGTGGAGATTAGTGTGGGGCACAACAAGATGACCAGAATCAGAAGACCTTAGTGGGCGGACAGGCACATAGTGATGGAGAAGGTCACGGATGTAGTTTGGCGCGAGGTTATTTAAGGCTTTGAAGGTTATTAGTAGGATTTTATATTCAATTCTGTAAGACACAGGGAGCCAGTGAAGACGGAGCAGGATGGGTGTGATGTGCTTGCTGCTGCTGGTTCGAGTCAGGACTCTTGCAGGTGACTTTTGAATAAGCTGGAGCTGTGATATATCTGAATCCAACCTGAATCTAAGTCTGTTCATCTCAAATCGATTTAAGCAAGAGACCTTCACACCCACGTGTACAGGTTTACAGATTGATGTATACATAACTTCATGGAAGAAAAAGTCCCTGCAAGTGGAGAAGAATCAGTTGTGATGAAGGCATGAATATAGAATGTTAGCTTGTGTTAAACACGGAAAGAGACGTAAAAAAGAGAACACCAAGAAAAACACAAACACGTTCCTTCAATCACAGACATTGTCAGGGAATTTCCGCTTTCCATCTTTATACTCTCTACCATAGACTCTTCAGTCAAATTTACACAAAAATACACTGAAGTGCCCCACGTTTGTACCCTAAACAGGTAAATTGGCTAAACAGGTGGACACTATGTTCATTTCTGGGAGAACAGTTTGTATCACTTTTGTGCAAGGCAAGTGAAGTACACTGAATTATGGTGATAACCGAGACAGAATATTTCAGTGTTTTTTGTAAATTTGTTTGTAATTACATTTACATAAACATATCACACTGTCCTGTTAAATGAAAGCCAATCATCAGAAGTCACGTGTTCAGCCTAGGGTCTACAGTACAAGAGTCATGTAGCGTAGTAGGTAGGAATACCCTCTCTTATGGATATAGCCATGGATATTTTCATTGTGTATGTGAATGAGCTTACATCTCTCTATTATAAAAGAAAATCCTGAGATGAGAGGATTTTTCAAGTCCCACAAGACAAGACTTTTGCCATGAGATTCTTTTCAAGTCCCGCCCTCTTCTCAACTACATTCAACCTCGCACACGGTCCTCTCACCTCTCATTCGTGTCAATGTTTTTGACAGACACAGTTCCTGCTCTCTCAGCTCTTATAAATTTTTACCTTTTCCTCACTTTAAGTTCCCAATTAAAGAGTATGTATTATGTCCAAATCTTATTGAAGAATTTCATCCCAAAGGGTTATCAACAGCAGAAATGAGTAAGCGGGCAATCCTAGCACCGAGAAACGATGAAGTCAAACAAATTAACGCGAAAATTGTCGATCGGTTACACGGTAAATTGGTTAAATACGTATCAATAGACTTTGCTGAAACAGTTAGTGGTGATCGTGTGGAAGATGAAAACATCAACTTACAATATCCTGAAGAATATCTACAACTGTTAACACTGTGTGGTCTTCTACCGGCCAAATTATTGTTGAAAGAAGGATGTATCCAAAGAAGGTAATGTAGTACATCTTCAGGGGATAACTTTACACAACAAAGGATATCATTATATGCCATTCGTATTAAAACGTTTACAGATTCTCATCTTTGCAAAGACAATTAACAAATTCCAGAGCCCAACATTCAAAAAAGTCGTTTTATTTAATAGAGAGAAAGAAACGAAATTCCCTCACGGGAAGCTATACGTTGTGTTGTCACAATGAAAGTCCAAACACAGAATCAAAATTCAATGCGATATTGACAAAAATGTAATTAAAAAAATAGTTTTTACTTAATTTTTACAGTAAAAGTGTAAGTTTAAAAAGTATTTGTGTGTTATTTTCAAAGAAATTGAAAATGAAATCGTATAACGCAACAAACAACTCCAACGCAACATGAAACATAATTCACTTTCAAATTATTATGTTTTACTATTTTTTAATATGGTAATTACTCGCTGTGATATAAAATAGCTAGTTCTCTTATACCTATGTAACAATTCCCATGAAAATAACAATCTGTTTAAATTGTACATCCGCATCCTCATACGCAAGCGGCACATAGTGCCATCCTGGGGGTTGGCAAGTGAAGCGAGCAGGGGGCAGAGCCCCCTAGTTCTTTATGATTAAATTCATAGCTCCTGTCAAAGTATATTGTGGCATACGATAGTTTGGCTATATTTATGAGAATGGCTATAGTAGGGGTAGTCAATATCTTGTCTAGAAACCAATAATTGACTGCTGAAGCTTGTGATAGTAAAAGTAGAAATAGATCTGTGCGCTGCTCGACGTTTTATGGTTCAGGGGCTCTGGACAAAACCAGCTTTGTGAGTGTTGAAAACGTGTTACTAATTTTTTAATACTTTGTCTTGTTCTTGTATGTTATTTTTTTTATTCCTGATTCCAATTCACTGGTGACATTATCACGTCTCCATTATGCATTTGTGTCTCTCAATGCCTGCCTGTGTTTTCTGCCATTACAATCATAGGTGCTGTCATGTGCAATGTGTAACTGTGTTATACAAGATAGCGCATTTCAACTTTGACCAAACAAAGGAAGGATCTTTGTGAGAAAACTCAGCATTCAAGCAAAAGGGTAAAAACCAGAACAGGGGAAGAATTAAAGGCTAGGAATGGCGTATGACTTTTGACTTTGAGTTTGTTTTTTTGTCCAAGTAAAGTGTAGAAACACAAAAGACGACCTTCCTAATGCCTGTTGATTCCATAAAATCTCTGCCACTTGGTAAAATATTTCTCCAATGGGATACTCCATTTGCCCTGCTGGTAAATGCAACAGGCATTTTTGATTCTGTCAGCAAACAGCTGGAGGTTTATGCAGTAAGGTGAAGCCTCTGGTTGGATGCTATTAACCTTCCACAAGTTAAATGTGAGCAAGGTAACAAGCAGGGATGGGAAAAGGCTGCATGGAAAAAGCTTACCCTGCCTCTCCTTTTATCTCTCTCCTCACTTCTTCCATGCAGGTCAGCTAGTCAATAGTCGATTTGCTAAATAAAGCCAAACACTAATCACAAACCTTTAGATTCACTGACATAGCATCTTGAAAGAGTTAGCTCGAGGCAAGTTCCATGTGCATAAAAGCATCACGAAGCTGAACCTCCACTGTGCCAGTGACCTATTTAGCATCCCAGTCGCAAATAAGGCAGTCAAACTCGGCTGCGTCTTTTCCTGCCTTGCAGAGAGAGCCTTTACTGCCTCGCTGGGTGACTGAATCTGTATGTTCGTGCCACATTAGTGTTAAAAGAAATACACAACACTGCCTTAATAAAAACGCAAAAAACACACAGGATCTCAGATGTCCAGCTGGATTTTTGATGCTCCAACTGATCATGCATTGCAGGTCTATCCTCATCTTCCTCACTACCTCACTAATTAAGAGTTAATTAAAAATAGATCAACTCTCAAGATACTCCTCCTCATGACTGCTTCGGTAGGTCCTAATGACTCAAGAAATTTCACAGCACAGAAATCTCCGAAGAAGCAGTCAGGCTGAGCAGCCTGCCCCCATCCATTGCGTGAAATGATTTCCTGAGGAGTACAGAAAAAGACAGGGTCTCCGCAGAGCTATAAATAAACCACCACAGTGAAACGAGGCAGCCTGCAGTGACGACATAGCTCGTTTCCAACTGGGCCAGCAAAAGGCGTTGAGCTCCAAATGCATTTGTGCTTTATGGAGTGCTGCAGGTCACGTTGACGGTGCACAGCATGTCTGCCGATTAGTAGTTAAAAAGCCAACACACACACACACACATTTTACACATAGACCGGCAGGCACAGCTTGTTCACCAGCTGGCACCTGACAAGCAGCTCAGCAATAGTGTCAACTGACATGTTTTCACAAAGGGTGAATCCCATCAAACCTCTAAAACAGTGCCATCCATCCTTCTCTTAAACCTGCTTTACCAGTACAGTGTCACCTGGGCCTAAAGCCTACACCAGTAGCAGTAAGCTTATACCAGTACTCAGCCCTAGAAAAGATGCCAGGCTATTGAAGCCTGAAAGCAAACCATGCAGCCCCATGAATTCATAGCACACCAAATTTACCAACCAACCTGGCAGAACTGTGAGAAGAAGCCAACATTCTCCAGATAAAATCCACGAATCAACAGAGAATATTCAAACTCCACGTAATAAGCAGATTTGTTTACCTGGTATTTATATTATGGGTGACATGATACTGCTCTTAGCTCACAACGAACACCCATCACTTTGGTTTCCAGTTTCGGTTATGCTTGCATGTTCTCCTCATGTTCTGAACACTTTGCTTCCATAGAGAGGTGAATTATTTATTACAAATAATTAAGGGGCTTCGCTCGGCAACCCCCCTGCCAGCTCAGTGCGCCATCAACTTCGCGTCTCTGCCACTTACAAACAACAAAACTTTGAATTCATTGAGAAGAAGCACTACTTTTCCCAGATGGCAACATGAATTAGACGATCTACAATAAAACAATATCTACATACTTCTGTCATATCACCTATGTCCATACATTCAATCTCTTTTTGCTTTTACCTTTTCTTCAATATCGCATTGAATTTTGATTCCATGTTTGGACTTACATCGTGACAACACAACGTATAACTGCCAGTGAGTTAATATCATTTCTCTCTCTCTACATGAAGTGTGTCTGACAATAGCATTCACACAAATGAGAAATGACTGAACCGTGTGTGTGGTTGTAAATGTTTTAGATGTCGGCAGGATTTTTCCAAATCTCTTTGCATAAAGTCTTGTCTCAAAGGGCTTGAAATTTTCTCTTGTGGGATTTCACTTTCTCCAAACAACAAATCTTTTAATTCTCGCGGATGCGCCTCTTCATTGGGAAGAAACACTACTTATCTCTGATGGCAACACGAATTAGACAAGTCTCTAACTTAAAGTTTAAATCCGAACAATATATTCAATCTCGTTTTGCTGTTTCTTTATTTCACCGAGTAATAATTTCCATTTGTTTGTGTTAATGCGATCTTTACTATCATTTTTTTGAGACTTTCGAATTTTCGTACTTCCATTATCTCTAACCTGTTCTGCATGTGTATCGCGCCAACATTTTTGAATTCTTTGCCACGTTCTACTTTGTCATCTACTCTTTGTCTTTTAAATCCAGCCCCGGGTGTCGTTATGTCTCTTGGCACAAAGTCTCATCTTGCGGGATGTGAAAAGATTCTCTCTGAAAAAGATCACGTCTTGTCGCAGGATAACAAGTCTCGTCTCCCAAGATTTTTTTTATTATAATAGAGAGATGTAATTGCAGTGGTACCTCGTTATACGTCCGCTTTGGAATAAGTCTAACTTGGTATACGTCCCGTTTGGACGTGAAAAATTTTGCTTGGTATACGACCCTTGTTTGGAATACGACTCGCATGCTACGCTTGTTTACCTCTCTCGAGACAAAGCCATGACTGCCCGCGAGCGTCAGTACGCCAGTGACTAGCATTCAGTGAACAACCCGCGCTATAACTCTCTGTGAATTTTTACGTGATTTTGTGTTTTTTCACGTATATTTGAATTGATTGTTGAAAAAAGTATGAAGGTGGCATGCGTATCCAGGACATGGCTGCTGCATACCGTATGCCGAGAATGACGCTACCTACGATTGTAAAAAACAAAGACGTTATTAAAAAGTAAAGTGAGGTTATTTAAATTTTCATTTATTTCATCTAATTGCTTTTGCATTTATGCATTTTAGTATTAAGCAGTGTTTAAATTATTTTTTTTACAACCCCATCAATGTATAATATGCCAATAATAACAGGATTTTTTTTCATGGGAACGGATTAATCATTTTCCCTTTATTTCTTATGGGAAAAATTTGTTTGGTATAAGTCAAAGGATCTGGAACGGATTAAGGACATTATACCGAGGTGCCACCGTATTTGTTTAAATTTAAGCAGTTCAAGACCAGTGAATAACCTGAAATGGTACAGAGGTAAGCAGTAACCCTCCAGAGGTTAAAAAGGAGTTTTGATGTACCAAAAACTGAAAAATAATGTAACTTTCAGAGTCATGAAGAAATATCTTTTTGAGGGAACAAGTAATGGTTAACAACTTCCATGTTTTCTGCAGCAATGGAAGTTAATTAGGCCATGAAAGTGTATTCAAACAATTCCTACAGCTGTCCTGACTTTTGTTGATTACTGTTTGTGTAAAAGCAGTGATGGAACAAATTGTGGTTCTACACCCTCTGAAGCCTTACTTGGACAATACTGTACTACACTGCTGTCATAATGTTCAGAAAAAAAGATAAACAGGCTGTTATAAAGCTCTGGTCTAAAGCTGATCTTATCCGCATGATGGATTTCCCTTCAGGTTCTCTGGTTTCTCTCTCACGTCTCAAAGACAAGTATGTGAAGTTATCTGCCACATGTTATCCTGGCCACATATGAGTAATTGTTGGTGTTTGCATTTCATGTGCCCTATGATGGAATGGCACACCAAGTGGGGTTTATTCCTGCCTCGTGCTATAACAATTACAATTACGAAATGGGTAGATGATCGGCGGCTACTTAATGTTACAACACGGCTGAAATGACGTGAGGTTACGCTGCTTCAGAAACTAATAACGTGCTAAGGGTCTCAGGAAGCAGGTGATGCTTCTCGTTATGTTGGGGTGGGGTGTGTGCCGTAACAGCTGTAAATCGTCACATTGTCAGCTCCTCCTTAAGAAGTACAAACAGCCGCATCATCACCACTCACCCCTGGTTACATTAAGGGCATCTGTGGGTCTCCGCCAGCTTTTTAAGCGGTTGGGCAGCTCATGTGAACAGACCCACAAGCTGACTCACACGCTGCATGCCGGTGCCATTTCCATGTCGCTTCGATCAGAACACTGTAAAGACAAAAGTCTCACTGAGGAGACCCTTATGATCTTAAACCATCAAAGACGTCTGTCTGGTTGTTCTGTTTTCCTCATCTCAGCAAAGTGGTAATTTAATTCAATACATTTTAAATACTTTTATACGAATGGTCATTTCTGTTTTAATGTAACCTTCTCACGCCCACTTTAATGCCATGCGACCAGTGACTTTTCTGGTAGCACCTAACACAAAGCGGGAATCAGCCCTAAATGGGGAGCCTGGACGTCACAACCTACTCGCCAGCTCAATCTGGAGACGACAATTCCCGAATATGCATGTCTTGTGGATTTGGGAGAAAAAAAATCAGAAATGCAGACACGTACACACACATGCCCTGACTTCATAACAAGTTTAATTATGACATTTGATTTAAGGGTACAATTCACAAGGCTCCATGTTTTGTTCATTTTCATTCAGACTTGATCGTAGCTCTGCAGGTAAAAATCCAGTAAAGATGTCTCTCTACTAATATGGCTGCAAGATTATGATGAGGGTTCTTGGCTGCATTTTATATTTAGTGGCTGTGTTGCCTATGGTCACACTAAAGCAAGTGAGATAATATAAAAGAAAACAAAGAATAGATAATATTTCTAGATGGGCAGCACACGAGCTGTGAAGGCACAAGTTTAATAATAAGAGCACCACTTCAGAATGATAAAGGAGCTGAGAGGAAATGAAAAAGGTGGCTTTCCCAGTAACCTAGTGTCAAACAAACAGGTGGTCCTAGAGAAGAACGAGGCTGAAAACGTAACAAAGAGCAATGCCAATATAATGAATAACAGCGATGAGACACCCTGGCTTTAGATTTTAATTTTATCGCTCTGTATCTGAGATAATTGCTCGAGCCATGTTGATACAAAATCAGTGACTGGGCACTGAGGATGATGGGCTCATATTCATCAATTTTCATGCCAAGACTTAATAAACAATACTTTTTTATTTTAGAGAAAACCTTTCACAGCCGGGAGGTATGGCACAATATGCCTTAGCGATCCACAGAGCTGGGTCTGCATGGAGTTCATGTGTTCTCCTCATTAGAGCTCACATTGATAGTAAAGAAGATGTAAATCTGAAGGCCTGTGACAATCTCATGAGTTCTTTCCCATATTTTTATAGTTATGATGTTATAACAATTGGCATCATGTCCTGGTGTGAGAAAATGTAGGTGTGTGTGTGTGTTGTAATTTGGCTTACAAATGGATGAACGCCCTGTCCAAAGCAACTGACTGTCTTCAGTGCAGATCTGCACATTCCTGTAGTGACTTTGGTGCAACGTGCTGGCCCTCCATCTCCTGCCTGACAACTCTGCATTGGATAAAGAAGCCTTGAACATAAAATGGATGGACTTCCATAGCCAAACAAGTCATAATCTGTCAGTCTGACAGGAATAGATAGATAGATAGATAGATAGATAGATAGATAGATAGATAGATAGATAGATAGATAGATAGATAGATAGATAGATAGATAGATGAGCTAAAAAGACATGCTAGATAGATAGATAGATAGATAGATAGATAGATAGATAGATAGATAGATAGATAGATAGATAGATAGATGAGCTAAAAAGATAGATAGATAGATAGATAGATAGATAGATAGATAGATAGATAGGCACTATATTATAGATGGATAGATAGATAGATAGATAGATAGATAGATAGATAGATAGATAGATAGATAGATAGATAGATAGATAGATAGATAGATAGATACTTTATTAATCCCAAGGGGAAATTCACAAGATTTGGTGCATTGCCGATCCTAAAATGTCCCTAGTATGTGCTTGGTGTGTGTGTGTGTGCCCTGCGGTGGGCTGGCACCCTGCCTGGGGTTTGTTTCCTGCCTTGCTTCCTGTGCTGGCTGGGATTGGCTCCGGCAGACCCCCGTGACCCTGTAGTTAGGATATAGCAGATTGGATAATGGATGGACGGACGAATAAGAACAGCCAAGACTGCCACACAGCACAAATCCTTCATTACCAAGGTGGACAATAAATAGAGCATTATAATGACATTGGCCAATAACGGAGTAAAACAAAAAAAATGGGTTTGCTGTAATTATTTCTGATTATCTTCAATATGTTAAGACCATTATGACAAAGCCATCAAGACTGCTCCCTGGACGCTGTATGTTTTTTTGGTACAATGTGTGGTTATTTTTCAAAATGCATGTCAGTGCCGGGCCAATACCAGTATTAGACACTTGTTTTGTTTGGCAGGAGTAAGAAAAAAAAACGTGACTTGAATTAGTTTTGTAAAAGCGGCACCATGTGGACAAGTGTGCTGCCCACCTCCTTAAGGACATGTGAATGTCCCTGAGGATTATTAAGAGCATCATGTCATGTCATTTTCTAACCTGCTTAATCCAGACCAGGGTGCCAGTCCATCGCAGGGCGAATAAACACACACATACCCACACACCAAACACTTGCTGGGGCCAATTCACTTAACATGCACGTGTTTGGACAGTGGTAGAAAGCCATGCAGACACAGGGAGAACATGCAAACTTGAAATGCGAGCCCAGGTCTCCTTACTGCGAGGCGGCAGCACTTACCACGGTGCCACCGTGCTGCCCCTGAAATCCCAGTAAATGATAAACAAACACAGAAGACATGGAGATGACCATGAGCTCCATCAATACCTGACAACTGCTGATAAGCAAAACAAGCAAGATTCAATTCATATGCAATTCCACAGACATGAAATTAAAATTTGTTTGCAGACAATTTTGCAATTGTGAAATGTGAAACTCACTGAAGAGTTTCTGGGGGTTTTGAAGTTTTTTTTGCATTGAAAACAAGAGAATAATTTACTCCCAAAGGCCTTCTGTGTTTACCTGTGTTCTTTTCTGCAGCTGCATAAAGCAGCATGTCACACCACTAAAGTCAAATCGGTTGATGGCTCTCATTGACATCACTGCGGAGGAGTGCAGTACATTTTTTTTTAAATGTCAAATCGTGCACACTACTGTGTTTCCTCTACAGGAAAACTCAGTACAGGTAGTCCCCGGGTTACAGACATCCGACCTATGACTTACGAACGGGGCCGCAGCTGCGACGCATGCGCCTCAGTAACTGCCGCTCCGTCATCTTCGGCCTGGGGACGCTGCAAGCAGTGGCTGGATGGAGGCTGCAGGGGGGCGATTTCGCTGCCCGCACAGTGTAGTGTCCCTCGGGCGGCTCCCGGTTTTACTGCCCACCCAACACACACGGCTGCCCCCCTTAATCTCGGTCGTCTGCTGGTGATGCTGAAAGTGCTGACCCAGATGTGGCTGAATGGAGGCCATTGAGGTTGAACTGGGTGGCGGCATGGTAGCATTGTAGTGTGCCTCGGATGGCTGCCTGTTGAATTGGGGTTGGGCGATTCACTACCAGCCTTTGTCCACACTGTGTTCATTCTCGGTGGGCGGACGCTGCAGGCAGCATACTGTAGTGGTGATGACTGTGAGGTGGGCTGGTGATGAACCGCCCCTCACCGCCCCCATTCATTCTCAATAGCAGGCCTGCTTGTACTGTTACGCACATAGCAGGAAGTTGTCTCTGGTCAGTACATCAGACGTATTGACGACGGGTGCCTTCCTGCTGTGATAGCGTGTACAGTGCTGTGCAGAAGAGCTCATCTTAACCTTTTGTCATCACCCTTTGAGAAGGTCTCTGAAACCCAAATCTGATGCAAGTGCTGGTGATACAGTAAAGAAGAGAAAAACCATCACCATTGAAAATAAAGTAGAAATAATAAAAAGGTCAGAGAGAGGTGAAACTCCATCATTCATTGGAAGAGCACTTGGTTACAGCCGGTCAACAATAGCATTTATTAAAATGATGTACCTGTTCCGACTTACATACAAATTCAACTTAAGTACAAACCTACAGTCCCTATCTCGTACGTAACCCGGGGACTGCCTGTACACAGAAAGGGGCTCCTTCTAAAACCCTCTTCCCGTACTGTTACCTGGAAACTGCCTTATCCTAGTTAAGGATATGCACACTTCTGGCAAATCTGATATTCCACTAGAGATCTTTATATGAAATGACAGGTGCATGTAGAATTAATGCATGAAAATTCATCGAGACAGTGTCACACATGTGCGCTTAGGGGGCAGCCAAAGGGCTCAGACGAGTGTGAAAGATCAAAAGATTGGAGATTAGAGCAGAGTACAAATGCCTTTTCTCTTTCTTTCTGCACTAGAAAAACAGAAGAACAACAATGAGGAAATACCTCGGTCCCGCGACAACACGCCACTTCCAACCTCCCATAATAACTTCACTTCAGCTTCCCTCTGCCTAAGACGTATCTTCTGGTCCCGTATTAATCGCCTCACTTCCGGCTCCAAAGAAATACGTCACCTCCGTCCCTGATGAGGCTGTCATCTCTGTCCTCATCAATTCATGTCACTTCCTGCCAACTCATTTCCTCTTTAATGCAGATAAAAGCTCCCGAGCAACTGGAGTGATTTGTCATGTGTCTGTTTCATACTTACTGCATGACCTGCTATCAGTCGTTTACGACTACTCTCAGATCCAGTATTATCAGGGGAATTTCCCCCCACTCTTAATCCTTGTTCTCTGTGTTTTGATTTCTTCACAACAGGAACTTCTTGTATGACTGGCACCAATTTTCGCCGGAACCAAAAGTGCAATTTATATTGTGAATTCTTTGGGAAGCGAAACAGAAGAGTTTTGCTGTGAATTCAATTCATGTGTATAGTTACACTTACCACTATTGGCAACCAGAAACGAAAAGGACAAGACGCACTCCAAAGTCAAAGCCAGAACAAAGTCGTAACCAAACACAAAATCCTAAAACTAGAGCCAACTTCAGGGAAAGCTAAGTACCACCAGAAGATTTCAAAAGGTAGCTGTATCCACCTAGGTTTGGATCGCTGCCATATTTATACCGTCTCATCCTGTGGTGTCACCGAAACTGATGATCAATGTCACATGACAGGACCAAAATGGCAAAGCGTAAACAAAGAAAAATATAATACTAACAAAAAATAATTTCGTAAAATGAAATAAACATCAGCAATAAAATCCTCATGTGTCAAAACCCCAAAACAAATGAATACAAATGTCTAAATTTATACTTAAGGAGAAGAACCCTCATTGTCCTGTTGCCCTTTTGACAGTCCACCTGTTATTTAAGAAAGTTCATATAGTCAATCATGGCGGTCTGAGAGAAGAATCTACAATTCTGGTAATGATGGGCACAGTACACTGCACCTTTACGTTAAGTAACAACAAAAATAACATTTCATTTCTTTTTGGAACTCCTTTTAGCACAAGTCAACAGGCTTAAAACGAGAAACAAATTACCGAATTTGAGTAGCAAGTGTTCGCATCCATCTCTTTTTTTATACAGAAAACTGATTTCAATTTGTACAGATAGAGAGAACTTTATTTTTCCCCAGGGGGAAATGTGGCTTTTTACCAAAGCTCTTTGAATAAATAAATACATAAATAGACAGAAATTTAAGTAAGGAAATAAATGTACACCTACACCTTGGTCCAAACACATACCAGAATGACTATAAAGCAAGAAAATTAAAAAGAAAGGAAAGTTCTGACTTGGCTGTCCCAGTCCCAGTGAGGCTTTATGCAGACGTACTGCTCTTGGTATAAAGGAGCTCCAGTCACGATTCTTGACTTGCTTCTGCTGAATTAGAACATTAGAACACTCTGGACGAGAACAGGCCATTCAGCCCAACAAAGCTCGCCAGTCCTATCCACTTAGTTCTTCCAAAAAACATCAAGTCGAGTTCTGAAAGTCCGTAAAGTCTTACTTTCTACCACAATACTTGGTCTCTTATTCCAAGTGTCTATAATTCTTTGTGTAAAGAAAAACTTCCTAATGTTTGTGCGAAATTTACCCTTAACAAGTTTCCAACTGTGTCCCTGCCTTTTTGATGAACTCATTTTAAAATACAAGTCTCGATCCACTGTACTAATTCCCTTCATAATGTTAAACACTTCAATCATGTCACCTCTTAATCTTCTTTTGCTTAAACTATAAAGGCTCAGCTCTTTTAATCTTTCCTCATAATTCATCCCCTGTAGTCCTGGAATCAGCCTAGTCGCTCTTCTCTGGACCTTTTCTAGTGCTGCTATGTCCTTTTGGTAGCCTGGAGACCAAAACTGCACACTGAACTCCAGATGAGGCCTCACCAGTGCGTTATAAAGGTTGAGCAGAACCTCCTGTGACTTGTACTCCAAACATCAAGGCGCTATATAACCTGACATTCTGTTTGCCTTCTTAATTGCTACTGAAGACTGTCTGGAAGTCGATAGCTTAGAGTCCACTATGACTCCTAAATCCTTCTCATAAGGTGTACTCTCGATTTTCCGACCGCCCATTGTGTATTCAAACCTAATATTTTTACTTCCTATGTGAATGATTCAATGTCCTAAACTCCTCAGTGTTAGTGTGTCGGAGAGAGGATGTGCAGCCTTGTTCATAATGGCATTCAGTTTTGTTTTAATTCTCTCCATTGCTACTACATCCAGAGATCCAAGTAAGCTGGTTAGCTACTGACCACATTTTTATTTGTGTCTTGGTATTCATAAAACACTGGACCCCGTTGAACTCAGGGAGGGTGTGGCTGTGTTTTTAAACAAAAACTATTTCACGCTAGCGTTTTCACAACTTTTACAAAAGTATGTCCATTGTGAGTGCCACAGAGGACAGACGGGCATCCCGGCTGGACGACGGCATGACTTTGAGATAAAATGGAAGGTGTCAGGGGATGGACAAGCAGAAGCTGGAGGCCAGGAGCAGTTCCATTCCCCCATGCGTTAGGTGGTAGTGGTCCAATGGAGGTGTCCCAGCTTGGATACCCGCAGAGATTCATGGGAACTGGAGTCCAGAAGTGCAGCCCTGTCAGGGTCCAAAGCTGCAGGAAGGAGATGCTGTCAGGGAAAGACTACTCTGATTCTCAGACAACCCGGAAGTACTCCTCACAAATTATGTGGGGTCACCAGAAGGTGTTCTGGGTCCAGTATAAAAGGAGCCTGCTGCCTTACCTTGGGGAGTCAGAGTGAGGAGGAAGTGGGCAACACTCCACTGGAGGCGGAAGGAGAAGAAAAACTTTGGGCTGTGTTTCACTGTTTGCTACTTGTTGGATTAAAAAAAAAAAATCATTATTTGAGCCTGTGAATGGGTCGGACATTATTAGGTCTAGGGTTTGGGGAGCAGTGGTGCCCCCTACTGGTTACACCATCCACACTAAAACAGCTGAATCTGCATATCGTGTAGACATTCACCTACACTAGGCATGCGTGCATCGACGGAAAAATCCTTACAGGGACGTTAATGCAACCAGCCAGGAGATTTATCTCAAAACTGTAACGCCTAGTAAACTGTTCGCCTTTGGCATAAATATGCAGCATTTGAACTGTCAAAAAAAAAATGCAACGTAGATACATAAAGGAACGTAACATAACAAGTACTATGGAGTGAAACTCTTCTATGTCTGCTATGTGAGAATATGACTTTATTATGTGAAGGGTGACCAAGAGATGTTAAGCAGAATCCAGACAGGGAAGGGGTACATACTGTAATAAGCACAAACAACTAAGAAAGTAAGGAAAGACTGCGTTTTTAAAAGTCTATGTTTTTGTAATGTCGAGTCAGTGTTTAGAGTGTTTACAAAAGGAATTAAAGGCGAAAACAGAGACTAATGTCAGCATTTTTAAAAGAAAATGCAGTAGTGTGGAGGTAGCCTATGAGAATAACAGCCATGGTGACTGTGAAGAAGATAGATGGGCGCTGGGGTGAAGACAGATGGGTACAACTTCTGTACGGTGTATGAAGATGTGTGCAAATAAGACACAGATGAATAGGAGAAGCTAAGACACAGAGGAATGGCTGTAACTATGCTTGAGATGGACGGACAAAACTACCCAACAGTGCCATAGTTAGCTGGGTATGACAGTGACCAAAATGGATGGGCATGGCTGCAACGCAGGGAGATGGGTGCGACTATGTCTTAATGAAAGAATACAACTGTGGTACAGATGGATGACTAAGGCATGGATGGATGGGCAAAACCAAGACGCTTGTACCACTTTACGACAGACAGATAGGAATGGCTGTTGTTTAGATGGATGGCCGTGAATAGGACGGAGATGGATGGGTGCAAGTATGACACAGATTAATAGGTGTGACTGTGCTGCAGATGGATAGTGTGATTATTCGCCATGTGCTTATCGGCTTATGTGTGAGTCCAGGATGTGCAGAGACCAGTTACAGTATGTACAAGTGACCTTGGATCAGCCTCACATATTACACACTCAGGCAGTGTGCACACTGTGCACGTTAGTGATGGTCCTGCTGCAGCGCCTCCTGGAATATTACCAGGCTAAGGGGACAGTCTGCATTGATCACACTACACTCATTGATGAAACCAGGACCAAGTCAGGAAAGTGACATTTATGACAGGGTTAAGGGTCCAGTTTGGCAGGACTCTCAATCAATCCCCACAAGAAAGCCAAATATCTAGCTGGTAAGCTTCACCTTAACATATGGTTTGGGTGGCAGGTGTGAAGGTATTCTCTGCCCCATTGCTCTGAAGTAAGTCTGTTTGGAATTGGCTTGTATCAGAAGTCTTTAAGTACCATGACGCCCTATTGGCTGTAGGGTTTGGACAGAGAATCTATAAATTTGCTTGCTTTACCCCTCTCTCTTATTACAAACATCTGATAAAGGAGCATCTCACACACACCATCAACTGAAAAGGACAACACAATGAAGACAACAACTCGGCAGCCATATTGAGACAGGCATGCGGATTGTTCTGAAGAAAGCTGACCACAAATGAGTAATTAACTGGAGACATTTTAAATAACTAACAAGTCTGTGTGCCGCCTGAAACTACACATCAGCATTTATCAGGTTGTGTGGTTGGTGATATTCAAATGCACGTTGCATATTGTTATTATTTATGAATATTATCATTAGTACTAGGGTGTTGTACCGTGTTAGCCATTACGAATGTAGAGACCATACATTGTTCTTCTCTCTCTTGTTAAATTAATCTTAGCCTGAATGAATCTATTAATTTTTTACATTTAAGATTTTTCATTTAAAGATTTACCAATGTTGTTTCTTGTCCTAGTGTGTGTATATATAAACACAGGGTACTCCAGTTTCTGTATGACGTCTTGCATGAAGACGGGGCCTGAGTTGCCTCGAGAAAGCTTGCATATTGTAATCTTTTTAGTTAGCCAATAAAAGGGGTCGTTTTGCTTGGCTTTTTTCTGAATATTATCAATAATACATTATTTAAAGTGTAACTTAACTCCTGCTTGTCTTTTACTAAACCTAATTGCCTGAGGTTATGCATGTAGAAGGGAAGGTGGGGAGACGTTATATGGTACAATACCCTTATAAACAGTGGTGAGTCTGGGAGATTTGAGGCATTCTGACAAAGGCTACAAATTAATGATACAGAAGGGGAAAGTGGAGTAATAGAGAACTCTGCCAAGACCAAACAGACTCTTATACGCACGGCGCTGGATAGGGGTGATGTTTTGCATGTTGATTAGCACATGCAGGTAAGAATTTTTGCTGTGCTCTGTAGACATGACACTGCTAACCAAATAATGACCCTGTAGATATGGAAGTGTGATACCTTGGCTATATGGCAGTCAAAAAGACAGGATTACTTTCCTCAGAAGTGTTAGCAGAATTAGTTTGAAATGCAGCTCCCTGCCCCCTCAAGTGCGTTGTCATTGTCCCTCTAGCTAACTGGACAGACGTGCGTATCACACGGGTTTGGCCACTCTATAGTCTCATTACACAGGTGCTTATGTTTCCGCGTGTGTGCAGCTCCGTGCCTCTGCTAGCGGCCATTGCTTGAACCCATTGCCCCAGCCTGCACAAAAGTATCAAATTCTCATTCAGGTGTCTTTACTCAAAATCTGAAGTCACAAAAGCGCTCCAAGGACCATGAAGCCGTCAAGTTTCAGCAAAGATGTTCACCCTGTGTCACAAAGTCCGCACACAGAAATAAGTAAAGCTTTACTGGGATCTCAGGGGACTAGGTGGGGGCAAGTGGTTTGGATGGGCAGTCATATAGCATCACTTTCTACGGCGGTGAGGGCAGCAAGCTTTACAAGACAAACACGGCTCTGCACGGGCAAGTGCTTCTCTTCACTGGTCGACTAATCCTCGACACGCCTGGTGTTTGGTGTGTTTTGCCTGCAGATGTTATGACAAAGCAAACAAATGAATCTGTAAGAAGGCCAGAAATGTATGGGAAGACACCTACAAATCT
Source organism: Polypterus senegalus (assembly GCF_016835505.1). NCBI lineage: Eukaryota > Metazoa > Chordata > Cladistia > Polypteriformes > Polypteridae > Polypterus > Polypterus senegalus. Next base: position 84,440,907 of record NC_053169.1, on the reverse strand, counting down.
AAATCACGCAGAATGGGAAATCAGCCTTTACTCAAGCATCCTTCAGTCTCTGTTGAGAACCCAGCTGGCAAATTGCTAAAACAGCTGCAACTGCGTGAAATCGCATTCAGGGCCATGACACAAAAGAAAAGATCTCTGTTGTCTTTCAAAGCTGCTGAGCTGATCGTTTCTTTTTTTTTTTCCACCTTCTTGTACACTTGAGAGCTGTGGGGTACAGCCAGAGGCCACTTCTTCAATTTCCGTAAGAGGGGGAGACATAGCAGGCAGGCAGGCAGACAAGCAGGAGGCACCTGTCACAGAAAAATGAACACGGCTGGACGCGGCCCAAAGCAGACACTGCCACGTTGGGTCTTGACCAGCCTAAAACGGCACTTAAGTTGCCGCTGATCATAGGAGGAAGTACATACAGGCTGCCAGCTCTAGTCCAAATAAACACTGTTCCTAATGTGACATTATAAATGGTATCACTGATGCCAGCCGTGACAGGCAGAGTGGCACCGTGCAAAACTAAAACTCAAAGGGATTTTTCTTCCGTTGGAAGAAATGTGAAAAGTCAAATTAAACACCAACATGTCAGCTGCTATCTACTTAAGAGTGTGGCTGCTCTGCTCCACTTGGAGTGTATTTTGTCTGTAATGGACTGGCATCGCTTACACAGCTGGTGCTAGCCCTCGTGTATTGTGGTGCTTGGGTTCTCTCCAGCTACTTGTGAACATTACATTAACGGGTTCAGAAAATACAAGGGTAGAAGGGTCACTGGATGGACACTTGGCTGACTTTCTCACAGCGTTCCAGCTGAAACTCAGCGGCTGCCCCCAGCTGCAGGCCTAGTGAGAAGCTGGCACAAAGACCGTAAGAATGACCCTGACATTGCTGAAGGAACATTAAAGCTTTTAAAAATGCTTTTTAATTTATCTTCATTTTCACTTTTTCTCCTTGCCCTTTGGTCTACCATCTTGTTATACGGAAAGTAGGCACAATGTAACCCAGTAACTGTTTAAATTGAACTTAGAATGGGACCACATAATTGATTCCATTTTTATTGGTTACCCACAAACTTGCGCCACCCGCCACAACTCTTATGATGCTAAACCTCAAGCATTCAACCGCCAAAGTCCAATTCTCTCCTCCATCCCACAGACGAGTGTGTGGAGTCACAGGTGGCATCAGTCCTGGAACAATGCAAGAGAAATTTCACAATGGTAAAGCCGAGGAGAACAGTCCTTACGAGTCCATGTGATGCCACAGGCTGGTAATGAAGGTGGATCTGTACTTGAACATTAAGCCGAACCCATCAGTGATAGCAAACTCAGCTCAATATAAACATATGTTCAATTTAGGGCCTGGCATAAATGGAATAGCCCAATATACTCACAACAATTTGATACAACTGAAATATGGTAAGTTGCCCATGATTTGTGTTTACTGTGCCCATGCCAACTGCTTATTATTCCAAAAAACCAACTCCAAAGTAGTCTACAATGCCTTTTAACAAATATTAATCTTTATTGAATTGCGTGTTGTAGACCGGACTCCTCAAATACACTAAAGTTTTTAATCCTTCATTTAATAAAGAAAAGCATTACTATGGCGGGTGGCATGGTGGCGCTGCTGCCTCGCAGTTAGGAGACCCGGGTTTGCTTATCAGGTCCTCCCTGCATGGAGTTTGCATGTTCTCCCCGTGTCTGCGTGGGTTTCCTCCCACAGTCCAAAGACATGCAGGTTAGGTGCATTGGCGATCCTAAATTGTCCCTAGTGTGTGCTTGGTGTGTGTGTGTGCCCTGCGGTGGGCTGGCACTACACCCGAGGTTTGTTTCCTGCCTTGCGCCCTGTGTTGGCTGGGATTGGGTCCAGCAGACCCCCCGTGACCCTGTAGTTAGGATATAGCGGGTTGGATAATGGATGGATGGATTACTATGGTCCTTTGCTGCTGAATTGTGAATCTCCAAACTGAAGCAGGATAGGGTATTGAATGTGGTCCAAACTGAATTATTGTTATTATGTTGTAGCCCGTACACCCCGATCAGCCCCACAAAAGGGAAGTCAGGGCCCATGTGTGGAGTTAAGTGATCCAAGCTGGTCTCTGAGAGCAAGTGTGCGCACGAGTGTGCCCGGCGGTAGACTAGCGCCGCAATACAGGTTTGCTGCTGGGAAAATGTCTGGTGTACCCCAGCAGAAGAAGTACAATGGAATAAGAAATGGATGAATAGCCCACCAGAGACTGTATAGATTAATCCAGATCACTATTTTGCATAAATTAATCAGGATCGTCATTTCATTTCATGTGTAACTTTCACTAAAATAAAATGTCATTCTTGGTGGAGCGCTTTGTTTTACAAATCATATGTTTGCTGTGATATGTGATCTTTACAAGGTTGTGTCCTGTAAAAGTAGCACAAGAGTCCAATTTTACAGACATATAATTATCAGTCCTTCAACTGGTCACATTATTATTATCATTCTTTCTTTCACATCATTTTCAGTCAATAGTTTCACACTAATCCAGTCCACCTCTACGAATCGAGGTAATCATTTAATGATGAGGACCAGGAGATGGAAAGTCATAAAAGTAATGAAGGGCAGGCAGAGTGGTCTGATACCGGAAAGTCAATAGATTGAGTACCAAAACCAAAACATAATCTGAAAATCAAAGTGAAAACAAACACACAGAGAACTTCATCCATCCATTATCCAACCCGCTGTATCCTAACCACAGGGTCACGGGGGGTCTGCTGGAGCCAATCCCAGGCAACACAGGGTGCAAGGCCACACAGAGAACTGTTAACCATAAATCAGTAATTTAAATAAGCAGCAAAGAATATCCGCAATCTTGGATGATTAGGAAGTGCACAATGCTGACCTTTATACGTTTGTGGTGCTGAAGTCCTGCATCACACAATCCTGGTCATTCTGCCCAGTAGCTCCACAGAAAGCAGAGTCAACATATGTCTCAGAATGGCAGCACCCACAAGAAAAACAAAACGATGCAACAGGAGAACAGAATTTGTTGTTTTTAACAATGATAACAAAAAGTAACCATTATATTCCTTGATTTCCATAACCCAAAATCATGGCATTAACTGCAGAAGACCTGTAAAAAATTAAATACAAAACTCACATCATGACACTGCCTGCTTTGAGGCTGTAAGCACAGACTTTGATTTGATGCGGCACCTTAAAACATGTCGGGCAATACATGTTGTACATCCACTACTGTTGAACAATACCAGATGGAGACCCTAGAATGAGGAGGGCACGGTGACACGTTATCAATCACAGTCCTAGAGTCGAGACAGTTCATCCCATTTGATTCTACTTTCGCACCGTCTCCCTTTATCCCAGCACCCCCAAATCCGTGGCGTGCTTATTCAATACAAGACACTGGTTTTCAGAAGCCTGGTCTCCTTGCAGCATTCTGGGTATGGAGGTTGCTGTAAGAGAGCCCCCCTCCTGTTCATATCTGATTTAAGTTGTTGAATGATGATGTACAAGGTAAGAGCGGACAGAGGTGAAGAAAGTAATCATGGTTAGCCCCCAGGGATGTGCAGTAGACATAGAAATGGGCTGTCTGGGCACAACTCCTGTCGTGAACTTTGACCTCAGTGCTAAACTGCTTCATGTATGTCAAAAACGTCCAACAGCTGGATTTTTTTTTTGCATTTAAGGCACCCATTTCTTTCATTAGGCTGAAGCAATTGTAACCAAAAGAAATAACTTCTTACAGTTTTTATGTCAACACAAAATACTAAAGCGAAGGAGATTAGAAGCAGAGAATGAGAAAATTATGCACTTAATCAGATAATCGCCTTCTCAGCAAGAATTACCTTCAGCCATCCATTAAGACTATGAATTTGATTTTTCTCAGTTAATCTGATTATCTGCAAAACTGAAGTTTTCAAGTAAAGTTTATGTTTGCTACAAAGTAAGCAAAAGCCGGACTGAAGAGTGAAGTGACTTTAAAGATGGAGTGCGAGAATGGGCAGCAAATGGGACAAAGCGTGGGGATTATGCTTTCTTAAGTGCTGCTTTGGGATACCAGTCAGGAAGGGGGTACAGCGCAGCTCCAGCTATCTCCCCAGTTTGCAATCCTGATTCTTCTATTACTAAAGTTTTGTAAGGAGCCGTATACCCCATCCCATCAGTGTCCGTGTAAGAGATGAGCCAAGCCTGGAAGTGATAGATAGATAGATAGATAGATAGATAGATAGATAGATAGATAGATAGATAGATAGATAGATAGATAGATAGATAGATAGATAGATAGATAGATAGATAGATAGATAGATAGATAGATAGATAGATAGATAGATAGATAGATAGATAGATAGATTATTAATCCCAAGGGGAAATTCACATAATCCAGCAGCAGCATACTGATACAAAGAAACAATATTAAATTAAATAGTAATAAAAATGAAAAGAATTAAAATAAAATTAATGTTCGCATTTACTCCCCCGGGTGGAATTGAAGAGTCGCATAGTGTGGGGGAGGAACGATCTCCTCAGTCTGTCAGTGGAGCAGGACGGTGACAAAAGTCTGTCGCTGAAGCTACTCCTCTGTCTGGAGATGACACTGTTCAGTGGATGCAGTGGATTCTTCGTGATTGACAGGAGTTTGCTTAGTGCCCGTCGCTCTGCCACAGATGTTAAACTGTCCAGCTTTACTCCTACAATAGAGCCTGCCTTCTTAACAAGTTTGTCCAGGCGTGAGGCGTCTTTCATCTTTATGCTGCCTCCCCAGCACACCACCGCGTAGAAGAGGGCACTCGCCACAACCGTCTGGTAGAACATCTGCATCATCTTATTGCAGATGATGAAGGACGCCAGCCTTCTAAGGAAGTATAGTCTGCTCTGAGCTTTCTTACATAGAGCGTCAGTATTGGCAGTCCAGTCCGTTCATCACAAGGCACTGTCCCGCACACTCACCCAGGACCAGCGTAGAGTTGATGACTAACCTGACCTGCCTATCTTCAGGGGGTGGGAGGAACCTGGTAAAATTATTACCTTTAAAGCCAGACGTTTCCCCATGAGACTATACTATGGTCATACCACATAAAAAGCCATTTTAATACAGTTACCTATTTAGTGTGGAACCGTCCACATTCTGCGGCTGATTTTCCATTAGCAATTCAAGAAAAACCTGTCAGCACTAAGCACTAGGCAGGATTCAAGAGCACACAGTCGATTACACCAGGCCTGTTAAGAGTTTCAAAACAACATTAGGATGTGATGGGAGACATGGAAGAAACCCATATGGACACGGGGAGAGAAAATGTAAACTCCACACAGAAGAGCCCAGGCTAAAGCACTGCATCAGGTTCCTTAATGATCAACCATCTATCCATCCATCCCTCAGCAAAGCTGCTTAACGCAGAGCAGCAGGTCATCAGTCCTTCCAGGCTCACTGACTCCTTCCATGAATATTTCATTAATGATCAATTTAAAGTTCCCAGTTAAAAGAAAGCGATGGTCCATTGCAAAAAAAAAAAACTCACGCAGATATGGAACAAATTCAAACAGCAGAAGCTGGGATTTGAACCAGTTGGGAGGCCACAATGCCAGCCCATTTATTACTAGCATATTGGTATTCCTATTGACACTAGTTCTCTCAGTAACAATAATGAAATAACAATTAAATGACACTTTTACTGTACCTCTTTAGTGTTGCTGGGCTACACTGAAAATGCATCGACACTGTGCGGCCTGGTGTCTGGCGTGGCCTTGTCTAAAAATACCTCCACCATATCATTATCAGCCTGATTCATTTATAGCGCAGAAGCTCTCGCTCTACGGCAGACTGATGGAGAGCTTTCTGCTAACAGGGAAAGGCAACAGGGATAAAAGCAGCTGCATATGAGTGTGGCGCACAAAGAAACAAATCCCTCGAGTAATGCTAAAGAGCCCATCAGTAATCCATTATTAAGAAATCTCTAATGGTGCTGCAGATGAATGAAGCGAAAAAGGAAAAATTCCCTGTATGACTTACAGAGCTGCACAATAACCTCGGAAGCTAGTTAGAAAATCAGAACAAAACACTCACATGTCATTGTTTCACTCAAAAAGTGACCACAAAAGCAATACTTGATAAACTGCTATTGCACTGGCGTGACCGCAACCAAGTCCAAAAGAACAAAATGAGTGTTGTTACAGTAAAGCCAGGCCTTGTCTCATTAAACATACTTATTTTCCTCCTCCAAGTCCTTCATTTTACCATAATAGTTCTTTTCTTACTGAGGACACAAACATACCGGGGCCTTACATTGGGCAGAAACAACTGCTAGGTGCCAGGTGGGTCCTGTTCAGCCATTTGACTAAAGGATTGAAATGGGCCGCTGATAAACGATACTCCCAGGTAACGATTCATGCCAGCAGCCTGATCATTGGGCTATAATGCTCAGTTATCCCAAAACCTCGCAGCTCTTGGAAAGAACACAAGGAGACAAACACCAAAGGCATCCCTGGCTTTTTCACATTTTATGGGCCATCATACAAAAAACACCATTTGGCAGCAATGCTGCTTCAGGAGATTTAACTCTTTTCTATCGCACAGAAGTTTTGCCGAATGGGACTCCAGTGACAGAGGAGCTATACTTTCCAACTTTGTCATTTTTTTAGATTCTTGTGCCTAAGGTCGTGACAGTAATCAACAGCAGTCTTTGAAGACTAATATTAGCCACAAAAAACACTTTATCTTTTCGAGTGCATCTCATCTCACTCCCTGAAACTGCGTTTACCAATTGAGAGTTGTGGTAGCAGCTGGCCAAGCACAACAGCCCAGACTTCCCTGTCCCAAGCTACAGATTCCAGCTCTTCCCGGGAAATTCCCACGTGTTTCCCTGCCAGCCGAAATACATAATCCCCATTAATCCTTGATAATGCAGGGAAACCAGCTAAATGACAACTCATGGGTATAAAAAAATCATTTCACCAAGCCTTTATTAGAGTTGTGCATTGACATGACAAACACATTACACCTCAGAAGTGATGAACGTGATGCACAGGCTGTACTCTTGCTCACTTGTAAGAGGGCCAATTCTGGGTATTTGCACTGAAGAACTTTCTTGGGTTTTTGTCAGTTTATATTGGCTACCTGTTGTCAATTCTCAGGGAACTAGCCGACAGGTCAGCAATATCTTAGCCAGGCTTCACTCCATCATGCCCACTGTACAGGAAGCCATTAAACGACAGACGAGGCACTCTATTCACTTTTCATTTGGTGTAGGTGTACATGCATAAAACATAACAGGGTTTGGCTGACATAAAAAGGCAATTTGCAACAGTGTCCAGTTTTCCTAATGTAAATGGAGCACTTTAGTGCCGTCATACTGAAGTAAGGGTCTAGTGAGAATGACGGTGCGTTTGCTATTAACTGTACGCAGTGACATTCCATTAACCTACAAGTCATCTGTGACGTCAACATGACACTGACCAACATCATGGCTTGGTGGCCTGGGTCAAAACAGGATTTCTTTATTCTGAGACACTATAGGTTTGGAAGATGCCTTGCTGATTGTGCTGTATGTGATGGATGGCTCATTGGTATGGTAACTGGTTCAACCCTTATATAGTATAGCCAAAACATGTGCAAACAGGTACCCGCTCAAACACTTATGTCATTCTGATTCTCGTCTCAGTCCCTTCACACTCAGCAGTGAATCTATTGAGTGCATCTTGAAAGTCACAATGACACAAAGAGGACAACATCACCTGCATGAAGCAATGATGCTACCCCTAGCCTCCCAAACCGGACACCCTAATGCAAATTTCCTTTTTCACTCCAGTGCTAGATTGTTTTTTTTCAGAAGATGCCAGTGTGGTGTTCCTCTGTTTAATTACCCTTGCTGTTTGCAGAAAACACTCTAATGGGAAAGACAGCAAATGGTGTCAATAGCTAAGATAGATAGATAGATAGATAGATAGATAGATAGATAGATAGATAGATAGATAGATAGATAGATAGATAGATAGATAGATAGATAGATAGATAGATAGATAGATAGATAGATAGATAGATAGATATGAAAGGCAGTATATGACATAGATAGATAGATAGATAGATAGATAGATAGATAGATAGATAGATAGATAGATAGATATGATGACATAGGCAGTATAAGATAGATAGATAGATAGATAGATAGATAGATAGATAGATAGATAGATAGATAGATAGATAGATAGATAGATACTGCGGTGGGCTGGCGCCCTGCCTGTGGTTTGTTTCCTGCCTTGCGCCCTGTGTTTGCTGGGTTTGGCTCCAGCAGACCCCCGTGACCCTGTAGTTAGGATATAGCGGGTTGGATAATGGATGGATGGTGTGACAGTAGGGAGCGCTGTCGTCCCCTTGAACCCTCAGACCAGACGCCAGACACCAGATAAAAGTCAGAAATATTTTAAATTTCTTTATATAAGTGTGCACAATGCACATCCACCTCCATAATATACAATAAATCAATAATCCAATACACAATTCTCAATAAATAATAATCCTCCACACCTCCCAGCAGCTCAGTCGCCCTTCCTCCCAACTTGGCTCAACCCGCTGGGGTTTCCCATAGTCCTTTTATAGTCCCTAACCCGGAAGTGTTTCTGATCCCTCAGTCCATGTGATTCTTATGACTTCCGGGTCAGAGCAAAACTCCTTTTTTCTTCAACCCGGAAGTACGTCCCCGTGACTGGGATGTACTTCCGGGCTGTATGGAAAATAAATGTCTCTGTGCCTCCCTGCAGCGTCCTCTGGCAGCCCCGACGTTATCCAGCAGGGGTGTACATTAAAACTCCAAATCCATGATGCCCTGCTGGAATTTGGGGCATCTCCACGTTGCAGGGAGGGTTCCACCTGGCGGCTTGAGGGTCTTGGATGAGATAAACTGCCGGCCATAGTCCACGATAGATAGATAGATAGATAGATAGATAGATAGATGCTATATGACATAGATAGATAGATAGATAGATAGATAGATAGATAGATAGATAGATAGATAGATAGATAGATGTTAAATTGTACCTTGATCATTTCATATTTCATCATTCGTCACAACCCATGTCAGACCAAAGCAGGTTTCCCCCACACATATTGGAGACAATATTCCTTCTTCTCATCAGTTCATCATAGTTACTCATAAAATGGCTACATTTTTCTTAACTATAATTTGTTGCTTTCTCTTAAATCTTGCATTAGGATGCTATTGTTATCTCCAACCAAGCTCATCTTACTGTACAACTCAATATAGTAAGCTCTACCGATCCAACTCGCAACTGAAGACTCAGTTCATTAATACAGGCTGATGAAGATTTTGCTAATTTAATTTCTATACAATTGATATTGTGAAAACTAACAAACCTCGAGAGATATCTGTGCGAACGTTCTTGGAAGAACTTAAAAGCATATTTGAGGGGACAAATACATTAAAATAAATTACAAACTAAAAGATTAAAAGAATTAATTACTCATAGTTCTAAAACTGATCAGGGAATAGGCTGAAGATTGCATAAATGTTGTCATTATGAGCAGAGTTCAATTTATTGACAAGGGAAACAGAAGAGCTAACTCTTAAGCCATGACATTCTCCTTATGAACATGGAGAGACGGTTAACAAGTTTCCTGTTCAGCAAATACATAAGAAGGATATAACAACTGTAGAAACAGACATTAATAATGCAGTCTGAATGAAATGCACTGCTACAGGATTTAATACGTGCTGAAATGCTATAAAAGTGAGGCTCATACCAAAGATAACTTAGATAAAACAGAAATGTCACAGCTTGACACACCATGTATATGTGACCTGGGTAAACTTTTCTGAAATTCAAGATGCTACTGATTCTGTACAAATTGGGAAAGGCAAATGACCTCAGTTAATGCTAGGTGTGGTTAAGGGGAACAGAGAGGAAAAAATACTACCAAGAATATCAATTAGTACTTTTCCAAGAAAGAACAAAACACCTTCGGTGTGCATCCTACAGACATGCTTTTTAACTAAAAAATGATCCATAGATTTTGGTGAATGTTTACTATCCAGTGACTGATGGATTCTCAGTGCAAGCCTGAGCTTCAAGATTTGTTGATATTTGCAAATGCTGAAAATTCTTTTGAACTGACCATGACAGGGGCTTGGCTTTCTATTCAATGAATGATGCAAATCTGGTTTGGAACCAACATATATGCACAGAAAAACAAAGTGTCAATGTCAGATACTGGAGGGTCACATGGGCTGCAAGGATTTCATTCCTGTCACTTACAGTACCTAATAAGTAGCCACTTAGTGCTGCTAATGGAACCTGCTTCTTTTGCCTTAATTTTGATTAACTTGCTTTTTAAGCAAGCATTTAAGATTAAGACTCTTTACTTACTTCACTTTTCTTTAACCAGCAAGTAAATAATCTGTTCCAACAGATGAGCATATAACTCAGGGGGCCTCACACTTGGCTCCTGAAGGGCCACCATTTTTGTTTGAACTAATTTCCTAATTAGAAGCCAACTTTTGCTGTTAATAAAACATGTCTTTAATTCTATGTCTTGTTAGTGCGTTCATTCTGTCACGCCAGGCACTTACACAACTGTTAACTTTCTTTTTTTCTGAGAGCACCATCAACATGTTTGGCAGACCAGAGCAGATCAATATTTCTCAGATATTCATTTTTTTCTTTTCTAGTATTTTATTGAAACGGATATTATATCATAATAGGCACAAAATATCAATTAAGCTAGTCGCCTGTTGGCTCAGTTTGCATCTCATTTTTTTTAGCTGCTAGTTAAGGAAAAAAAAACCAAACAAAAGTTCTGGATCTTAATAATCATATCAGGTAAAACAAATATGATGTACTGTATAAGAAACAGTAATTGTTTACTAATGTGGGTGGAAAGAAAACCTGAAGCCTTTGTGGCCCTCTAGGATCTGAATTTGAGACCTGTGAATTAAACCATTACACGAACAATGTAAGTAATAATAATAATAATAATAATAATAATAATAATAAATCATTACATTTCTATGTAAATTCTGTTTTGCTTTTGAATGTGGAACCATGCAGGACTGCCCATTATCACTAATGATATTTGCTATTGCAGTTGAACCTTTGGCTATTTGTTTATGTGTAACTGAGATTGATGTGAAACAAAAGTAAAATGAAAACAATTAAAATTAAAAACGCAAGCCTGGAACTGGATTAATGGAGTTCAGTGTATGAATGGACTGCTGTAATTCAATTGGTTATATGTAAATATGCTGTCTGCGGTGGGCTAGCGCCCTGCCCGGGGTTTGTTTCCTGCCTCGCGCCCTGTGTTGGCTGGGATTGGCTCCAGCAGACCCCCATGACCTTGTAGTTAGGATATAGCGGGTTGGATAATGGATGGATGGATGGATAAATATGTTGGGTTGCAGCAGATTTTCTGAAGATTTATGTTGAGCTTCACGTGTGAAGTCCGCTTCAGAAAACATATGATGTTGCTTAAAATTTTATTCTAGAATAAGAAAAACATACTTTTAAAATTTGTCAAGCTCATCGTGGTACTTTTTCCGTCACCCACTTGGAACTGTAGCCCTCCTGGAACTGTCAATCATCTTCAGACACTTGCTGGACATTATAAATTTCTTATGTCTGATCTGTGTGTGTTTCTTCCTACTAAGTTTCTATTAAAATTCAGCTGTAATCTTGTTAGCCCTGTGAAGTGCACGTTGTTAACTGCTGTCACACACGTGCGCATGGGAGGCAGCTAAAGGGCTTGAGTGAAGGCAGTTCGGAGGCATGCCGAGGTGTGGCAGAGTGCACTGACTCTTTTTCTCCCTTGCCTGTAGACCATCCCCGGGGGATTTCACCTGGCTCTCCTGACATCACTTCCGGGACTGAGCCAATGGAAGTCGGCCACACCAGCTCCAGTCCCTCTGATGTCACGTCCGGCTATGAACCAATGGTGGAAGACCATGTGCCGGATCCATATGACCTCACTTCCTGTCTCCCCCTTTAAAACCTGCCCCTTTTCCTTTGTTTCCTCAGTCTTGTTTTGGACTCAGTTGAATGCACTTCAGTGCTGATTATTTGTTAAAACGACTTTTGCAGCCAGGATACCACATTATACGGGTGGCTGCCCCAACCCTTTATCTGTCCATGTCTCGTTCTTGTGGCACTGCCTTTTATATAATAATGACTTGAGAGCTTCGCTCACCCACCCCCGGGTTTGGTTTACCGAATATACAATTTAAACAGATTGTGATTTTCACGGGAATTGTTACATATGCATTATTTTCACTTTTACTTTAAAACTTTAGTAAAAACAATACTTGTCCTTTATTTCCAGCCCCAGGTGTGGTTAAATCTGTTTCTCGCAAGACGTATAACGCTGCTTGAGTTGTGAAGGGGTTAGCTGAACACACGCTAAGGAAATGCCGTCGGATAATCTGCTAATTTTCTGCTGCTGGCGAGCTGCGTGTTCTTCTTGTCGCGCTGCACGTTGATCATTCAAAAGCCTGTACTGCAGCTGTCCTACTGCCACTTTATGTCTCTGCCACTCGTGTTGTGAAAGGTCCCTGGTTGGGGGCTGAACGCACGCTAAGGAAGAGCAGTCGGATCATCTGCTGGCTTCCTGCTGCTGATGGCAAGCTGCATGTTCTGCTTGTCGTTGTTTTAAGAGCTGGGAGCACATGAAGCACGTCTACCAAAAGCATTCCAACAACTGCTAAGTTAGATGTCCATGAACTTGTTTTAAATGTGGTCTCACTGCCTTGTCTCTCGTGATGTTAAAGTGTCTCTTGCGCGGACGTCAATTTGTCTTCCGAGAAGATCACGTCTCGTCTCCCTAGTCTCCTTCTCAAGATTTTTTTTTTATAATAATGATGTCATCGATATGTTGATTGATACAACAACAACAACATTTATTTATATAGCACATTTTCATGCAAAAAAATGCAGCTCAAAGTGCTTTACGTAATGAAGAATAGAAAAATAAAAGACACAGTAAGAAAATAAAATAAGTCAACATTAACATAGAATAAGAGTAAGGTGCAATGGCCAGGGTGGACAGAAAAAACAAAAAAAAAAACTCCAGACGGCTGGAGAAAAAAATAAAATCTGCATGGATTCCAGACCATGAGACTGCCAAGTCCCCTCTGGGGACTGATTGCCCCTTCCGAGGCAGGCAGGCAGGCAGGCAGTCCTGCAGTACAACCCATGAGTGAGTGCCATCTGTTGAATGCAGACTAGAAAGAGCTCATTGGAATGAAGGGATGACAAAAAGGTAAGGTGAAATGACTTTAATCATTAAGGCCAATATCAAAGAACATGCAGCTGAACACACATGTGAGATCCAAAGCAGCCATCAATCCAAAACTCAAAAGAAGAAACTCAAAAAATCTAAAGTATGATAACACAAGAGGAACTCAAGAAAGTGGCTTTTGCAAGGTCCCAGGATAAACATCGCTAGAAAGAAACCCTTCTTAATTATCCCACCACTCTAGTTTGTGGTTTCCATGTCACAATGGTTACATAGCAGGGGGCAGCAGCAAACAACTGCAGAAGGAAGGTCTAAAAACAGAAAGACTCACGACATTCCCGACATAAAACCAGAAAGGTTGGCCCTACATCAGACACAAAGCAGGGCTGAATGATAGGAGATGGTGTAGATGGCACTCCTCACACTGCAGTCCCACTCTTATTTTCTATGATACTGATGATATGACTACTAGAAGAGATTCCCAAATTGCACGTATACAGTATATACATAAAGTAGATTGATGCCTCATGTAATCATTAAACACTTTTAGCAGTGGATTCAATGCACCATTATGAATTGTTTTGAGAAATGCTCCCAACCCACTAGCTTGGTGTGAGACGGCTTAGCATAATGACAAACAAAGATACTTCATCGTGGCCTTTGTCAGGATTATAAGGACAGACTGAATTTCAGTGGTTTATAAAACCATAAAATATGAAGAATGCAACAGCTTTTGTCTTATATGATTAATTGAGCAGAGAGTAATGAAATCTTCTTAAAATAAAAAGAAACTGTCAAAGTAAAGAGGCTCTGTGCTCACAGACATCGGCATGCCAAATGAGCAAAATGTGTTTGTTATCTCCAATTCACCTGTATTTTTTCCTCATTAGGCCTTAATTCAGACGCATGCTGGAGTTCAAATAGCTGCTCAGACTAAATTGCTTCCTCCTCGCTGAAGTCTATTATTCTCCTTTATTCATTTCGAGGGCTTTCACTTACCCCGAATCACAAGGGCTTCCAAGACAAAACTGCAAGTGAGACAGTTCACTATGGCATGGCTGAGCAGTACAAATAATGAGCCTGGCATAATCAGTCCAGCAAGGATGTCATTCCTAAAAGATGGAATACACGCTCCTGATGCCCAAAGTAATACTCATTCATCATTAGGTAATGGCATGGAGCCCGAAAGAAATGCAGTGCAATTTATGCCAGGCATTGCACAACACCAGACAAGGACACCTCTTTAAAACTGGAGCCCTTCAAGCACGCATACCTATGACCCGAGTTCTAACTGTGTCATCTAATGCCAGGCAGTGCCAGGGGGCTCTGCATATGCTGTACTATAAGGGAGGATCATTGACACGGCTCAGCTGGGATCTGATGTCACGCCTGACACTCAGATTTATTTATGAGCTTAAACATGAAAAACTAAATCTAATTTTATGTACAATATGTCCAAGTTCTCCATTTTATTGTTATGGTAAGGACTGGTAGAAGTAAGGAACAGGACCTGTATGATATAGAGTGGAGAAGAAAGAGAGAGAGAGAGAGAATTAACACAGAAGGGGAAAACGGATTCATGCAAGAGTCAAAACCAGGAGAGGACAAAGAGCACCAAACGTCGAAGCTAAAACACAAAACAGAATCAAAGTCAGGAAACAAGGTACTTGCACTAATATCCTCTGTGAAGCTCCTTTTAGCTTCCTCAGTAGCAAGAGGGAGAGAGTAATTGAATAGATACTGAAAAGCGATCCCAGGAAAGAAAAAGTAATTATGTGCAACCATCTTTTAAAACAGTATTCTGACAACGTTACGTGAGACAGCAGCACTGGTCACATGGAGGCGATAAAACGCTGTGGTGGTGGCCAATGATAATAGAAATTGGTGATGACAAACAAAACAAAAGTAGTGCCCCATGATGTTACCAAACATGACAAAGATGATAATAACTACAACAAATATAAAGAATATAAAACCCATGTGGTGAGCAAAGTGCAATGCTAGAAAGGAAGACCATGACAGTGTAAAAAGTATGAAGGAGAAACGTACCCTTTAACACCAGATGAACGTAACAGTTCTATCACTTCTCCACATAGGTCAGTGCACTTCTTGTATCGCTCCACTCACTTCTTAATTCCTTGCGAGAAGAAGCTTTTTTTCGGCTGCTTGTGAATCCGGATCTGCACCACTTTCTTAACTCCACCATCAGAGCTGAACCTGGAACCGCGTAGAGCCTCTTTGAGTGGACTGAAGATGTAATAGTCGCATGGTGCTAGATCTGGGCTGTAAAGGGGGGTATGGAAGATGTTCAGACCACAGCAGTCGGTTACACTTGTTCTTCCCGCTTTCAACCTTTCTAGCCATTCATAAACTTCTCGTCAAGCCATGCCGTTTCCACTTCCTTACTAAGCAAACATCCTTTGGTGAATTGCAGCAGGGTTCACTCCCTCTGCCCAAAGAAATCTCACAATGGAGCATTGTTCAACGATAGAATGTCCATGTTCACTTGACCTTGGCTTCAGCTGAAACAACGGCAGAGCACAGTGCTGTCCATGTTCAAACTGCTCCTAAACCCTCATGAATGTGTTGTGTATGGCATCAGCTTCTATCTGTTGCAGTTACTGTGTAATTTTGCCTTTACTTTTTGATTTACCTTCATATAATACAAATCTTACTTGTCTCCTACAGACTAGTGCCAGTAGTAAAACACTAACAACAGACAAAGAATCCAGCAATGACAGCTAATATAACGCCATCCGTCATTTACAAGAACACACATCAGGTACAGTCTGTACGACTGACTACATACTGAGCAGCATTATGATCAGATCAAATAAATTATACCAATGAAGTGAGACAAGTATATCTAGTGATAACAATCAACCAAAACAGAGGAACAGCATACTCAGTGTTTATTCTTAATATAAGGAGGACTAATACTAGATAACACCAAGGCCACCATTTCCAGATGTTCATACTGTATACTGTAAATGATATAACAAAGTTTGTTGGCCAGATCCTCACATAGATAAAAAAGAGACAGCTCATTGACTTGCCTGACTGACCATTGAAACCTGGAGAAGGGGGACTTCAGTGGTCCAAACAACCCTTCATACGCCCTACTGAAGCTCCTAAATGTACTCATCCCTCATTAAACGCATACAATGTAATCGGCAGCTGAACTGAACGCTCTTTAACATCGTTGGCCATTGACTTAAAATATTCAAAACATAAACTCCATTAATGACTAATCACACACAAACTTGGGTCTCTACATTATTTACTTCTATGAGCGTCCGCTATGGCGGTTGTATCAGTGCAAAGTTCAAGGCAGCATCCACTTAGGTACTGACTCTTATCTAACACTTAATAGAAGGATCACAAAACAGAGCAGGTACTGTATATATATATATATATATATATATATATATATATATATATATATATATACGTACACACACACTTGGATTAACACACTTCTTTCTTTTCCTGCCCATTTAATGCCAACACACACACTCATGAAGCAACTTCTTAGGAACACTATGCTAATGCTCAGTAGGGCCTTCTTTTGCTCTCAGAGCAACCTCAGTTCTTCACGCCATGGGCTCCACAAGATGCTGGAAACATTTTCTTGAGATTCTGG